>NW_015438360.1:1454010-1521547 GCF_001293395.1 Leptomonas pyrrhocoris
CATCGCGAACGAAAAGGCGGGCCAGCAGGTTGCAAGAATATATAGAAACAAAAAACAGGAGTGATAGGGAGTGCACTTGTCTTTTAGGTTTGTGGCTGAGAGGAAAGAGGCACGTCTGGTGAACAACACAGCAGCGAGAGAGAGGATACCCCCCCACACACACACACACACACCTTTTCCCAAAAAAAAAGATTTCTTCGAGTTCACAAAGCCGAGAAGTTGCCGTGGCACTTGATGCTCAGCCACTGCGAAAGCCTTGGCATTTTCCTTTCTGGCTCGTCAACCTACACACAAGAAATGGAAAAGAACGCGGAAGGAGACGGTGTTGGTGCTCGTGAGACGCGCATCGAATTCAATTGGCTCTGCTAATCCAGCTCGTCGCTTTTTTGAGAGCCACTCCCGCTCGCGACGCGTGGCGGTGTATCCGTCACTTCCGACGCCATCGCCGTAGAAGAGTCCGTCGTGTTGGAACTGGACGATGGCTTCAGCTCCTCCCACGGAAACGGCCACGTGTGGCGGCCAAGGTACGAAGTCGCCATCCCTTCCAGCACTGTGACGACCATCGCCTCAATCGCCTCCGAGCCTTGCTCGGGGATCATCACGGAGAAGGTCGACATGTACGCACGCAGGAGAATCTGTGCGAGCAAAACACCCATAACGCGTTTAGTGCGACACCGCGCCGCACCGGTGCGACGGCGACGCAGAAAGAGCTTTCCTAGGGTTAAAATCACGGACGGCACCTGCCACGTGAAGAAGTCGAAGTTCCACTCCGCGCCCGAGCTGGCGAAGGCGTAGAGGGCGTAGCTGGCGTACGCACCGGGGCTGAAGCGGTCCACCACCGCCAGGAGGTCGGACCAGCGCGTGAACATGTAGTCTAGCATAAATCGCGGCGTCGTCGAGGCGGCGAGGTAGCGCACAGGCATGATGAGCACCGACACGCCGATCTCGGCGCTCATCGAGAGCACGTAGCGCATGGCTTCCCGTTCCGAGACCGCCATGGCGCCTTTTCGGCCAAAGACCCGCTCCTCCAGAAAGCCCCGGCTGCCATAGTAGGCGGTCGAGTGTAGACAGAGTCGCAGCAAGGCGCCGTAGGTGAGGCGAATTGTTTCGAGGCTGGAGCTAATCTTGGGCAGGAACTGTGCGCTGGAGCTGTTGGGCCCCATGTGGTTGAGTCCGCCCATCATTGTGGAGGTATTGTGCGGCTCCATGAGAGGACTGGACCCGTTGCGGCCTTTTTGGGTGGAGAAATATACTTGCGGACACCGAATAATAAATATACTGCTAGAAATACTGCAACGACTAATCGGAGGAAACACGTCAAAACGGAAAAATCAAAAATGATACACTAACTAATCCGGTTTCCTCTAACTAATAATCAATAAACCAGCAGTACTTTTCTAGCTCTTTTGCTACTTGTGTGCTCTTCCTTTGTTGTTGTTGAGCGAAACAAATAGCCTACTCCCCAGGGTCAGGAACGAAGAGACAGGATATGAATACACACACACACACACATACATACATACACACGAACACACACGCACACATACTTAGTGGGGGACAGGAACGTGGATACGGAACGAGACACCAGCGACAAAGAAGACAAGGGAGCAGGAAACCAAAAGAGCGGGAGAAGGTAGTTTTTTTTTGTATTTCGAGCGCAGAAGCGCCGTAAGAGCCGCTCTCAGCGTTTTGCATCGTCCTTCGATTCAGATAATAAATAATGATGAAAAAAAGGAGGCAAAGTACACGTCTGTAGTAATCCCAACGGTGGATCCAAACTAATGAACGCCGAAGTGGTCCGTCTCGGCATTTCTGTTTGCTGAAGTGGAGCTCTGAAGAGAGAACTTTAGAGCTATCTTGTGAAAGTGGAACCACACACACATACCCCAAGACACACGCGCATTAAAAGTACATTGGCCAACCAAATCGACAGCCTTCCGTCAGACGTGGCGACAACCCCTCAACCTTATGAACTCTCCGTGGCGTAGAGCGGCATCACAAGCTCGCGTGGAAGCTGCAACGAAGGCGACACAATCAAAAACGGCTTGGGGAGTTCTCCACCTGACGGTGCGAGGAAACTCACAAATTCCCGCCCGACTTCGAGCAAGACGACGAAGCCCGCGACGTTCGCCTCACCGGCAGAGGCGGTGGTGTCCGCCCAAACCACCGATGCCAAGCTCAAACCGGGGACATCGTTCCACTCAAGCCGCTGAAGCGTCTCGGCGTGCATCAGCTCCAAGTCGCTCATGCGCGCTACTCCACGTACCGGCAGACGCGGCGCGCGGGGCGTGCCAAAGAGGTAGCGTTCCAGCTGCAGCTGCCGACGCTGCGCCACCGCACCTGCGCTCGGCGGCGTCACACCCGCCATCTTCGCCGCGCGCAGAAACGTCACACTGCGGCCCAGCACCGCATTCACGAGGAACCTCTCCAGGTCGTAGTCCGCCCCGGTGACAATGACGTGCGTGACGGCGAAGATGGAAATTAAGTCGCTCAGCAAGTCGTGCGCTATCTCCGTTGCAGGGGACATCGTGTGGATCAGCAGACCGCCGGCCTCGAACTTCGCGTTGGCGAACCCGAGCGATGTAGCGGCCTGGGCAACGCAGACGCACAGGTCCAGGTAGCGCTTGCGAGTGACACTCGTGACGGACGGCGTGCCGTGAAAGAATGCCAGCGGCATCATGACATCAAAGTCCTCCGGTGCCACAACAGGCTCCTCCGCAAAGACGGCAGACACGGTGCCTGGACACCCAACCAACGGCATCGCAACGTCCACGTCCACGAAGGCGATGCCGTACGGACTGTCCCGACGGACGGCGAGATTCAGCAGCGACCGGGCCACCAGCTCGCGCTCCCATTGGTTTTCCCCAACTATCAGCACACGGGGTCCTTGCCATGACTCCTTCAGCTCCTCGGAGCTGGACAGCGTGGTCGTCGCGCGTTCTTGGATCGCCAGTGTTGCATCTGCCCGCGCCGTGTCGAGCAGCGCGTGAATTTCATCTAATGTTCCATTTAACGGTGCCTGTGCAACCGTCGCTGACCCTTCAACCTGAAGGATCGCGTCAGCATATGCCTCGATGACGATGCACGCCTCAGCGGGAAATGTGTAGCGCTGGTTGCGTGTGAGGGCACTGCGGTGCAGCTCCGCTCGCCCGCTGAGCAGCACCACAGCACCGCCGGGCTGGCCAGACGGCCATTGAATGGTGGCCGATTCTTGACAGAGATGGATGACGCGTCGCGTCGGCGCCGTCTGCATGCTGACTGGAGTGGAGAAGAAATGAAAATGTGCTGGTGTTCCAAATGTGTGAATGAAACATGAAGGAAAGAGAAGAAAAGAAACAGCACAGTTTGGATGCGAAGAAAGACAGCTGCGCAGGACAACGCTGCGTGGCATGTGGACGAAGAGATTGCCGTTGGCTGTGCTGGTATAGGTGCCATAGGGAGAGGTCAACAGACACTTGGCAGCGTCATTCCGCATACCTACATTTTCTGTCAACAAAAACACAAACAAAAACGCAAGATGACTGGATGTGCGTGTGTGATTCCTCCAGTTCTCTTCGCAGCTGAAGTTGCCTACGCCGGGCGGTTTCAACAGAGAATTGAATACAACACAAGTAATGCTGTTGAATCAACCAAGAGCAATCACCGCGGGAAAAAAAAACACGTTGACAAACAGCAGCAAAAAACGTGAAAAGGGAGGGGGGAAGGAACTCCGCTTTTCCGACCTCCTCCAGAAGAGCTCACGAATACAACTTGAGTGCCCCCGTGACAGGATTTAAGAGGTCGGATGGGGCCGGACCAAGGGCAACCACCACCACCTCATCTGAGTCAGAAGGCGTCATTTTCTCTACCGCCACCCCATCGTGACTGCCGAACTGAGAGCGGCGAAGCTGTACCACAAGAAGTCGCTTCTCCTCTGCAGCCCTCACCACCTCCGCCATTACCGCCTCTTCTGGACACTTGAGTGTGATTTTGCCGCAGCCAATCCGATTCCACCACAAGTACCAATGCCGCCAGCGCTGCCAATCTTGTACGGTCGGCGCAAACGTCGATGAAGCGGAGGCTGCAACGAACCCGCTATCGCACGTTTCGGCGGAGGACCGAGAGGAGACGTTTTGGCCGCCGTGATGCAGTTCCACCAGCCGCACTCCCGCGCTGGCCGTCAGCACCGCCACCTCCTGCGCGGACATCTTCGGTTGAACTGGGTGTCGCACCACAAACACCATCTTCAGACGCAAGTCCTCCATCCGCTCATACTCGCTATCTTCCTCCTCTTCATCTGGGTGTGTCGACGTCGACGCCCAACTGCTGCTGCTACTGCTGTTGGAAGGAACAGCTTCGCCTTCACCACAACACTCATTTCCAGCTTCGGCAGAGGAAGTGTCCACTGGGTTGGTGTTCGCCTCCATTTGTGCCTCTGCGACTGCGCCTGAGACGTCCGAAGACGCCGATGCTTGCTGCGGGCGCAGCTCGTTCAGCAACTTCGCCGCCCGCTCGCGTCGTGAGAGAATCGGTGCGGGAGTCGTCGCCTTCTCCAGCGACCTGCCCGCAGAGGTGGAGACGCAAAAGTGGAGAAGCGCGCTGCAGAGAAGTGCGGCGGCGCAGCCGAGAA
This sequence comes from Leptomonas pyrrhocoris, assembly GCF_001293395.1. NCBI lineage: Eukaryota > Euglenozoa > Kinetoplastea > Trypanosomatida > Trypanosomatidae > Leptomonas > Leptomonas pyrrhocoris. The sequence continues at coordinate 1,458,620 of NW_015438360.1, forward strand.
GAACCCCCACTCCGTACGCCGCCGGCCGCACCTTCGTGTCACATAATGGCGACATGAAATTCTGTTGCACGTGAAAAAAAAAAAAGAAGAGAGAGATGGGAAGGGGGGAGATGGCGATATTCATTAGATGCGCGGCTACGAATACGAAGACAGAGAGAAGCGGAAAGGGGAGGGGGGCACCGCGCAGTAAGCCACAGAATTAATAAAGCGTTCTCTCGCAAAAAAACCCATAGCGGTCGTATCAACCCTCTGAAGACTCTTCTCATCGGTGACAGGAGCAGGAAATGCCAAAAAATAATAATTCGTGTGTGCATTCCGCAGCTTGAGATTCGAGCAATCACTTGTAGCCGCTGCACAGCCACTTCTGTGCCTTTTATTTACCCTTCAACAATCGCATCTCTCATTTTAAGGACAGTGCACGGAGAAAGAAAAAAGCAAGCAAATACAAGAAGAAGAAGCAACGAGGAACGCAAGCCAAAGTTCCTCTACACAACAACTGTAATGCGACAAAATATTGAAAGCGTTCCTACACAGCTCTTCTACACTCCTCGTTTCTTCTTCGTCTTCACGCAGTCGGCCGTCGGTTATGGCGAAGTAGAATGCCAGGTGAGGCCTCGTTGACCGGTCGCACATTGCCTAGTCGCAGTGCGCTCCTCCGGCGAGCAGCGTTGGACGACGTTGTTTGCTTGTCCCCGCCTGGCGCTTTTATAACGTTGGCCGAACGGCTTTGCAGTGTCGCGCTACCGGGCCTCGGTGATACCCACGGCGTCTGCTGTGCCCGGTCCGTCACGCCGTGGTTTGCATGGACCTTCACCGGCACGAGACGGCGCATTGGCTTGCGGTTCACTGCAGCAAACGCCTTGTCGTCCTCGAGGCTGATGGGGGTTCTATTCAACAGCGGATGTGGGGTGTGAACCATCGTCGTGGCCGGCGTCGCATCGCCTCCCCCAGCCGCACTCCGTCGTCCGCTCAGCGGTGCAGGAGAAGGCACCGTGTTGTGGAAGCGCGGTGTCGCAACGCGCGTGCCGCTGCACAGATTTGTATTGCCGGTCTGCCGCGACTGTACCACGCCGGTGGAAGAGACCCGTCGATACCCACGCGGGGACATCGCGGGAGGCGGAGGGAGGGGACGCGCCGTATTCGGTGTGCGCTGCGCGTCCCTCCCACTGCCGCGTTGAACCACGCCTGAAGTCGTAGTAGTTGCAGCGGCAACAAAGTGCGGAGGGGTGGGAGGAAGAGGGTTCGACGAGCCATTCGACGACTTCTGTGCGTTGAGTGGGTTCGACAAAGACGCGTCCGCCCCGTGAGGATTCTGAAGATGGACGTCACTGGTGCTGTTGTTCGCCGTGCGCGGACTTCCTCCCGCGGTCGGTGCGTGAGGAGAGCCGGGCATCGACGGTTGACGCAGGCCGAGGGCCGACAACGGAAGCGGTTTCACATACGGTGTCGGTTGGTTGTGAGAAGCAGGCGCGAGATGCTGCTGCGGAGGAGGAAGAGGCGGTGACGCCGGCGCTTCATTCTTCGAGGGAACTTCCGCAGGAGGTGCAGTGAGGAGCCGGTTTTTGCCGCGGGCGGACAATGGGTGCTCACCGGCCGCGACGCCGCCCGGTCTGCTTACAACGCGCGACACCGTCTGGTGCGAAGCGGCCGCATGGGCTCCACGAGCCGAGTACTGCAGAGGCACACCTTGCTTCGTCTGCGGGCCTGTCGGAGCTTCACGGACGCCACCGTTGCCGGTCACGTTGACGGACGTGCGTAACTTTTGGCCGACAGTGGGGCGGAGAGGTCGAGTGAGGGGCGCGACGGCGGTCGTTCGACCTCCACGACCGCCAAAGCGCTCCTGACGCACTTGCGGGGCGGCGGCGGCGGTGGTGGCGGTGGCGCCAGCTAGGGCGCGAGGCATACCGAATGGTTTAGGGTAGTGCGGTGTGGCGGCATCAACTGGCGGCGCCACGCAATTGTGTACGCCGCGACGCTTGCACGGGCTAGGTGGAACCGGCTCCGGACTTTCGCTCATGTGCGCCGACCAGCCGCCCGCTGGAAGCAGGAAGGTACCGAGTGGGTTGGCCCCAGCCACGGCCTCTGCCGCTGAGGGGCCGGCGGAAGTGCTGCTCACGCTCATATTCTTGCTGCAGGTGAGAACGGTGCTGCTGCGCCGGTCCGTTGCGCTGTGCAGTGGTTCGTAGGTAGTCGCTGGAAGTACCCCGGCTGTGATGTTCGACGATGTCGCCGTGACGCTGACACGTGGACGCTCGAGCACGGCGGGCATCATGCGTTGCTGCACCGCTCCCGCAGCAGTCGTCTGCGACAAGGCACTTTGCGCAAGGACGCGCTGACGCTGAGCGCGGCGCTTGCGATCTTCTTCCTGTTGTACTTTGAAGCACTGTCCGCGACGGCTTTGGTTCAGAACAACCATGTTCACCACATCATCGAGAAGCCGCTCGCGCTGATCACGTAACGCGGCCGCTTGTTTTCGTGGTGTCCCGGGATGCTTTTGGTGCGGCTGCGATTGCTTTGACTCCTGCTGCGGCTGCGACATCCCGTTGGTCGTGGAGTGTGACCCATCGCGAGGCGTGCGGCTTGCATTGTTCGGGGAGCATGCACTGCTTGGCGAGTGCAGCTTGCGCGCGCTGCTACTGCCACTCTTCGAGTTGCCCGATGTGGATGATCGTCGCCCCTGCATTAAGTATGCACTCGGCTTCACGTGGATCGGCATGCCCATCGAGGGGGCGTCGTAGTACACGTCGTCCTCGTCTGCGGGGGACCTGGGCGAGAAGGCGGTAGCGGCTTTCCTTCCGGAGTGCACCGCGGGCGTGGGCCGTGGAGGCAACGGGGCGTTCTTGCGACGATGTCGGTTGACCAGCATCTGCTCGTCGCGCAGAGCCGCTTGGTGATAGGCCATCTTATCCTTCAACGTCATATTTCGAGTCGTATCCTTCACAGCCGTCACGCCGTTGCTGTTGGAATCGACGCCGTGGAGTTGTCGAGCACTAATTCGAGTTAGGCGCACACCGTTGTGCAGTTCGCTGCCACTTGCTGACGTCTTTGCCGGTAGAGTCTCCATGGGTGAAGTTAAAGTTTCGGGATGCGCGGCGGGCGCTGTCAACGAAGGAGCGAATTTTGCGTCGTGTGTTTCGCCTTTCGTTGTCGCAAGATCGGGAGTCGCCTCGTCCGCTTTCTGCGTCTCGTCTTCGGATTCGGCATTGCAAGTGCTCGGTCCATCTTCACCGACGGAAGTGGTGGCAGGAGCAGCAGCAGCAGCAGCAGCACTCTGCGATGCCGGGAGCATTAAAGAGGAGCGAATGCGCTCCACCGTTTCGTTGATGACGTCCTCCACCTGCGCCGCTGCGAGGTAGGCTCCATCGGCCGCGGTCGAGATGCGCAGCTGGGCAAACGAAGAATGCAGCATCCACTCCAAATCTGCAATAAAAGACTCGACGTCAGACACGCCAAAAGTGCCGCCGCGGAGATTGTCGTCATCGCTCAGCAACAGCCAGTCGCTCACGACCCACCGCGAAGGCTGCCGTGCCTCGGAGGCGCCGTCGCGCACAATCAACAGCTGTTTAATGGCGTCCACGCTGAGGTTGCCGTGGGGTGGCAAACCGGCACTGGCGTAGCCAAAGGATTCGACGGCGCTCAAAATTTCCAAGAACACCTGCTCCTCCATCACGCCCCAGCCAGAGCGAATGATATCACCGAGAGAGAGCCCCGCGAAGGCCTCCACGCTCGCGACGTAGGTGTCGCCGGTGGTTGGTTGTTCCTGGATGTAGATGTCAATGGGCAACGCAACGGACGGCGTGGCCGCGGCCTGCGCGACGGCTGAAAGCAACGCGTCAATGCGTGCCTGCTGCCGCCGAATTCTTTGCAAATTGGACAACGACAGAAGTTGTCCCTCGTGCGGTTGCTCTCGCTGTTTCTCTTCGGCAGCATCATCCACAGGCTCGCGTACGAGCTCCAGCTTCCGACTTCGCACCTCGTACGCCGCCCCCGTCATCTTATCCTCTGCGCAGAAGCGCGGACCGTTTTTGCTCTCATCCGCCTCGCTCACGCAGCTCCGCACCGTCAGCAGCGGAAAGAGGTCATGGTCGATACTGCTGGGCGCTTTCAACGAGCTCTTGAGCATGATGTCGAACTGCACACACCCACACACACGCAACAAGATACGATTAGAAGTGTCTTTATGGTGAGTACAAAAAAAAAGGAATTCTACAAGGAAAAAGACAACAAGATCACACGCAGGACTGACAGAGGAGCAACTTGCAGCACTAGAATTACACGAAAGCAGGGAGAAAAAAGAGTTGTTGTCACACACACACACACGCAGGCACGCCCACACAGTGGAAAACGTTCAATATATATGTGTGTGTGTGCGTGTGTGTGTGTAAAATCTAAGAGGAAGGTAGTGTAGAAAAAGTTAAACAGAAATACAGCAGCGGGGAGCGCCGCACAACGTGAGACGTACAGCAAAAGAAGAAGGGTTTATACAAAACGCCGAGCAGCAGCTCGAAATCCGGGCAAGTGAATGTGTTATGCCTTCGTGGAGAAGGCAATCTTCTAAAAAAGAGAAAAAAAAAGAAAGAATGCAACAGCGTGCGTTAAAGTCTACGTTTAAGATACACGTTGGTCAGAGGTAAGAAAACATTCCAAAGAACAAATGATGCCCCACGCTTTATTTCGCGACGACTTCAAGACGAAAAAAAAAGCTTCTGTAACTCCTTTCGTTAACTTCACAGTAACGTCGTCTTTCTTCGTCTGCGGGCTTGCGTACAAACACAAAAAGACGCGCGCGAGAGCGCTGTTCTTCGAATAACTGTCAGCAGTTGGCTGGGTTGAAGAATGCGGTTTTGGTAAGTTTCAATAGAATTAAAAATATATAGAGAGAGAGTTTTTGAAAGGACAGAAGGGAAAAAGGCAGTTGGAAAGGACTGTCGATGCAGTTTTCACTTATTGCATGTTGACGCCAACAGCAAGCTCCACTTTCACGCAATGCCTTCGGAAGCTATGGTTCTATCTCTGCGTGTGTGTGTTTCGTATTTGCTGATTGAACCTCGATCAGTCGCGGTGGTAACTCGGTGAAAGAATATGGAGAAAAATACAACGTTGAAGCTGTTTATTGTAGTAATACTCAGTCAACACGACTCAGCTAAGTGGATAGAGAAGAAGAAAAAAGAAAGAAAGAGCAAGAAAGCGTGAGAGAAGAAGCTGTGATGAGTCGTAGGTAGTGCGAAGAACATCGGTAAAAGGAAAAATGTTTGACAAGTTAGTTGCTCGACACAGGAAAGGCGGTTTCTCCGTAGCGTTCCGTGCTTTGTGGCTCATCTTCCTGAGGGCCACAACGTACCAAAACTGCCACGTCTCCAAGAACACGACAGAAAACAAAAAAAGCGAAACCTTACGCCTTTTCATTTTTTCGTGGCACAGAGGCAACGCACCTTCTCGTCCCATTGCACAGGTCCAACTGCCCGTGCAGTTCGGCGAAGGCGACAAATGGATTGCGCTCCACTAGAGAATTGTGCTCCGGTGGAGAAACTGTCTTCTTATGATGGCGCGTTTTAGAAAGGGAAAGATAACCTTTTCTGTGTAATCTATTCGCATATACAAAACCCGCATAAGAAGCAACATGAAGTACAATTGTGTTGTTGATGATTTTTCGTGGTGTATCAGACACGCACGCACGCAAGAACATTTGTGGCGCCCTTCCTTCTCTTTTCCTTCGCCGAGCAGGGAGTTACGGTTGACACAGCCATGCGTACCTCCGTGCCAACAAAAATCAGAAAACCGCTGAAGCGTACTCAACGACCGAGGTCGAATGCGTCTGTATGACGAAGCTGAATCCCCTCATAAAAGTTCCAGGAAATAATAATAATAATGATAAAAGAAAGCTAAAAGTTAAAACAAAATTTAAAAAAAAACCTAAACTGAGAAAGCTACAGCACGTGGGGGGAGGGGGAGGGGGAGCGCAAGAAGAAGAAAAAAACATGGTGGAACAAACACGAAAAAAAGGGAGCATCTGACGTGTTGAGATGTGTGTGGGGCGCACGTTAAGGGCACAAGAGAGCAAGTGAAATGGAAGAGAAGGGCAAATAGTGATAGTAACAGTAATAATAACAGCAAAGAAAAAAGATAGAAAAAAGCTAGACACCACCACCATTCTCACTTGAAAGCTAAACAGGAAAGCAAAGGAAATACGCAACAACAAAAGGGGACGAAGAAGAACAACAGCGTTTTGCGGAACCGCGACCCAGAAAAGTGTGAAGAAAAGACCTAAAAAAAGGGAGAGTTTGATGTCACCAAAAAAAAAAAATAATTAAAACACAAAAAGAATAAGTCAACAGAAATAAAATGTAGAGAGAAGAGCGAGAAACGCTTCGGGGGAGGGGACGAGATGAGACGCGACAAGAGACGGTGTAATGCAGTGCCAGAAGAAAAAAAAACGGAGGGAAGGAGAAAGGAGAAGGCGTGATTTCTCCTGCACCGGCTGACGCTTTCCCCCAAACGCAAACGCAGACAAAACACACCAAAACCACAAGAAAAGAAAAACGAAAATGAATTTTAAAAAAGGAAAGGAAAGGAAAGAGAAGTGAGCAGTCTCGTAGCGAACAAAATGAGGAAAGAGAGAAAGACGTACCGCTGTTGCAATGCAGGTCGTTAGACATGACGCGCCATGTCACCTTAACAGAATGGTAGAGAAGAAAAAAAAGAAAGAAGATAGAAGTGTACCACCTACAGATACGAATCAGCATAACAAAAAACACCACGCCAAAAACGAAACAGCTGCACGTACGGAGAACATCCGAGAAAAGGACTACGCACACCAACAAGAAAAAAGAAATGGAAAGGTAAATTGACGAGAGACAGCACCTCTACGGAACAAGGTGTGTTACGTCACTTACCCTGACGTGACGTTCAAAAACAGAAGCATCAGTTTCACAGCCGCCTTGCTGCTGACTTCATCATTGAACTTCGGCCCACCAATCATGTTGGCAAGGAGGAGGGAGAAAAAAAAAACACGAGTCGCGTGCAAGGCAACTACATAGTGGAGCGAGACCACATGGCTGCACCGTCACCCCTCACAGGCACACCAACGCCGTTTCTCGTTACGCGGCTACCGGCGTCGGCGCTGTAGCGCTTCGTCTCTCCCTTTTTTGTCTCTTTTCGCATCGACAGCTTTCACGCCGCGTCGGAGTTAAATATCATCGAGACCGGCACACAACGCAGCTTGTGCTCCGGGCTAACGGGCGCCACCGTCAATAGCTCTAAAAGCGCCGTCCTTGTCGCTGGCAGCACGGTGCAGTTGGCCTCGTTGTTGCTCGCCGCCAGGGCGGGACTCTCTTGTTTCGCCCCGTCATTATCTGTCTTCGTCTCCGCCGCTTCGTCCAGGGCAGGTCGGCCGATGACTTTGCACATCAGCTGATCCTCCGCCGCTGCATCCGCGACGCCCACGGGGTTGCCGTCGCGCCGGCGGCCCGAGGCGCTGTACGAGATCGTCTTGGCCAACTCGATGCACCCGACGTAAATGGGGAGGTAGTATACGGTGAGGGGTTGAGCGGGGCGTCCGGCGGCATCGGGTGGCAGCAGCGCGTTGGCATCCACCGGGGTAAAGTACGCGTTCACGTAGCAGTACAGCTGCGTCAACAGCTGGTACGAAAAGGTGGTGCGGTCCTCCGCCTTGAAGTCCACCGTTAGCATGTCGTAGATGGCTTTCAGCTCCTCGAGCCTGCTATTCTGCAGCAGCTCCGTGCACACAGGGTACACTCCTAGTCGCTGCAGCGCCGTCTCCACGCACACCGGCGACGACGCGGACGAGTCCCACGCGTTCTGCAGTCCGCTCGTTGTTGTCGCATTCGCCTCGCCGTCCTTTTCTGTTGTGCAACGCGATCCGGTGCTCTCGGTGCCGCGTCGACTTGACTCCCCAAGGCGCCGCTTCGCACACAGCCGCCGGTGCGTCGTGACGACCATCAAAAAGAGCCGCACCGCCATGGCGGTCATCTCCAGCGGCAGAACATTCAACGTCACCGCCGCTTTCGACAAGATTCGCGAGCGCACGTTATCGAGCGCGACGCGGTGTTTGATTTCTAACGGGCGATAGAGGCTGGCGCGCTGCTCGCACTCGGTGCTGCAGTACTGCGTGTTCTCCTCCGGATCGGCGCCAACGGGGGTGGACATCGCAGGCGAGACCACCGTGGACGGCGACGTGTGCGCCGCCTCGAAGCCCGAGGGACCGCCGGAGCAGCCAGAGCACGCTGCGGAGTCCACGTTGGTCACGGGGGTGTTGCTGCTCAGCGTACGAAAGCACACGGCGCAGTGGTGCATCGGCCCCTTCGCCGCGAACACCGAGTGCGTGGCGACGATGGGGGTCACCTCTTTGCAGATCGACACTCCGGTGGCGGTGGGTGCGTTGACACGCAGCCGCTTACGGTACAAGCTATCTAAAATTAAGTAACAACCCGCCCGCTCGCTGCGCAGCTGCGACTGCAGCGAGTACATGTACCCGTTTAGCTCCTTGATACGCTCCACCTCGGAGCTGTAAGGCAGCATAATGTACGCGTGGGCGATCGCGACGGCTGCCTCAGTGAACTGCCCTAGCCCGCAGTGGGCACGCGCAATGCTCAAGTGGCTTCGCACCCACCGCGGCTCTAGCGTGACAGTGGTGCGGGCGTCCTCCAAGGCCTCGGCGTACCGCTCTAAAAATATATAAACGCGGGAGCGCAACACAAAGGCGTCCACCACCGAAGTGGAATGCGCTTTTCGCGCCCTGACGCCCTCCCCGCTCTTAAAACTACTCGCCGCTAAATACGCGTTGACCTCCGTCAACGCCTTCTCGTAGTTGCCTTGAAAGAAAAGCTCCTGCGCCTTCTCTAGCGCCGTGCCGCGCAGCTTCTCGGCATCGTAGGCCGGCATCGCCTCGTAAAGGTAACGCCGGACGACGACGGTGGGGCCTGCGGGTTGCGCCTGGCCGCTTCCGACAGCGCGAGGACCCAGCATCCCATAGGCGCCCGAGCAGAGGCCGTACGACTCCCCGTGCCGCGGCGAGCTCTCATATGCTTCAACCGGCTGCAGCGACAGGCACGAGGTCGGCACGCACAACGAAAAGTAGAGGTCGGCCGCCTCATTGTGAAAGCGCACCAGCGTCATGAGGCCGGTGTGGCGCACCACTGTCCCGCTCAACCGCCCGTTGCAGATGGGCGGGTAGGCGGCAGTAAAGTAGCAATTCAACTGCGTCGCCACGTCGTCCTCATCCACAACCCACACGGTGGCGCCGATGGGGATTTGGTCCTGCCGCAGGCACGGCATAACTGGCTTGTCCTGAAGAGAGCTGAGATCGAAGATGGGGTCGGGAACGAAGAGGAAGCCGTCTTCAGCACCGTCGTCGTCCGTGCCACCGGTTGCGACGTCGCCTAAGTTGCACATCGCCAGCTGCGGCTCGCCGCCGTGGAAGGTGCCCCACGCAGAGTCAGACGAGGACGTTGAGGACGACGTCGCACTCCGTGCCGGACGTGCGACGTCACCGCCTGCCCCCTCGCTCTCCTCATCGCTATCGACGAAGCCGTCGCTGTCGCATTCCACGTGCCGCCGCCCTCCCGCTGCTGCTGACGGTGTACTTCGCGTCCAAGTAAGTGAGTTGGCCACCCTTGGTGGTGCCGGGGGGACCGTGGAGAACTGCTGCAGCGCAGCGCTAAACATATCGAGCGAGGAGGTGACTGGGTGCGCACTGCGGCCCCCGCCTGCGGGGGGGAAAGACCGCGAGGAGCACGAGCCGCTTCTATCGAAATTATCACTCATTGCTAATTCGTGAGGAGGGTCAAACCAGCAACTACGAAAAAAAAAAATGCGCCTTGCAAATCCAGCAAAGCAGAACAACTGGAGTTGTGAAGAAAAAAAGAGCACGAAAAAAACAATGCAGAGAAAAGTTTGGTGGCGTGACCGTCGAAGTCTATTCCTGCCGCCGCTGCCGGTATCTGTGTGAGGAAACGGCCCTCACTAGCGTTCCGGCTAGCCCTTTTCCCCCTTTGTGTCTGATGACCGTAAGAGGAGAAAGGGGCAAGTAAAGATCTTTTTAAAAGGAAAAAGAGAACAAATCAAGCCAACAGTACATAGAGAAATGTCTTCAAAAAAAAGGAGACCTACCTTCCGCGATCCCCTTACTGTCCGCTCGAATTTGATGTTTTGATTCGGCTTTTCCCCTTTGTCACGGTGCTTCCCACTGCAGCGCAATACGAACAGAGCAAAAGAACGCACACCGCCGAAACGCAATGATCTGAATAACAGCGATAGATCTATCGTCGCCAGCAGAAAAGAAAACCAAAAAAAAAAGAAAGCAGATGAGAGAAGAGAAAAAAAGTGACGAGAAGGTATTTTCGATACACAACGTTTGGAAGCGATACAAATCCACCCGTGAGAAGGGAGGAAAACGATCTGGAAACCACAGCCTGGTGTTTTCCCTTTGCTCTTGCTGTTCCACGAATATGAGACTACGGAAGAGCTGTGTACCGAGAACAAGAAAAAATCCAGACCGATTTGGGAATTAGAAAAAAGTGGGACGTCGTATGAGAGCGTTTCGAAAATATTCATACAGATTCAAAGAGAGACAAAGAGAAGCGCAAAGTGATGCTGTCGATCCTCTTCTTCCTCTCTCGGGCAAGTTTGAGCGTGGAAGCTATAGCTATAGTGTTGTTGTTGGTTTTTTGTTTGGATGTCCTCTATACGTTTTTGGTGGGAGAGTGGAAGAGAAGCCGCCGGTGTATGTCGGCTCTAACGTTAGCGAAAGCACAACAACAACAACAGCAAAAAAGGTAGTTTGTTTGTCTCTACCTGGTCCACGGAGGTGGGCGGAAAGGAAAACAAAAAATTGAAATCAAAGAATGATACAATTTGGCGCGAGAACGATGCGTTGACCATCCAGGCTCCTGGTCAGGAAGTGTGATATGCAACCTGCTACCTCGTCGGCACCAGCGTGCAATGCGAAAAAGCGAAATAGCGAGGGGGAGAGGGAGAAGAAGGGAGGGGGATGAAAAGGAAAAGAACGGAAGGAGGGAGGGGAGAAGGGAAAGAAGTGGAAGAAATGCGAACACGTAAACAGCGCAGCGCAGCCCTTTCTGGTTGCTCTTGCGTGTTTCAAGTTTATCGAAGTGGGCAAAATGCACTCATCACCTCGACGCCTTAATACAACTAATAAAAAACGCCACGTGTGCAGTGAGCTTTAAACCGTCAAAGACGTACAAGGCTCACGGCAAGAACACGAGAGCAAAAACAAAACAACGACTGTCGTCAGAAAGTTCGCTTTGGCTGCTGTTTAAGTGGCGCGTGTTTCCGCTCTCTTCTTTGAGGACTTGATAGTTGAAATGGAGGGTGAAATACTGTGTGAACAACAAGTGCAGCGATAAACAAAAAAAAAAAGAAGAGATATATGAGCAAAGAGAACGGCCATCACCGAGAGATCCTCGCGAAGACTCGCGTGTGCCCTCGTGAAACCAAGACGCCGTAGACGCAGACGATGTTCGAACGTGTAGCGAGATCACTTCATAAATGTGCTGTGGTTTGCATATGTTTTTCCTTAACCCAGGGGCTGCGCGGCATACCGCTAAGCCGGCACCCGTGCTCTTCTTTCCATTTTCCTATTGTTAGCCACCTGCAACAACGGTGAAATGATCCGGTGGCGGCCTCACGGCACGGAAGAACACCTCCGGAGGGCTGGGCACGACCGCATCCAGCATCGTCTTGTGCTCCGCTGCCGCAATAAACACCACCGCCGCCGCCACCGCAGAAACCTGCAGACCAGCCTTGTGCAGTGCGTACGCCTCTAGCAGCTCCGCCCTATTCTCCTCCAAGTCGTGGTAATAACCGGTGCGCCGCTGCTGACGCGTTGTCCGCTCAAAGGTGCGCTTGAACATGAGGTAGAAGACCGTGATCACGAGCAGAGCGTAGAAACGTAGGAGGTGCCGGTTGCGCGTGGGCAGATCGGCGCTGTCCGCCAGCCGATCCGCCGCGCGCTGAAATCCAGATTTCTCGTTCTGCTCCCTCTCCTTTAGCACCGCCCGGCGACGCAGCTCTGCTTTCATGTCGGCTTGCGCGGCAAACGAGGCGTAGTGGGGCTGGTGCGCCCGCAGCAGCGGACGGTCCATCTCTACCCAGCTCTGGTCATCGCGGCTTTGATACAAATACTTGCCCTCGGGGGTGCGCCGCTCCGTCGCCGGGTCGAGTGCGCTGACCTTCTCCATCTCCTCGTCGCTTAGGTAGGATGACGATGACGCACTCGTGCCGCTCGGCTCCGTGGAGAACTCTTGCTGATCGACGCTGAAAGGAGCTGCTGCGGTCTGCCGTGGGGGGTGGCGACGACCCTCCGCGGTGACGCCGACAGCTCCGTTGGCAGTGCTAGACACCCCATCCTTCGGCCCCGGCAAGTGCAGCCGCTCATACCCGCCTTCCTTCAGCAGGAGCTTGTACGCGTGGTTCACCTCCTCCATCTTGACCCCGTCACCCGACTCGGCATCCGGGTGGTACACGCGGGCGAGTTCACGGTACTTCATCTTCACCTCCGCCTTCGTAGCCGCGCGACTCAAACCGAGTACTTTAAACGGGTCCCGCTGCGGTAGACGCCACCACCGCGAGTAGCGAATCATTAATGCGCTGTTGATGTAGCACACCTGCTAAACTGCAAGACGCGGATGGCGGGATCTGAACCGAGATGCGTAACAGGAAGAGAACCCTCAGACTTCTGCCTCGCAACACCACAGCGGAACTCGCCGATTTATTGATTGTTGATGCTGCCTCCGCACTTTTCTATTGCCTTTCAGCAGAAGAGACCGTCTACGTACTGGCCCGAATCGTGAACGACGAACGGCCAGAAGAGAAAATAACAACAACAATAATTCAAAATCAAAACAGAGAAAAGTATTACGTGAAGAGGAATCAGCGAAGAAATTCTGTCACTCACAAAACAGTCCGATACCATCATCTCTTCGAGATATAGGAGAAAGCTTCCATTAAAGCGCCTATCCCGCACAAGAGATTACCAGCAGAACTATTGAAACACTGTTGTGTTCGAGTGGGTTTTAACTTCATTTTCTTTTGTACCACAACAAGCTTCTTCATTAGCAGCTCCTTATTGGGGTCTATAGGGAGCTGCCACCTTTTTTCAGGTACAATCGCCGTTGTGCTCTCACATCAAACGTACTCTGGTGCACAATCATATTCGTTTTTTTAAGTTCTGTAACTTATCCGACCAGGAATGTGAAGTCAGCGCTATTAAAGACCAAAAAAGAGATGAACCGCTGTTTATCTGCGTTATACACTGGTCTAGATGGAAAGAAGTGCCGCGCACCTCCTTCCATGATTCCACGGCAAAAGAAAAATAACAAACGAACAAAAAAAATAAAAGCTTTTGCAACACACAGAAACAAAAGAGAAAGCGCATCATTAAAAACATAGCTGTTCGTGTGCTGCTTTCACTCTGTCGAACGGCGGACTACAAAAACAAGAGAAGGAGTTGGCGAGGCGTCACACAACTCACGCTCGACATGATTCACTTCGTTCGCTGCCGCAAGAGTGACTTGGCGCATTGAAGAGAGGGCCAAGGCAGAAGAGGCAAAAAAAAACCCCAAACCAAAGCCGTCAATTGTTTGATTTGTTTGCAGCGGCAGCCTGCTCGTACTCTGTGCGACCGCCCTCCATCACAGCCTTTTGCAGCGCGTCGCACGCCGTCTTCACATCCTCCATTGATGCACTTGCGTTTGACAGCACCTTTTTCATTTCGCTCGAGAGCTTCTTGATCGTGTCTTTCTGTGCCGCATCCACGTACTTCCACTCGCCAAGCTGCTTATCGGCGATTGACATCTGCTGATGGGCGTTGTTACGTGCCTCCGAAAGCTGCCGCTTGGCGCGGTCCGACTCCGCGTGCGCCTCCGCTTCACGCACCATGCGCTCAATCTCGCTCTCACTCAACCCACCGTTGGCTGTCACCACAATTCCCTGTTTTCGACCCGTTGCCTTGTCCTGCGCCGTCACGTGGCAGATGCCGTTCGCGTCGATGTCGAACGTCACCTCTATCTTGGGCACACTGCGGGGGGCGTAGGGAATCCCCGTGAGATCGAACTGCCCCATCAGCTGGTTCTTCGATGCCACCTCGCGCTCACCCTGGTAGACCTGGAAGGTGATACTCGTCTGCCCGTCATCCACGGTAGTGAATGTATGACTCTTCTTGCAGGGGATCGTCGTGTTCTTCGGGATAATAGCCACAAAAACATCGCCAACAACGCTGGTGCCGAGCGACAGCGGGGTCACATCGACCAGAATCAGGCCCTTCACGTCGCCGCGCAGCACGCCGCCCAGCGTCGCAGCGCCGACCGCCACCGCCTCGTCGGGGTTCACGCCGCGGAACGGCTCGCGGCCGAAGAACTTCTTCACCTCCTCGACCACAAGAGGCATGCGTGTCATCCCGCCCACAAGCACCACGTCACTGATCTCCTCCAACTCCACGTCTGCATCACGTATCACCTGTTTGCACGACCCCAAAGAACGTTTGATCAGCTTCTCCACGATCGACTCGAACTTTGCACGCGAAATCTTCATTTCAACGTGCGCCGGACCATCAGGACCGTTGGTGGTAATGAACGGCAGGTTGATCTCCGTCTCCATCGCAGACGACAGCTCGCACTTCGCCTTCTCCGCGGCCTCACGCACGCGCTGCAGCGCCATGCGCTCCTTGCTCAGGTCGATCCCGCTCGTCTTGCGGAACTCCTCCAGGATGTAGTCCGACAGCGCAAGATCGAAGTCCTCGCCGCCAAGGTGCGTGTCGCCGTTCGTCGCCTTCACCGCGAACACGCCACCGGCGATCTCCAGCACGGAGATATCGAACGTGCCGCCGCCGAGGTCGTACACCGCGATCAGCGTGTCCTTCGTCTTCCCCATACCATACGCCATAGCAGCGGCAGTAGGTTCGTTAATAACCCGAAGAACATTAAGTCCCGCAATCGTACCCGCGTCCTTCGTCGCCTGGCGCTGCGCGTCGTTGAAGTACGCGGGGCACGTCACCACCGCGTTGCTCACCTTGTGCCCCACGAAGTTCTCCGCCGTCTCCTTCATCTTCTCCAGCACAAACGCACCGATCTGCGACGGCGAGTACTGCTTCCCGTTCCCGTCCTGCACCCACGCGTCGCCGTTCGCAGCGCGTATGATCTTGTACGGCACGTTCTTGATGTCCGCCTGGATGTGCTCGTCCTCGAAGCGGCGCCCGATCAGCCGCTTCACCGCGTAGAACGTCGACTGCGGGTTCGTGATGGCCTGGCGCTTCGCAGCAAGCCCCACAAGCTTCTCGCTGCCCTTGAACGCAACAACGGACGGCGTCGTGCGGAAGCCCTCCGTGTTCTCCAGCACACGCGGCTTGTCGCCGTCCATCGTCGCAACGCAGCTGTACGTCGTGCCGAGATCAACGCCGATCACGTCGCCCTGCACCTTGTCCGACGCGCGGCGCACCAGGCACGCAGCGGTGGCCGCGGCGCTCCCGCAAACACGACGAGCGAACATTGCAGCAGCAGCAGCAGTCGAACGAGGAGAAGGAAGTAAGGGGGGGGGGGCGAGGAAGATGTGTTTTCACTCGCTAGATATGTTTTCCTTCTGTTGGTACGCAGCCGTTTTTCTCCGTTTTATATTCTTAGGTTCTTGCTTTTTCAGTAGGGTGCATCGAGGGTACTATTGACCGATGGATAATGATAACGTCGTGTGGCGACTGGCAGCTCGTTGACGAGAATAACGGGGTGCGTGCGGAGTGCGGTTGAAGAAGAAGAACTCTTTCTTTATAGGTTGTGTAATTATTATAAGAACGTCGTCTATGCTGTTTAAAATTCTCATTATAATGCTTGCTGGAATGGTCGCCGCGCTTCGAGTACCCCGTGTAACAGACGGTGGAGGGCCGTACGTCAGGCACTGACGGCGGTTTCCCGGTTGGTTTTGGTAGATTGGTCGGTCCTTTCCGAACGGTTCGGTAGTGGCGAGGCACGGTTTTTTAAATAGTGACTGGGACACTGCGTGGAGAAGTCTTTTGGTATTCTGTTCTGTTGTGTTCGTCATACTGTGTGGTAACGTGGTCGATTGTATTCGGTGGATTGCGCTGAAGCTCGTTGCTTAACTTCTGCTCTCATCTCCACGTCCCCCTCCTCCCCTCCCTCCTCTTCCTCTCGCTTTCTCCCTTTCGGCTCCCTTCTTCTTTTATATGTTTACGCGCAGTACACAGGCTCCGCGAAGTTACCCGGCAGGGTTTTTCTTTTCTACGTAGTTCGTTTCCCTGCAATCTCGGCGTGCCTGTTTTTGAGTTAGTGCCTTTTTTATTCGAGAGAGGTCTTTTCAACTGCGCGACGTGCTAAGCAAACTGAATCTTCTTTTGGTTAGTCGCGCACTACCGTCAACAGGAAGTCCATCATCGTGCGTTTTCAGCTGTTTTATTCAGTAACCGTACAATCCAGGCCGAGATAAAAAAGACGGAGTCACCCTGCTGCTGCTGCTGCTGGTCGCCGGCGTTGCCGCTGCCGCTGCTGCTGCCGCTGTTCGCAGCCGCAGCCTGCTGGTACTCCGTGCGGCCGCACTCCATCACAGCCTTCTGCAGCTTGTCCGTCGCAGCGGACAGGTCGTCCTTCGACACGTTCGGGTTCTCCATCACCTTGCGCAGCTCCGCAGTGAGCGTCTTCACGTTCTCCTTCTCCGCGTCGCTCACGTACTTCCACTCGCCAAGCTGCTTCTCCGCCGTCGTCAGCTGCGTCTCCGCGTTGTTGCGCACCTCCACAAGCTCGCGCTTCACGCGGTCCGTCTCCGCGTGCGCCTCCGAGTCGCGGATCATCTGCTCGATCTGCTCCTTCGACAGCCCGCCGTTCGCAGTGATCGTGATGTTCTGCGTCTTGCCGGTCGCCTTGTCCTTCGCCGTCACGTGGCAGATGCCGTTCGCGTCGATGTCGAACGTCACCTCCACCTGCGGCACGCCGCGCGGCGCCGGCGGGATGCCCACAAGGTCGAACTGCCCCATCAGCTGGTTGTCCGCAGCCATCTCGCGCTCGCCCTGGAACACCTTGATCCCCACCTGCGTCTGGTTGTCCGCGGCCGTCGAGAACGTCTGGCTCTTCTTCGTCGGGATCGTCGTGTTCTTCGGGATCATCCGCGTGAACACGCCGCCGAGCGTCTCGATGCCCAGCGACAGCGGCGTCACGTCCAGCAGCACGAGGCCCTTCACGTCGCCGCGCAGCACGCCGCCCAGCGTCGCAGCGCCGAGCGCCACCGCCTCGTCAGGGTTCACGCCGCGGAACGGCTCGCGGCCGAAGAACTTCTTCACCTCCTCGATCACCCTCGGCATCCGCGTCATCCCGCCCACAAGCACCACGTCGTTGATCTCCTTCAGCTCCACGCCCGCGTCCTTCATGCACTGCTTGCACGGCGCAACAGAGCGCGTGATCAGCTTCTCCACGATCGACTCGAACTTGCTGCGGCTCACGTGCATCTGGATGTGCTGCGCGCCGTCAGCGTTCGCAGTGATGAACGGCAGGTTGATCTCCGTCTCCATCGCAGACGACAGCTCGCACTTCGCCTTCTCCGCGGCCTCACGCACGCGCTGCAGCGCCATGCGCTCCTTGCTCAGGTCGATCCCGCTCGTCTTGCGGAACTCCTCCAGGATGTAGTCCGACAGCGTCAGGTCGAAGTCCTCGCCGCCAAGGTGCGTGTCGCCGTTCGTCGCCTTCACCTCGAACACGCCACCGGCGATCTCCAGCACGGAGATATCGAACGTGCCGCCGCCGAGGTCGTACACCGCGATCAGCGTGTCCTTCGTCTTGTCCATGCCGTACGCAAGCGCCGCAGCAGTCGGCTCGTTCACCACGCGGATCACGTTCAGGCCCGCAATCGTACCCGCGTCCTTCGTCGCCTGGCGCTGCGCGTCGTTGAAGTACGCGGGGCACGTCACCACCGCGTTGCTCACCTTGTGCCCCACGAAGTTCTCCGCCGTCTCCTTCATCTTCTCCAGCACAAACGCACCGATCTGCGACGGCGAGTACTGCTTCCCGTTCCCGTCCTGCACCCACGCGTCGCCGTTCGCAGCGCGTATGATCTTGTACGGCACGTTCTTGATGTCCGCCTGGATGTGCTCGTCCTCGAAGCGGCGCCCGATCAGCCGCTTCACCGCGTAGAACGTCGACTGCGGGTTCGTGATGGCCTGGCGCTTCGCAGCAAGCCCCACAAGCTTCTCGCTGCCCTTGAACGCAACAACGGACGGCGTCGTGCGGAAGCCCTCCGTGTTCTCCAGCACACGCGGCTTGTCGCCGTCCATCGTCGCAACGCAGCTGTACGTCGTGCCGAGATCAACGCCGATCACGTCGCCCTGCACCTTGTCCGACGCGCGGCGCACCAGGCACGCAGCGGTGGCCGCGGCGCTCCCGCAAACACGACGAGCGAACATTGTTGATGACAATATGTGAGGCTTTAATAAAATAGAGATTGTAGTTCCCTTGAATAACGACGAAGGGAGATGTTTACGACTAACAGTTAAAATCCTTTCAACGTTGTGTGCCTTACACCTTAGCTTACGTTAGTTTCTGTGAAGAAGATGTCGCTGCCGTTGAGCAGTAAACACGGCTGAGAAACTGTGAAGTAGGAGATCGAAAATAGTTAATAATAATAATGTTTCTGTGAACAAAAAAGTGTGTTTCCTTATTTCTTACGGAAAGGTATACACGCAAATGAGCTAGAACGAACTGATCGCAGCGTTCTGTGAGGTAAGAGGGAAACACGGGCGCCAAGTGATACGGAACCGGGAGGGCGATGTTGGGAATTGTGTGTGATAATACCGGAGAAGAGAAAAAATTTGGTTACATCGACGGCACCGCGAGTTTCATGTGTTTCAACTTTTTGGGTGTTGCTGGAGCTGCCATGGGCTCATGGCGGTGTAATTGGAGTTGTCTGTTCACCACACGAGAGTGCGACCGCTACGTAAGTGCGTTCGAGCAAATGCATGTGAATAGACGCCTACTCACTTCTTGCAGATCACAGTGACTGCGACGGCAAAAGAGTCGGTGTCATTCTCAAAATACACGTCTTCGAGGAAGAGATCTTCAGTGGATTGCTTAAGATTTCTTATTATTATTATCAAGCGTATGTGTGCGGTAGAGAACTGTTAACCAATAATAATAAAAGAAACAAAAGAAAGATGTTATAGGAGTAAAATGTGTGGCAGAAGCTGTGTGGACAAGGAAACTAAAAAAAGGAGGTGCGAGGATCGTCTTCCAGCGTTATGCACTGTTGCTGCGGATGTCTACGTCCTTAGAAGACAAAAAAGAACACACGTGCGGGGGAAATTAGAGAATCGCCACGCCTCTAAGGACGCCAATCTGGGTTTCTGATACAATTCTAAGCAATCTCTCGTTAGAAAAAAACCCGTTCTTTGGTCGGGAACCTAAAAAGAGAACTTGCCCGCAAAAAAAAAGAAGCGATACTCCGCAGAGTGAATCGAGACACGACTCCGTAAACGACGCCGCAACAAGAAGACGGCGATGAGTGGACCTAATCTCTCGAACAAACAAAAAGGCATTACGAGGCGCCGACACATTCGAAACTAACTACTCAAATATGTATATTAAGCGTCTTTTCGAAAGCGATCTTTAGCGATGGAGCTGGTCCACTGTGCTGTGCTTGCACCCGTTATCAGGTCAGCGCTCCAATTTTTGTTTTATTCTTCTTTTTCTTTGATTGCTGAAACACGCAAAGCACTTCGTACCTTGGCGCCAGCGAAAAAAGGGCCCAAACAAAAAAGAAATCACCACTTTGCACGTTCGTTTTTTCCCTTCCCTCTAACGATAAATCATCCCAACAGCAACGTTGCTGAAGGGAGACAAAAATCCGTATCACCTCTGGCACACTTCGCACACATTTTCAGCTACTGCGTCGGTTCACGATACACTCCTTGTGATACACCGCCCCATCGCGAACCCGCAATTTAACGGCCTTTGTTTGCAGCTAAATATATAGATATATACTCCGTTGATTTTCGTTCGCTCACCGGAAAATGAAAATAAAATAAATAATAATAAAGAAACAAGAAACCACTTTTCTTAATTAGCTAAACCACAACGGTGGCAACAGGGCACCAACAAACCTAACGACAACTACAGGCAGCTACACAACAAAGGGCAAAGGCTCTTACCGCAATTGTTACATGGCCTTACACAAAATGAGCACGACATGAGAGCAGATGACATTCCATCTTTGCGCTTCTCAAGAGCACCAAATAACAACCGCGGCAAAGAAGGATGAAAGCAAGATTAACGGAATCAGGGGGATATCAACAGTAAAAACTAACGAAGGCTCTCTAAGAAAGCCCGCAGCGATGAGAAAGAGGTGTATCAACGCGTGGGAATGACGTAATGCGAAGTACAGCGGCATCGAAAGAAACAAATTGCTGTGCGTGTCACTTAACAAGCATCGACATCGCCCTTACATTCCACGCGCAGAGAACAGAAAAGCCGCTTCTTCACAGAGTGAGCGACATTTCCTTCATCGCTGTCATTAGCCGAAATTCACTACAGCACCTTTCCCTACTTCTTCTCCTCGTTCGACTGCTGCTGCTGCTCACCCTGCTGCTGCTGCTGCTGGTCGCCGGCGTTGCCGCTGCCGCTGCTGCTGCCGCTGTTCGCAGCCGCAGCCTGCTGGTACTCCGTGCGGCCGCACTCCATCACAGCCTTCTGCAGCTTGTCCGTCGCAGCGGACAGGTCGTCCTTCGACACGTTCGGGTTCTCCATCACCTTGCGCAGCTCCGCAGTGAGCGTCTTCACGTTCTCCTTCTCCGCGTCGCTCACGTACTTCCACTCGCCAAGCTGCTTCTCCGCCGTCGTCAGCTGCGTCTCCGCGTTGTTGCGCACCTCCACAAGCTCGCGCTTCACGCGGTCCGTCTCCGCGTGCGCCTCCGAGTCGCGGATCATCTGCTCGATCTGCTCCTTCGACAGCCCGCCGTTCGCAGTGATCGTGATGTTCTGCGTCTTGCCGGTCGCCTTGTCCTTCGCCGTCACGTGGCAGATGCCGTTCGCGTCGATGTCGAACGTCACCTCCACCTGCGGCACGCCGCGCGGCGCCGGCGGGATGCCCACAAGGTCGAACTGCCCCATCAGCTGGTTGTCCGCAGCCATCTCGCGCTCGCCCTGGAACACCTTGATCCCCACCTGCGTCTGGTTGTCCGCGGCCGTCGAGAACGTCTGGCTCTTCTTCGTCGGGATCGTCGTGTTCTTCGGGATCATCCGCGTGAACACGCCGCCGAGCGTCTCGATGCCCAGCGACAGCGGCGTCACGTCCAGCAGCACGAGGCCCTTCACGTCGCCGCGCAGCACGCCGCCCAGCGTCGCAGCGCCGAGCGCCACCGCCTCGTCAGGGTTCACGCCGCGGAACGGCTCGCGGCCGAAGAACTTCTTCACCTCCTCGATCACCCTCGGCATCCGCGTCATCCCGCCCACAAGCACCACGTCGTTGATCTCCTTCAGCTCCACGCCCGCGTCCTTCATGCACTGCTTGCACGGCGCAACAGAGCGCGTGATCAGCTTCTCCACGATCGACTCGAACTTGCTGCGGCTCACGTGCATCTGGATGTGCTGCGCGCCGTCAGCGTTCGCAGTGATGAACGGCAGGTTGATCTCCGTCTCCATCGCAGACGACAGCTCGCACTTCGCCTTCTCCGCGGCCTCACGCACGCGCTGCAGCGCCATGCGCTCCTTGCTCAGGTCGATCCCGCTCGTCTTGCGGAACTCCTCCAGGATGTAGTCCGACAGCGTCAGGTCGAAGTCCTCGCCGCCAAGGTGCGTGTCGCCGTTCGTCGCCTTCACCTCGAACACGCCACCGGCGATCTCCAGCACGGAGATATCGAACGTGCCGCCGCCGAGGTCGTACACCGCGATCAGCGTGTCCTTCGTCTTGTCCATGCCGTACGCAAGCGCCGCAGCAGTCGGCTCGTTCACCACGCGGATCACGTTCAGGCCCGCAATCGTACCCGCGTCCTTCGTCGCCTGGCGCTGCGCGTCGTTGAAGTACGCGGGGCACGTCACCACCGCGTTGCTCACCTTGTGCCCCACGAAGTTCTCCGCCGTCTCCTTCATCTTCTCCAGCACAAACGCACCGATCTGCGACGGCGAGTACTGCTTCCCGTTCCCGTCCTGCACCCACGCGTCGCCGTTCGCAGCGCGTATGATCTTGTACGGCACGTTCTTGATGTCCGCCTGGATGTGCTCGTCCTCGAAGCGGCGCCCGATCAGCCGCTTCACCGCGTAGAACGTCGACTGCGGGTTCGTGATGGCCTGGCGCTTCGCAGCAAGCCCCACAAGCTTCTCGCTGCCCTTGAACGCAACAACGGACGGCGTCGTGCGGAAGCCCTCCGTGTTCTCCAGCACACGCGGCTTGTCGCCGTCCATCGTCGCAACGCAGCTGTACGTCGTGCCGAGATCAACGCCGATCACGTCGCCCTGCACCTTGTCCGACGCGCGGCGCACCAGGCACGCAGCGGTGGCCGCGGCGCTCCCGCAAACACGACGAGCGAACATTCTTATCTTGAAAGAACCTGGAAGTAGGCTGTGGAAGGCGTTAATAATAAAGAGTTCGTTTTAATGAAAAGGGAAGCAGAGTACTCGTTTGGCGCGTTTCTTTGTTTGTATTCTGTGTGACGAGAACGGGGTAGAAAACCTACAAGAAGTCAATTAGAGAGAAAAGAAAAGAAATTATGTGACTAGCAAGAAAGAGGAGACAAGAGAGAGCCGAAAACCCCTTTCGTTGTTTGACGGCGCCGGTACCGAAGCAGAAGAAAAGGTGAAACGCAATACGACATTTAACAGGAAAGGTGTTCGCGTGGTGTGAGAGCGAAGGGTATGAGAAGAGAAGATTGAGGTACTCGAGTGCGACAGTGGAACAAGGAGACAGTGGTTGCGGAGGGCAGGATACCAATGTTTTCATTTTGTGACTTGCTCAATAATCGTTAACACTTTTTCTCTGAGCTTCGCACCGTCTGCGACGTTGTACTAACGAGCTAACAACTGCATGTGTCGTCGACGGGAACACAAAAATCTGTTAGTTAGACTTCCTGTTGAAGCCTTTTCGTGTGATGTTTTACTTACGCAGATTTGTGTCGTCTTCAATCAAAGCAACCCTGAAGACAAAAACAGAAGGATCGTCTCAGCGGGTATTGCCACATCTCCGTCGGAGGAAATGCACTAGTGCCGAAACTGAATAAAAATAATAATAATAAAAGGGACGTTCTTTCAGACCCCTTCTGCCGCCGGAAACCTTCTACGGCTCAGTGTCCCTACGGTAGACGGCGCAGCTGCAGACACTGTGGGCGGTTTAAAAAAGAAACGCCCCAACGTGACAGATAGCTTTTCTCTAAAAAGCTCTCATCCTCAAACAAAAGCGATAAAAAAAGGGTGTTGCAGCAGCTTCACCGCCGTGCAGCGTTACGGTGCCGCATTAGCCGGAGTAGTAGTAACACGAAGAGTAGTCGAGGGGAACGAGTTCACCGCAACACATTTTGAGTGTGTGAGCGAGTGTGTGTACGTGTGTCGATTCAAAAAAGAACAGCGCGACAACGCGTGAGACGGAGATATCAGCGCAAATCCCAGAGACAAGATTATTACCCTCCCCCTCCCTCAACATTATGTGAACTTGTTGCCCTCCATTTCTTAACTCTTGCACTGCGAAAAATACTTAGCGACGCGTTTTGTGGAGTTTGTTTTGTGTGTTGTTGCTGCAGAGTTTTTACAATGGGATGCTGGAAATTGTCTCCTTCGCCTTCACCGTCAAGTAGTCCGCCAAGTCCTCCATGTCCTTCTCCGTCAGCCCCGGATAGGCGAGGACCACACGAATAATCACCTTGCCGTCTAGCTCGTGGTGCACGATCATGGCACGGCGCTCCTCCTCCATCGTCTCGAGCATGGTGTGGTTACGCTTGTTGGCTGCATCGTCCTCTCGAATGCGGAAGCACACGAGGCCGAACTTCGCCTCCACCGGGAACTCGAGCATTTCGCCGCCGCACTGCGCGAGCAGGTCGTGCAGGTACTTGGCGAGCGCGCAGTGGCGACGGATGGTGGCCTGGATGCCCTCCAGACCCATGTACTGCAGCGTCGTGTAAACCTTCAGTGCACGGAAGGGGCGGCCCATGCCCAACTGGTAGTCCTTGAAGTCGATCACCGCGTCTGCCTCGGTGTACTTGTTGGACAGGTAGACGCCAGTGGCGTTCAGCGACGACACAATGTACCTGCGATCGCGGAAGAAGAAGAAGGAACAGTTCGTCATGAGACTGAACCACTTCGAGCCGTTGATGAAGATGCTGTCGGCGTGCGCAAACGCAGGCAGCAGCGGCGCACGCATCTCCGGGCACACGGCCGTCGCCCCCGCGTAGGCGGAGTCGAGGTTCAGCCAGATACCGTAGTCCGCGCACACCTTCGCGATGCCCTCAAAGTCGTCCGTGGCGCACACGCCGGTAGTGCCGTAGTTCATGGAGGCGAAGCACGGAATGAGTCCCGCCGCCACATCCGCCGCGACCGCCGCGCGGAGGTCATCGCCGTGCATTGGGCAGTTGCCGTGTGCGTCGCGGCGCGACCGCACCTTCCGCAGGTGCCAGAAGGAGAGGATGCGGCTGGCCTTCTCCACACAGAAGTGGGCCTGATCGCTGATGTAGCAGACGAGCTTCGCCGAGGCGGTGGCCTTCTCGGCGGGCGTCGCGAACTTCTCCAGGGTGCGATTCTTCGCCGCTAACAAGGCCACCACCACCGCCTCCGACGCCGTCGGCTGCAGCACACCGCCGCCGGTGCTCTCCCACGTCATCTCCGCCGGCAATCCAAAGGCGCGGGCCAGCCAGTCCGTCACGATCGTCTCGAGCTCCGCCGCGGCCGGGCTGGCCATCCAGTTGAAGCCTGGCTGGTTGAAGCCGCTGGCCACGGTGTCGCCGAGCAGCGCCGCCGGAGAAACCTGCGCCGGGAACCACGCGTAGAAATCCGGGTGCTGCCAGTGCGTCATGCCCGGGACGATGTTCTTCTGGATGTCGGCCAGGATGCCCGTGAAGTTGGACTGCGGTGTTTGCGGGGCCGTCCTGTCGCTGATCGCTTTCTTGAGGTACCCCGGCTTCACCGCCGATTGCGCCGGCATCTCACGGTTCTTTAGCGCGAGGTGGTAGTCGGCAATGAAGTCGATGACACGGTGGCCCTCCTCTCGGAACCTCTCCCAGTCCATCGTCGCTGGGATCGGCGGAAGTGGCGGGCATGTCGGCTTCATCTTTGTCGCTGTGTTCGTGTGGTTGCGTGTCGTGTGCGGATAGGTGGCTTGTGAGAAGGTGAAAGCTCGGAGAATCGAGAAAACGAAAACCAACACGAGCGCAGGAGAGCGATAGGAAACGAAGACGGGCTAATTTGTCGCGATTGCCTGGTTGTCTGTGTGTGAGAGCGACTGTCGAGAACGGTAGAGCGCAGACGCGGTGAGAGAGAGGGGGAAAAGAGTCCGAAACGGAGGGAGAACACAACGGAGGGGGGGGGGGTGGAAGAAAGCGATATACCACCGCACCAGCCTTTCAACCGTTCCATAGAGTGCTAGGAGAGCCACAAACAAAGACAATAATCCTCATCATAATACGAATACTAATAATGCGAGTCGTGGAACTATACGAGCTTTAGAACACCACAGCACCGCAAGGTTTGTTCTCGTTAGCTAATCAGGTCACCGCAGCATCGGTGCTAGAAGGGTAGACTAAGGCATCTCGGGGAGGGGGGGAAGAAGGGGCAGCTGGGCATTTCACACGATTTCCTCTTGGAATATTTTCTGAATTATTGACTAGCAAAGAAAAAAAGGGCACTGCAGCGTCTGCACAGTGAGAGCGCTGCTAACATGATCTAGTGTATGTCGAAATCTATATCTAGGAAAAAAATAAATGGAGCTAGACACTCCTCTCGTCTGTGGAAGCCCGCATAAGCGTCAAAATCCGTGCGTGAGAGGTGCAGCACGGAAGTAGTCTGGTGTGCTTCCGCCGTGCTGCGCCAATCGTCTGACAGCGCAACGGTAACCGTGCAAAATGAAAAACAGCAAAGACAACAGAAAAAGAAGAAACAAATGAAAGAAAGGACGGCGCGCTGGGGTTAGGCGGGAATGGCAACAATCTGCGAAGCGGTGCTCTTCGGCGAACCGAACGACATCCACACTGTCCCCTGCGCCAGCGTCACCGCCGTCACCTCCGAGTCCGCAAAGGCGGCGGCCGTAGACGGGGAGGAGCGGGCGTGGGTACCCGCCCCGTCATCGCAGCTGTCGAGGCAGTCCACAGGGCTCTGACGCGACGCCCGCAGCAGCGTCTCGGCGGACCAGTACACAGTCGGGTCCGGCACATCCGCCGTGTCAATGAGCGCCAGCCGCCCCGCCAGATCACCCGCGGCGATGCGCCCACGGTCCATCGAGACACACCGCACCGGCGACCGCCTCGTGCTCATGCCGAAGGCCTGCTCCCGCTGCGGCCCCTCCGTACAGCGCAGCGTGAAGACACGTCCACCGACAGTGCCCACGCACACCTCTGCGGTGTCGAGCGCCGCGCTTACGCACGTAATTTGGTCCGGAATGGAGAGAATGCAGCTCGGCGTGTGGCGGTAGCGCGTGTCGTAGAGCAGCACCTTGCCATCGTAGTTGGCCACCACG
Organism: Leptomonas pyrrhocoris; assembly: GCF_001293395.1. Classification (NCBI taxonomy): domain Eukaryota; phylum Euglenozoa; class Kinetoplastea; order Trypanosomatida; family Trypanosomatidae; genus Leptomonas; species Leptomonas pyrrhocoris. The sequence continues at coordinate 1,485,287 of NW_015438360.1, forward strand.
AAGGTGTGCGGGCTCAGCGGGACGGCGGCCACGGCGCGGCCCGGTGCGGGATTCTCCAGCGTCGTGCGCAGCTGCGAGCGCTCCACGTCGATCACCTCGGCGCCGCGCTGCGTGCACGTCAGCAGGCAGTTAGGTTGGCTGACGACCTCATGAACCGAGCGGATCGGCAGACCATCGGGTGTGGAGTAGCAGGAGGTCATGGCACGAGAGCGTCGGGACACGACGGTGACGGTGCCAGAGGAGGAGCCGACAGCGAAGAGCTGACCTGCGCTGAAGAAGCTCGAGGAAAGCAACGGTGCCTCGCCAATGTCATGGTAGGGGTAGCTTTCCACGCTGCTCGAGGAGAGGCCGACGGCTAAGTTGGCGCCGTAGAAGTTGTCATCTAAGTTGAACACGTGTGCGCCATTTAAAATGGTGGAGACGAGGCACGACGCGGTGGTGCAGTCGTAGTGGATGGAGGAGACTTTGCCGAGCACCTCCAGTCGGCACGCCGTCTTAGATGGTGGCTCGCGTGTGTCAAGCATGGGATCCCGGTAGTCACCGTATCTGTACGCTGAGGTGGTGGAACTGTGCGGCGCTGTTGGCGAGAGAAATGAAAAAGAAAAGGTATTTCCGCCTGCCGTGCGTGAAGCCGGCGCCTTCTTCTATATGGGAAGTGCAAAGAGGACCGTTGCCTGTTGAGTAACTTTGTATGGAAGGGAGCAGAGAAAAACCAAAAAGGGTAAGAAATTGATGGACTTCCGTGAACCACGACATCACGGGAAACGCGGCAAGCAGCTACTTCCTGACTGAGTAACAGGAGAACACAGAAGAAGAATAGATTTCTCGGAAGAATAACTTCAACGTTTCCTCGAGAAGAAAAAAATGATAGAGAGAGTTTTGTGCTCTGGCTTTCCCACAGCGAACGAAACATAATTGATCCACTCCGCTTTGCACAGTAGCAAACTGCTTGTTTTGTATGCATCGCTGCACACCGATTCTCGCGTGCAACAGCCTTAGTGTTTCTTTCACTTCTACCTTTTCTTCTGTTTCAATTCAAACTGTGATCACAACACCAGAGTCTTCATCTTCCCACGCGGGCGAATGCGTTAATGCGCACCCTTCGCCCTACCTCTTCAGCTGCTCCTTCTCTGCGCTACGCTGGCAGCGCAGCTTCATGAATTTGAAGGGGTACAGTAATAGGCCAATAGACACACCCAGCCCCACCGCGGAAGGAATGTGAATGGGACCAAACGCAAAGAAGCACTTGACGTTGAGTCGCACGAACTCGCGTCTTCGCAGCGCCCACGTCGGCTCGTTATAGATCGCCCATAGTCCAGGGTAAAACAAATGCGACGTGAAGAGGCAGCTCATGGCAGGGACCTGGGCCGTGAGTGGTCCGAGGTACGGCAGGAAGCCTTCCCTCGCCTTCGGGTTGGGGATGAAGGGTTCCACGAGAAGCCAGTACGCTGCCGCACTCGCTGCGAAGTTCACATAAAAGAAGTCGCTTATCATGCGCGGCACAATGGACTTCTTGTTCTCCTGCGTCAGGGACAGCTTGAGCAGCGGAGACAGGGGAATGGACACGCACAGCGGCACCGCGAAGAAAAGGCCGCACACGATGGTGCGAATCACGCGGCGGTACGCCGAGTACTCCCCGAAGGCGTCACCCTGAGCACCGCTGCTGTTGCCCGGCGGCGAGGGTTTCCCGCCGGTCGCGGACGGAAACGCGATGTACGCCATTTAGTTGCTTTGGTTGACGTATTAGTGTAGAAAAAAGAAGGGAGAACGGGGGAAAAAGAAGAACGAGAGAAACAAGTATGCGCATTTCCCGGCTGCGATGAGAGACCAAATATATACATTTGAGGTGAACACTTGCAAAAAAGCGTCGAACTACTGCCAGCATCGTGTCAACAAAAGAAATGGAAGTAACGCAGCTTGTGAACTTCTTTCTGTAAAACAAAAAAAACGCCAGTTCCTTTCATCCCGACAAATGCAAAACACAAACACACTCTGCGTGAAACTCCACTTTAACGGAACCGTGGACTTGAAAATCCAGTGGAAATACATGATAAATCTCTTCATTTAACTTAGCGGATGCCAGTTTAAACGCTTGTTATTCATACAGTTACGTGCGCGCATGAAACTCCAATTTCACGCGTCCTGTCCGTTCTTGCTCACTCTACCGGGGTCTGCGTGTTATGTGGCCACTGCTTGTACCACTCCACATCCTTTGCCTGAATGCGAGGCCGCACCTTCAGCAGCGCGGCGTCCACATCCGCGAGCGCCACACACGCCGCCTTCGTGTCTGCCGTGATGGCGTGAAAGGCGGCCTCCTTCACCACCGCCACCACCTCCGCGCCGGTGTAGCCTTCCGTCCTCTCCGCGACGTAGCCCGCGGTGAGATCCGCGGCAACGGGGATGTGCCGAAACTGAATTGCCGCGATGGCGAGGCGCTCCGCGCTGTTCGGCAGACCCACGTAGACCCGGCGATCAATTCGGCCCGGCCGCAGCACGGCACCGTCAATGCTGTCCGGCCTGTTGGTGGCGGCCACAAACACCAGCGCGTTTTTCTTTTCCTCGAAGGCAGCTGGCAGGCCGTCCAGCTCGGTGAGAAACTGCGAGATGACACGGTCCGACACCCCGCCGCGGCCGCGGTGCCCACACATGCCGTCCAGCTCATCAATGAAAACCACGCAAGGGCTGGCAGCGCGGGCCCGCTCGAAGATGTCACGCACTGCCTTCTCGCTGTCGCCGACCCACTTCGAGAACACCTCCGGTCCTTTGACGGAGATAAAGTTCATGTGACTCTCATTCGCCAATGCCTTGGCCAACATCGTTTTGCTGCAGCCCGGTGGGCCGTAGAGCAGCACCCCTTTGGGCGGCGTTAAGTTGAACTCGGAAAAGATCCAGCTCTGCTTCCCGAGGCACCACTCGACAACATCGCAGAGAGCTTGTTTTGCTTCCGCGCTACCGCCGATGTCGTCCCACGTCACGTTGGGCACCGACACCTCGAAGCGCTTCAAGGAGGAAGGATGCACCACTGCCGCAGCCGCACGCAGATCCGCGTCCTGTGGCGCGACGGACTGACGTGCGTGGAAGGCCTTCACGACGGCGGTCTCCGCAAGGCGGTTCAAATCCCGCTGCGTGAAGCCGTGCGCACGCTCGGCCACCTCTCTCAAGCACTCCTCGCTCACAACTGGCGGCGCGGCGGCCGCAGCAGCACCGTTGCCGCGAATCTCGGAGAGGCACGTGCGCAAGCACGCGAGGCGCTCCGCCGGTCCCGCCGGCATCTCCAACGACACCACGTGCCGGCCCAGTAAGGAAGCGCCGGTCAAACACCCGTCGAGGCTGTCCAGCGACGGCGCGCTCGCCACCACCCACACATCGTGGTGGTGCCGTTGCAGATCCAGCAGTTCTTCGGCGAGGGCATGGGCGACGAGAGACATGGCCCACCGCGACCCCGCCGACGACGTCTCGCGTGCGCAAATCAAGTGTAGGTCGTCCATAAGTACGACGGCAGGCGCGGACTGGCGGGCCCGCTCGAAGGCTTCGTGCAGCGCGGTGGCGGTGCTGACCTCGCTCCCCTCCCCTTGCGGTAGCTCCTCCACGCGCACCCATTCCACATGGCGACTGCCACCGGACTGCAGCGGGTTCAGTATTGTGCTGGACGGGTCAGGTAGAGTTGTTAGCTGCTGTTCTTGCGCTCCACACCGCTGCAACAGGCGGCTCTTGCCGGTGCCAGCTTCGCCCACCACCAGCGTACACCTTGAACCTGTTGGCTCAGAGGTGTCCACCGCACCAGCATCCGGTTTTGGGTCCACGGCAGGAAAAAAAGGCGGTCCAGCTGCGTCGTTCGTCTCTCCGTTCTCGATAAAAAGCGAAGTCGCATCCGTGACAACTCCCCAGGTGAGTGGAGTACAAGAGGTGGATAAGGAGGAACGGGATGGGTCCTGTGGGGCGTGCGTGGCGTCAGAGGTGATCAGCTTCACCACCTCCAGTGTGAGACGCTGCGTGAGAACACGTTGGGTTGTTTTGAGGGCCAGGTAGGCTACCTTGTGGTGCAGAGCGCGGCGGAACATCGCCTGCCACTCCTGCACAGATGCAGCGGCCGTCGACACAGCCGACGTCTGCGCCGCGCCGTGAGGATCTTCGGGTGGAACGGGTCGCAGCGTGACAGAAATGAGCTGCGGAAGCCCCTGCGGCGGAACCGCCACAGGAACTAAGCGGGCACGCCTGTCTACGAGAAGGGCCGCCGCGTCCTCGTTAACAAAAAGCTTGTCGGACGCCGCAGCTGCGCCGCGAACCTGCCGGGCCTCCGCGTACACCTCGCCGTACGGTGTGACTAGCTGCACGAGAGAGCCGTTCAGCAGGCCGAGCTGATGAAGCGCGCGAGACGACAGCAAACACTCACTCGGACCCAACGCAGCATCCACACCAATTTCCACATCGTGCAGGGACGCCGGAGACTGCAACACCGGTATCTTGGCTCGTTTGGGCACCGAGTTTTCGTTAGCCGGAGGGGAAGGCGTGTTCGCACTGGGCGAGGCAGCAGCGATTTCTGCTGGTCTGTTGCTCTTCTCTGTGGGCGGTGGAGAAGGTGCCGCAACAGCCGGCGCTGCGTTCCCGCTTGCCCGGGAACGGCTCTGGCGCCCTCGGGACTGGACGGTGGCGACGGTGGCAACAGCCGCTGCCTCCGCGTTCGAGTCAGGTGAGTCCGCTGAGGCGGCATCGGAGCTGCTAGACGGTGTCACGGCTCGGCGTGGACCGCCAGCCCGGTCATGAGCAGGGCCGCCTTGTCGACCGACGCGCACAAAACCGGTGCCATCCGCGTTGGGCCGGATAGGGGGCACTAATCGCTTCTTGGCGGGCATTATCGCATTGATGGTGGGTATGAGGTTGTTGCACCGCGATCAACGCGAGGCGCGAAACCGAAAGCGGAAAAATAAGTCAGTGCAGAAAAGAAAAATATAATAATGATAATTCCCTGCGAAGCAACAAAATGAGAAAAAGAGCGAAAATGAAACGAAGGATGAGTGCGGAAGAGAGGGAGAAAACAATCTGCAGAGTTTCAGGGCAGCTCCGTGAAGGCTAAACAGCCATTTTCGACGGCCAACTTTACAGAAGAAACGGCAAAAAAGGCGCTCCGTAAGACTGACAGCTCAAAGGGCGTCTTTCTTGTGTCCCGCACTCGCCGCAAAGGGAGGAGAGACCAAAAAAAAAAATCTCGATCGATGACCAGCCAAAATAGCATCTTGGATTGCTGCCTGAACGGAATAGATTCAACTTCGCGCCTCGTGAGGTCGTGCGGCAACCACCGCACTGCATCACGGCAGCAAATACCACCGCCGCGCTCTCTCATCTCAATGAACAAGGGAGGGGTGGGAGAGCAATCAACACATATGTTACGCGGACACGCGGCCCACCTTTGCTGAATATCTAATTTGTTTACTTCGTTCTCAACACGTTAAAAGCGAATATATAGATTTAGACCAAAACCCAAAGCCAAACGTCCACCACAAATAGCAAAAACGTATGGGGTCTACATCACCTCCTTGCACACAGAGAATCTGACAGCACGCCTCGCAGAGAGTCGATAAACACAAAAAAGCAAGGTGAAACCTCGTAAGGACAAACGGAGAGTCGAACGCAAAAGCTGCGGTGTAGTAACTCTACTGTTCCGCCTTATTATCACTTTGATGTCCTCCCTTTGAGAAAACACAGGCGACAATCGCAAAGAAACTCGGTGACAAACTTGAACGTCACTGTGTGGGCGCATTCCGCCTTGTCTCGGACCATCCAAAGGTGCAATACATTTTTCTTTTCTTCTTCATCCTGCAAACAGCCACCACAAAAAAAAAAACGGAATATTTTTTCTTTTCTTATCATCACCACGAGAGAAGGGGAAGTTATACTGGGAAACAAAATATATTTATGTTTTTATCTTTGGGCCCTACCACTCTTCCTGTCTTTCCTCATTTTGCCCCGCGGCGAACCAACGACGAAAATGAACCCTCACCGCCGCACGTGGAGGTGCGATGGAGCCTCCTTTTTTTCTAAATACTCCGCACCTTCCTACAGGACGTCCCTAGCGTTCGTTTAAGGCCTCCGCTCGTCAACGATTCACAGTCCACCACGCCAGGCAGCTGCAACATCCTTTTTGAGCGGCTTCAGTGGTAGAACGCCTCAGGAAGCATCGGAGAACGGCCGTCACGCACGCTACACTTTCGGAGAGGAATGCCTCCGCACCAAATAGCCAGCTTGAAGGCACGATACGTTCTCCTCAGACAAGCAAAGGCAGCACAAAGAAGACAAAAACACGCACCCATCAATACGACTTCATAACGCTCCACACGATGCACAGCGCCGCAGACCGAAACATAACACGTAAAAAGACAAAGGAAAAAAAAATAATAATCTGTGAGAGAAAACAAACAAAAACGTCTTTTGGAGTTTTTTGGGTTCCGTGGAAAAAAAGACATCACAGTGACGAAAAACAACGTTGAGAAATAGAAGGCAGCGTGTGTGTGTATATATAAGTAAAAAACCAGAGAATATGATCATAAAAGGGCAAATACCACTCATCACGGGTGCCCCAGAGACAAAAGCCTCCACGACAGAAATGAAAACCAAAACCAGGCGCCTCCTCCATCACGCCTGCAGGCGCCTTCATCCTCAAAAGCAAGAACGTCGTGGCGGACCATGTCAACGATGCGAAGAAAGAAGAAGACCTCAGAGAAGAAGAAGCGTCCCGCCTCCGTCAAAAAACAGAAGCATCAATCTTACTTCTTCTCCTCGTTCGACTGCTGCTGCTGCTCACCCTGCTGCTGCTGCTGCTGGTCGCCGGCGTTGCCGCTGCCGCTGCTGCTGCCGCTGTTCGCAGCCGCAGCCTGCTGGTACTCCGTGCGGCCGCACTCCATCACAGCCTTCTGCAGCTTGTCCGTCGCAGCGGACAGGTCGTCCTTCGACACGTTCGGGTTCTCCATCACCTTGCGCAGCTCCGCAGTGAGCGTCTTCACGTTCTCCTTCTCCGCGTCGCTCACGTACTTCCACTCGCCAAGCTGCTTCTCCGCCGTCGTCAGCTGCGTCTCCGCGTTGTTGCGCACCTCCACAAGCTCGCGCTTCACGCGGTCCGTCTCCGCGTGCGCCTCCGAGTCGCGGATCATCTGCTCGATCTGCTCCTTCGACAGCCCGCCGTTCGCAGTGATCGTGATGTTCTGCGTCTTGCCGGTCGCCTTGTCCTTCGCCGTCACGTGGCAGATGCCGTTCGCGTCGATGTCGAACGTCACCTCCACCTGCGGCACGCCGCGCGGCGCCGGCGGGATGCCCACAAGGTCGAACTGCCCCATCAGCTGGTTGTCCGCAGCCATCTCGCGCTCGCCCTGGAACACCTTGATCCCCACCTGCGTCTGGTTGTCCGCGGCCGTCGAGAACGTCTGGCTCTTCTTCGTCGGGATCGTCGTGTTCTTCGGGATCATCCGCGTGAACACGCCGCCGAGCGTCTCGATGCCCAGCGACAGCGGCGTCACGTCCAGCAGCACGAGGCCCTTCACGTCGCCGCGCAGCACGCCGCCCAGCGTCGCAGCGCCGAGCGCCACCGCCTCGTCAGGGTTCACGCCGCGGAACGGCTCGCGGCCGAAGAACTTCTTCACCTCCTCGATCACCCTCGGCATCCGCGTCATCCCGCCCACAAGCACCACGTCGTTGATCTCCTTCAGCTCCACGCCCGCGTCCTTCATGCACTGCTTGCACGGCGCAACAGAGCGCGTGATCAGCTTCTCCACGATCGACTCGAACTTGCTGCGGCTCACGTGCATCTGGATGTGCTGCGCGCCGTCAGCGTTCGCAGTGATGAACGGCAGGTTGATCTCCGTCTCCATCGCAGACGACAGCTCGCACTTCGCCTTCTCCGCGGCCTCACGCACGCGCTGCAGCGCCATGCGCTCCTTGCTCAGGTCGATCCCGCTCGTCTTGCGGAACTCCTCCAGGATGTAGTCCGACAGCGTCAGGTCGAAGTCCTCGCCGCCAAGGTGCGTGTCGCCGTTCGTCGCCTTCACCTCGAACACGCCACCGGCGATCTCCAGCACGGAGATATCGAACGTGCCGCCGCCGAGGTCGTACACCGCGATCAGCGTGTCCTTCGTCTTGTCCATGCCGTACGCAAGCGCCGCAGCAGTCGGCTCGTTCACCACGCGGATCACGTTCAGGCCCGCAATCGTACCCGCGTCCTTCGTCGCCTGGCGCTGCGCGTCGTTGAAGTACGCGGGGCACGTCACCACCGCGTTGCTCACCTTGTGCCCCACGAAGTTCTCCGCCGTCTCCTTCATCTTCTCCAGCACAAACGCACCGATCTGCGACGGCGAGTACTGCTTCCCGTTCCCGTCCTGCACCCACGCGTCGCCGTTCGCAGCGCGTATGATCTTGTACGGCACGTTCTTGATGTCCGCCTGGATGTGCTCGTCCTCGAAGCGGCGCCCGATCAGCCGCTTCACCGCGTAGAACGTCGACTGCGGGTTCGTGATGGCCTGGCGCTTCGCAGCAAGCCCCACAAGCTTCTCGCTGCCCTTGAACGCAACAACGGACGGCGTCGTGCGGAAGCCCTCCGTGTTCTCCAGCACACGCGGCTTGTCGCCGTCCATCGTCGCAACGCAGCTGTACGTCGTGCCGAGATCAACGCCGATCACGTCGCCCTGCACCTTGTCCGACGCGCGGCGCACCAGGCACGCAGCGGTGGCCGCGGCGCTCCCGCAAACACGACGAGCGAACATTGTTGATGAATGTCACGGCTTGCTTCTGCGGCGAGATCGAAAAAGTAGATGCGGGTTAATCTGTGGAGTTTATTACTGGCGGGGATTGTGGTCTGAGAGAATTCGAGTGCAAACGAACGTTTACAGCGATTCCTGTAGCGCGGAGATGTTAATAATCTGTATAGTGCAAAAGAAAGGAAAAAGAAAACAACGGTGATGTCCGGTACAATAGTGTTGGATTGCGTTGCATGTGTGTGGAGATTCGAACGCATCACCGGCAAACGAAGGAGGTTTCCAAGTTGAAAGCGCAAAGGTGAGAAGTAGAGGAAAGAAGTAAGCAGCGATGGGGTGATGCGTTTATCGATGTCATTTACGCTTCGCGGTGAGTGGAAAACAGGAACCGTTTCGGTTTCAGGAGGCTTTACTCTCAGAATGGTACGTGTCAGAAAAGAGCTTGGTTACTACAGCTGCACAAATGCGCAACGGAGGTAACAAACGGGAGCCATCGACGCAGTTATGTTGGCGTCTCGTCTGTTGTAAAATAGACTTCACAAGCGAACGTAATCAATGTCCTGTTCAGTCCATTGTCGCATTAAATTCTTTGAATCTTACTTGTTTGCTTTGCTTCCTTGTTGTTGTTGTTGCTGTGGTGGCTGTGTACCGCCGTTTTTTTATGTTTTTGCACGCTTGAGATGCTTCCCTTTTATTAAGTTTTCCATAAGAGCTGCTGAGAAAACCGCCGGCGCGGTGACACTGCTCAGTTATGTATTCTCTTGTCACCCGCCGTAGCCTTCGACAAAGCCATGTTATACTTCATTAACTCATGAGATCCAAAGGTGGTGATGAAGACAACAACAAGGGAGTCTGCCACAGAACTCGACAGAACCGCGACGATTGAGTGCTCACAACAGTATTATGGCAGGATAGAAAACACCTTAGGAAAAGAAACACACGCTATAGAGAGGAGGAACAAATAAAGAATAAAAATAGAACGCGAGCCGGGGTTTACTGTTGAACAGAGCTTAAGCAATACGCTGTTTCGATACACAAAACGGAAGACCTCACTCGATCCAGTTTCTCAGGCATTCAATTTCTCCATTGGTCTGTGAACCTTGCGATTATCGGAAAAACAAATACAGAAAAAAATACAGAACTTTGCTGCGTACACCATTGAAGACAGCAGCACATGAAACGGAATCAAACGAAGAATCCAATAACATTTCAAAGAAAAAGAAAAAAGAGAAACGCCATCATCATCACTTTTCTTCTGGTCAAACGGATAATAAAGTACGGGCGTTGTGCGCGGAGAAAACAAAGCGAGGCGGCGCATATTGTGCTGTACGGAATCGTATTAACAGCTCGCACGAGGAAAGAGAAGCACGCGGAAAACAAACACGCACACAAGAGCAACGCATCTCTCCAGCCCTGTCAGCCGGGCGGGTCCTGATAAGTCCACTTTCGTGTTCACGCATTGCCACCACACAGTGGGGGCAGGTGAGCACAGACTAATGTTTATAAGTGCAATAGAAGAAAAACAGAGCGCAGTTGACTACACAAAAAAGATCCGCTGCGGTGCACCACCCGATCGTTCGCCGTTGGCACCAACGTCTTCAGCAGCTTTATCAACTTGTACGGTTCTGAGAAAAAGAGGACGCAACGCAACAAAAACAAAGAAGAAAAAGAAAGATCGGTAACACTCAGCAAACTTGTCAGCTGCTCGTCTCACCTGTTTGAAGTTGATGGCTTTCGTCGCCCCCTTTCAACCCCGCCGTTCACCGGGAAACGCGGGAGAAACTACTTTCCCTTGTACGGCCTCAGAGATATTGAACGAGCAAAGGCCGCTTCAGTTGAATTAGACTGTAGTATGGCTCCACGTGCAGCTGGTGGTATCGCAGTACGCGGACCCAATAGGGCTCGCCCCCAATGACGGTGGACAGCGCCGACTGCGCGCGATGCAGATTCGAGTTCACCTGTGCGTACTGCGACAGAGCCGTGTAACAATAGTTGAAGACTGCCTGAATGCCGCTGACGCGATCAACTTGCGCGGTAACGTTCACCTCCTCGTTTACAGGGTCGAGGACGCTGAGTTGTGCGTTGGGGTGCTTCTTCGCGGTAGGCGTGCCAAACCCCTTCACGTTAACGGAGCTTTGGATCGGGTTGAAGTAACTCTCGAACCCGAAAGTCAAAAAGAAGTCCAGCAAGACGCGGCCAGCGTCCGGCACGTCAGAGGAATCGTACGAGTTCACGACGGCGAGCAGCATAATCGCCACCGCCTCGCCGCTCAGCATCGAGCGCGCCGTCCCGCCGTCGTCGAGGATTTTGTTCTGATTCAGCAAAGCTAAAAGTGTATTAAAAACGGCGCGGGTGACTGGGTTGGCCGCCACACGCACCGACAGCAGCGCACTCGTCTCCGCCAGCGCCGCGACGGCCTTGTCGCCGTATCGAATACAGCAGCGGTGCCCGGAATGGGAGTCGACGACGACGGCGCACGGCAGGTCGCGATCGTCGCGGATAAAGTTGACCTGCGCGCCCCGCTCATTCGCCGCCTGTATCCACTGCTGCGTCTGCTCTTGTGACGCGTCCGACGTGCCGGTGGCGTAGAAGTGCAAGGTGGCACCCTTCGTGGTGTTCTGCCCGGCCGCGGTGGCCCCGGCGGGCTGCAGGGACGCACCGGGCCACACCTGCTGGAGCACCGCCTCCATGCTGGCCGTGCAGGACCGGCGAGACGCCTCCTCCTCCGGCATCGGTGCGGTGAAGAGGTGGAAGAGCAGCACCTCGTCCGCCAGCACCGACGGTACCACGCGGCCGACGCACCACGGCGGCGACGGCCGGCACTCCTTCGCGAGAGCCTTCAGCAGAGGACGCGTGGGCAGTAACACGACGTTGTCTAAATCAGCAGCGGGGTACGCCACGGCGGAGCTCGGCGAGGCGTCGGACGAGGAGTCGGTAGCGTAGCTGCTGACGCGGTGGTGGCTGTTGTTGGAGCCGACCGACGCGTACGAGCCGCGGACACCGGTGAGGGGTGATTGGCCCCACAACCCGACCACACGCGGCGTCCCTAAGCTGCCGATGCGCGCGGGGCGGTAGGCGCGCAGTTCGCTGTCTCGGGGGCCGACGGCACCCTCGTTTGTGGCGAGCGGCGACGACTCGGGGATGTAGTAGGGGCAGTGCACGTAGCGGCCGCCGGCTGGCGCGTCCGTGGCGTGGGCCGATGAGCGCGTGTTGGCGCCGACGAGACGATAGTTGGGCTGCATCCTACACTCTATTCACTCTTTTTACAATGTTCGGCTGAGACACTGTTTTCAACCGTCAATTGTGCCGTTGGAAAACCGTTGCACGGAAAGAGGGCTGAATTGCACCTTCGAGGGTGGAGAAACGGCCTCCTCCTTTTTCAGGCCTTTCCTTCCTCTGTTCAACGTGCAGGTAGCCGGTTCCGCTTTCTTTTCCCCTTTTTGATCCACGCGAGCGCGTCTTTCAGGCGGCCCTCTTTCTTAGTTGGGCGCGCCTGCTTTGGTGGTAAATCCTGTCCTTCGCGGAACGCCCACAGAGAAGGAAAAAAAAAAGGGCGAGGAGGAAGGCGAAAGAACACCAAGACAGAGGGAGGTAAGAGAGAGAGAAGAGTGTCCCCATAGGTGAATGAGGCGCCGTTCTCAAACAAAGAAGAAGCCGTCTGACGCCTTTATTGTTTTCATCGGTCAATGAACGTTGGTGAGTGCATTTCATGGCCGCGCGCACCATCAACCCGACGCGGAATGGCGGACAGCTCAACAGGAGCACATTCGTTCATGTTGACAGCCTTGGAGAGCGAATTTTCAACGTCTCACTCACCCCGCTGTGGGTTCATTACAAGAAAAAAAAGCCTACGTTTCGTCTTACACCTTTGGGGATTTCCACAATCAAACAGAAAAAAAAAACTGTGCGAACAAACACAATTTGCTGTGACGGTGGAGCTAAACAACATCGATTGCCAGTGAACAAAGAAAGAGATAGGAAACGGTGAAAGAAAGAGAAGAGAACGTATCGTTGTTGTGCGTTGGTGATTCGCCACCGCAGTACACGACGCGTGGGTTCGAAAAGAAGTACAAAGCCAAAACAGACAGAAGTTGCGTACATCGAAACAAAGGAAAGGAAAAAAACGAAAACGAAACATCGAGAGCAGATTTGAACAACGACAGAAGCACGTTCGAAAAGGATCTGCCCTTTTCGGTCCTTCCAGGGTACAGGAAAGAAAAAAGCCATCTATAGTACATAAAAACACCAATGTAAGCTGGTGAACCTTGCGGTGCCTTTCACAGGCTGGAAATGACCAGCTTCAATTAAAGCACACAGTTCTCGGGGGTGTTCTGCTTAGTGCGACGAATGAGCGGAGCCGCACCAATGGCACGCACGATATCGCTCAGCCGAACCACAATGGAGTCCTTTTCCAGTGCCGAAGCCGGCCGATTGGGTCCGTTGCCATCCGCTGCGCTTGCCGTTGTGCTTGCCGTTGGGGACGGCGGTCCTTCGACGAGGTCTTGCTTGGCCGACGCCGTCGCCGCGTTGACGGACAACTCGCGCACCACAACTTCAGGCGTCAGCGGCTCCACTTCTAGAATCGCAGCGGCCACATCAGCCAGCGTCACCACGCGATCGCCCGCCTGCAATGGCAGCGGCGGTGGCGAGGACGATGCGGCCGTCGACCTGGCGCTACCCACCGCCCGCGTACTGGCCGAAGTCGCGCGAGACCCCATCGACGTCGCGCGTGCGCTGAGGGCGGACAAGAACATAACGTACAACTCCGCGCTGGCCCGGCACTCCTGCACGAACAGCACCTCCATAAAAGAGTGGCCGTCGCTGCAAAGCGTGTCGACGCTAAAAGTTGTCTCCCCGCCCAACGCGGCCCGCAGCTCCGCCAGCTCCGACGGGCTCTTCAGCTCTAGCACCGGCTGCAGACACTCACTCAAGGCCTGCCGACGCAGCCGGGAGCTCTGCAGGTCCTTGTTCAGTGCCCGCACATCCCGCTTCACTTGCGCCACGACCACCGCCGCATCGACAGCGATGCGGGGCGGCAGCACGCCGTGCACTGTCCACAGCAGCACGTGCAGCGCGTCGCCGAACCACTCGCGCCCCTCCCCGTCGCGGATCAAATTCATCATAAGGTGCGCGGCGTTGTCGTAGTCTTTGAGGTCCTCGCGCGTCGCCATCTCGGACTGCAAGTACTCGTAGAGACACGTCGCGATGCGGTCGCCGCTGCCGCTGCCGCCGCCGCTGCCCTCGACCGCGTCGTCGTCTCTGCGGCGCAACTGGTCTTGCTGATCCATGTACGGCGGCAGAATATCCAAAAAGAAGTGGTACACAAGAGAAACGATCGTGGACGACGGCACGGGGCGCCTCGGCACAATGCCGCTCGCCCGCAGGTACACCGGCACCTCGGGGCCGTAGCCGAGGCCCACGAGGGGCAGCTCGAGTGGAGGCGCCAGCACCGGTATGAAGCCGCCGCCGTGGGCACCCATCGCCGACGCTTGAAATCCCTCACTGAAGCGGCGCAGCGCACGTCGCGAGGTGCGGCGAGCGGAAGTGTTCGTCTCCGACCGCGCCGCTGTGGTGGAGGCGGCGGATGCTGTGGGCCGCACGGATGCACTGTTCCGGTCTCTCCCCTCGCTGTCCGGCGCCATGAGAGGGATGCTGTTGCTCAGCATCGAACCTGCGCGCAGTTGGGAGCCCGCCTCCTCGATAATCTGCACGGCGGTCTGCTTCGACGGGGGCTGCGGCTGCTGCGACGGGTGACGGCGCTGCTGCTGCGCCTGTAGTTGCGCCTCCAACGTGCGCACCCGCTCCACCAAGTACTCCACCTGCAGCGAGGTTTCCCTGGGTCCTGTCACCGGCGGCAGAGACCTGGCCCCCATCAACGGCGCCGCCAGTGTTGCAGCGGCCTCTCCTGCTCCTGCTGCCATCGCCACTTCGTCGCTTTGATCGTTCGCCGTGGTGAGCTGGCCGATGTCCGCTACGTATTCCGCGAGCTCTGGCAGATCGGCGTGCAGCTTCTTCCACGACGGCCGCGGCGTGAGCAGCGCGCGAAACGTCAATGCAGGCGAAGCCGTAGCACCCTCCTCCACCTCTTCGGCCGCTTTTACAAAGCTGGCCCGCTCCTCTTCCATTGTGGTGAGTCGGCGTTGCATGACGTCCAACTGCGTCCCACGCACGGCGGCGGTGCGACGCCAACGCCGAGTTTGCAGCTGCGCCGCCTCCAGCTCCGCTGCGAGGTAGTCCTTCATGAGCTGGAAGTCCGTGACGGAGACGTAGTCGGCGTACTTCTTGCGAAAGAGCTGCAGCTCCGCCTGTGCCTCCCCGGCGATGCGCTTGAACTCGTCCAACTCGCTGACCTGGCCCGTCACGCCGGCGACAATGCGCTCGTACTCCTTCAGACGGCCATCGCACTCCCGCACAGCGCCGATCAGGACGACAATCTTTTCCAGATCGCCTTGGCTGCTGCGCTCGAGGTCGTGGATGCGCTGGTGCGCGACGCCAAGCTCGCGGCGCAGTTCAATGATGTCCGACAGCTGAGCGGAGAGAGGTCGGCGGTGGGAGGACTTCTGCCGCTCCTGCTCCTCTGCCAGCACACGCGTCTCCAGGGCGGCGTGCATTTTCTTCAACTCCGCCTGGAGGTCGGTGACTTGGCTGTTCAGCGTGGTCACCAGCTCCCGGTTTACGCTCCGCTCGACATCGCGCACCGTCATCGTCCCGTAGGCGTCCGTCAGCAGCTCCGCCTGCGCCTGGATGACGTTGTCGTACGCACTCTGAATGTCCGCGAGGAGTGAGGCGTACGCAGGGAAGGCGGAGCAGAGGGCACGGAAAGCCTCGCGGTAGGGGCACAGCTGATCCATCGCGCTGGGCGGCGACGTACCGCCACCACCGCAACTGCTGCGGATTAACTCCCGCTGGATGTACGACTGCAGCTGCGTGACGAGCGACGGCGCGGCCGCCTCGGAAGCGCGGGTCATGTTGCTGGCCGTGCCACCGAGTCCGCCGTTGGTGATGGTGGAGGAGAGCAGCGGCGGGCGCACGTCGAGCGGCGTTGGAGTAGCGGGAAGTGTTTTATGTTTCAGAGAGAGCTGCGCCGACGTAAGCGTGGCATTGCCCGCGGTAGGGAGTGCGCCTGCTGTGGTGGTGGTGGTGGTGGGGTGCACCGTTTTTGCGCCGCGTGCGTGGGACGACGAAGACGTTGATTTCATCTTTCCGGAGGGGATCGGCATGGTGCGCGCCGTTGCAGGCAAGAATTGTGTGCGCGAGACGTGCTGCGCCGTAAAAGACGGTGTCCAGGTACTCGACCCATCGGCGGCGGCGGCTGGGGGCGGTAGGCGGCCCCCGCAAGGAATGCTCTCCGTGTCCACACCTTCGCCGTTGTACTTCGCAGGAGAGATGTGCTGCTGAAGCGCTGTTTCCACTTTCCGTTGCGCTTCGTCGAGCTGGAGTAAACGGCGAGCGGAGGGGCCAATGCCGGAGAGCTCCTCCGGCAACGTGAGGGATGCAGACCAGGTTGTTTGAGGAGTGCCGCCGCCTTCGCTGTTGTTCTTGTTCTGGCTGCTGCTGCGGTGGTGCGCCGGCTCTGTGCCAGGCAAGGAATTGTAGAACTTATCATACAGGTCTAATGTGCTGCGTGGAAGGGGATCGAGGCAGCCGGAAGGATTTGGGCTGCTCAACGGAAAAGACGAGTTCTGGGCTGCGCTGTTGTCACGTCCGAAGCTCACCGCTTTTACGGCAGTGGGCAGCGAGGGGGAGGTGGAGTACTGCAACCCTGACACAGGCACGGTGTTAATGCGCAAGTCACTTCGGTGCATCTTTCGTTGCATTTCTGCAAGACAAAACGAAGAAAAAACGTAGAAAACGAAGGCAGCTATGTACACCACAATCAACTCACCTGTGACACCCGATGTGGAGAGCCGCGGAAAGAGGAGGGGGGGGGTGGGAGGTGAAGGACGTCGGAGCACCTTATCCTAAGTAAGGAAAGAAAGGAAAGAAAGGCGGAAAGAGGGAGAGCGAAAGGTGTGCAGCGAGGCCACCGAAACGTGAATGGCGTTGCCACCGTCGACAGCGCACCGCACATCTACGTCGGTGTGCAGGTGCGACGCCGCACCACACACACACACGCACATATATATGTATGTATAACAGACGTTAGGGACGATTAAAAACGGCCAGTTGAAAAAAGCTGAAGCACACGCCTTCAAATTACCGATGCACAGGCATTCGAGCACCCGAAGATCCTACGCACGCGCGCAACACACACCGCAAAAAAGGTTGCGAGTTTCAACATGGGGTCAGGAACAGAAATGCGTGGGACATTACAGTTTGCGTTCGTACATCGTTAGCGTAGCCACAGAAGAGGGAAGTTCAGGAAAGGGAAAGGAGATGCTGCTGGTGATCACCGCAAGAGCCAGCGTGTTGAGCACATACACGTAAGACAAGGGAGAAGATAACGTAGACGCTTAAAAGAGACGATGAAGAAGAACATTTGAAAGTAAGAAGAAAAAAACGACGTCCCGCCTGCGGCTCACAGAACTCGGTTCGGTTCCTCCGTGGTGGGCCGCTACAACAACAACGGCGCCTAACACGCAACAAACGAACAGACAAAAAATTATACGCCTAATATCGTGGTATTTCTATGGGAAGTGACCCGTTTCGGAGCCTTACACGAACTCGCATAAGCACAAACGAAACGCATACAAAGCCGCAAAGCAGAAGGGACGCAGTGCTTCACGAGACACAACTGAGGTTTACAGACACATAAAAAAAAAATACATATATATACGAACGATGCAGAAGCACATGAGAAAGAGAGGTGAAACTGTTGTGGAAAAAAACAAACGATGACATGTCGCAAACTGAGGCTAGCAACGCCTCCCAGGCGCACACTACACAGCAAAGGAACATTCTCGCAGCGAAGCACAGAAGACAAAAATGCTGCGTGAAACATACATAAGTTACACGCCTTGTCGAGGCACGTGCGGGGCATCGAGCAGTGCAGAGAAAAGCCTCACAAATGCCGGCTCGGCGAAAGTGCTTGTGTATGTGTGGTCAGGAGATACATGAAAAAACCCTACGGCCCTACTACCTTTTTCTGACGCACAGCTTTCCTTGCAAAAGGAAAAAGCCACTCCATCTTGGACGAAAACGCGGAACACAGCGTCTAGTAATGAACCTCAAAAATGGCCCACACGAGTCCCCCTTGGTTGGCCTGTACGAGGTCGATCGTCTCTTCAATATCGAAGCTCTGCGCTGGGGTGTTGGCGTCCGCCACGGTGTTCAAGCTAGCCAGACTCTGCTCCATGCCTTCCGGGAGAATCGGCGCCGTCGTCTTCGTTGATGCCCTCTGTGGCTCCTCAATCGCCGCCGCCTCCTGTTGATCGTCCTCCATTGCGCTGCGGTAGTTCTCCTCAGTGAAAATGCTGCTGTCCAACATCAGCTCCTTTGCACCGCCGTTCTTCTGCTTCTGCGGCAGAAAGGCGCTCTTGCACTTGTTGATGATCTCCTGCGGCTTGAGGTCTTGACGGCCGACGAGGTACACCTCGTAGCGGAACGGGGCGAGGGCTTTCGCCAAAGACGGATACACGCCAGCGGTCGAGCCGCCTCGCACCGTCTTCAGATTGCTACCGATCCACTGGAAAAAAATGACACGACGCTGCCGCTCTTGACCAGTGCTAAAGGACAGCCGAAAAAGGCCAAAAAGCCACGCGTCGTCGGGGAGGTTGCCCACCATCTCAAAGATGCCCTGACGGCCGTAGGCACGCACCCTCAGCGTCTGCGGATCGGCCTCGAAAACCGCCCAGTTAATGGAGCCGCTATCCTGGCGGAGCGAGTCGAGGACGCGCCTTGTGCGCTCTGAGTTGTCCATCGGCGTCATCGGCCGCTCCACCTTCGGCGGCGATGGCGGCGCTGCGCGAGGTGTCATCACCCTCACGTTTGGTCCGGTGTTGCGACGTCCGCGCTTCGCCACTGCCGCCGCCGTGCTCGCCTGCACTTTTTCAGAGTGCATCATCTTCTGCTCCTCGGCGAGGCGGTTGCGGTACTCCTGGCGGATCTGCTCCATCGAGAAGACGCCGTTGTCGGTGACGAAGGTGTCCTTCATTTGGCGCACCAACGAGTCGAAGGAGAGGGATGCCTTGTCGGTTGTCGAGAAGCCGGGGACGCCGCAGATGTTCTTCGCGGTGAAGGTGGCGATCTCGTTTATCCCCTGACCGCGCTTCACGATACTGCACTTCGGACCGATGTACTGGACGTAGATGAACTTGTTGCGCTTGAAGGTGCCGGATCCGACGGGGAACTTGGAGAAGAGCAGCTGCACCTTGCGTTCGTCAAGGTGCTCCAGGGCATTGTCGATCTCATCCGTGCCACGCCACACACACACCACACTCGGCATTTTTCCTTGTCGGCGGTGAGTCCTTAACGTTTATGGTGTCTTCTTATTTTTTATTACTACAAACTGTCGACGCAGCAGCACCGAAAAGAAGACCAGAAAGAAAACTTCAATACCACGGAGAACGGCCACAACGAATAGAGCGCCCCGCTCTCCTCTTGCCGAATGAAATGAAAAGAAAACAATGAACAGAAAGCAAAAGACGGGAGGAAGGGGGGGGAATAGGGGGGAGGGGGGACGAACCACACTATGAAATGCGGGAAGAATTTCGAAACCAATTTAGGCTGGAAGAAAAGTAAGCGAACAATGAACAGACTAAGAGCAAATGACAGCACGACGAAAGCGGACGCCGCAGGGCCGTGAAGTGAATCGTGCGAGAACGTGCGCCGTGCGTGAAGTGGCAAGAAATAGATGAAATTTCGTTTTTCAGAACGACACGCGGCAACAGCAGGCAGACCAAACAAGAACTCAGAGCACAAAAGGGAATAAAAGCGAGGTGAACGCTTGTCTGCTGTTTTAAGACACGAATGAAGAGACCAAGCTATTGAATATTACGCAGCTTCTAGTTTCACGACTGTAATGCACATCACCGTGCGCTTCATGAAATCACCTACGGGGCCAGTTGGTAAACTCTCAGAAAAACAAAAAAAAAGCATTTACAAAAGGGAGAGGCAAAGAGAGCAGGCGTGGAGAGTTGAAGATGAGTAGACCAAAAGCACCTCTAGATGTCAAGTTAGCGAAGGCGACGACATCGCGAAAGAAGTCAGGCTTCTCCCTCTTCCTCGACGTCTACGGCATGTGACGCGCCTCCGCACAGAGTGCGATGCAGCTGGCAAGGAAGAGCCGTATGAAGAGAAGCACACTCATTTCTGTTCATTCAACGATCTTCTATAACGACCCTCCTTTGGGGCAGTTAAGCTGTTGAAGCAAGAAACAGAGGGGGGCTGCGGAGCATGCAAGAAAGAAAGAAAAGAAAAAAAAAGTGCCTCACGCAGGATTACTTGCGAAGATGAAGTGCTCGTCCTCACGGTTCATCTCCCCGTGCGTGCATTTCATGCGCAATCCTTCCGTCTCTCTCTCCCCTCTCTCCCCCTCCCCATTTGTTAACGTTTGTTGCCTTCCTTTCCTTACTCTGAATCGCTTCCCGAAGGCACAAGCATCACCACACAAACTCGAAATCTGGAAAACTGTTGTCCCTTACACGGAGGAAGAAGCACCACAAATTGTCCGTAGCCTTGCGAATCGCGCACACACACACAAGAAAAAGGCTACAGAAATCAATTTAGGATTCTCTTGTCCGCTATTTATCACTTCCGCGCTCTTCTCCCATCCGAAACACACACATATATATATATATATATATATATATATATATATATATAGATATAGATAGAAATGTCGAGATACCTGACGTCTACTTCGCAAATCAAACGCAGGTGAAGGAAAAAAGGGAGTTCAATAGCAAAGGACAAAACATCAGCAGTACGAAAACCCAGAATGTGCGCTCCACGATCAGCAATACAAAACAAACTAAAAAAAAAACGAAACGGTAACGGCTCCTCCATCTTGTAAAATATAATTTGAAATAAAATGTAGACAAAAAAGGATGTTCAGCAAATGTCAGTAAGGAAAACACAAACACCTGTTCCTTCATCTGCTCTGTTTCGCTCAGGGAAATATATATATTAATTTGGTGTGCTTGTTCGCGCTTAAAATCATATTTACCCAGCTTGACGCTCCCGCGGCATCAGTCGTCTTCGCAAGCAGACAAGTACAACGCATCCTTTTCGTTCTTTTTCTTTTCTTCACCATCGACGTTGTAGAAAAAAAAAGGGGGAGGAGTCCATATGTGTGTTTCATACGAAGCGATAGCAGGCCGAGTAGGCGAAGCACAAAATCAACAAACGAAAACAGCAAAAAGAAGAAGAGAAAGGAATGGGAAACTTCTTTTGTAATTGATAAAGCACTAACGTTTGAGGTCTCTTTTCGAGATGAAGCAGCCACAACATCATCCAGTCGGTGTAAGTAAAAAAAGGAAAGTGTGTTGAAAGGGTCACACAAGGCTCACATGTATAAACAGCATAATAATAACAATAATAAAGCATACGATGCGTAGAACAGAAAGAAAAAACCTGCGAAGGAGAAGCGAGGGGAGTCTTTGTATGCCGCAGAGCGTCCCGGTGGAGTCGCCTGCTCCTCTCAATCGCACTCTTCTTTTTTTTTTTACTTTTGACAGTGCTACTGTTTCTTCTCATCTACCGCTCTCTCCTGTTTTTCTGACCCACAGCGTTGATATCCGAAAAGACTCGCTATCGAAAGCACCATGCCAACACGACTTCTAACTGGAGCTGTGATACAGGAACTATAAGAAAAAAAAAGGTGCGAAGTTCTGCCGCTCAAACTCTTTAGCTCGTACACTGTGTTGCGTGTGTGTGTGTCTTTCTTCTTTTATTGATTCTTGCGGTTAATCTCGTCGAGCTGCTGCTCCACTTGCGTCTTTTTCGATTCCGCTTTGGTCTTGATCTTGGAGAGGTACTTGTCCGCCATAGCCTGCGCCTGACGCAGCGCACCGTCGATCTCCTTCTGCTTCTTCTCGTAGACCACCGGAATAGAGAACGCGAGGAGGAAGGCCACGAACACCAGCGTCGAGTCGCTCTTCCAGTTGCCCACAAAGGCGAGCACAATCGTAGCGACGAAGAACTGCGCCGAGGCGGCAAAGTCGCGCCAGGTGATGAGCGCCACGGCGGTGTCGACGCACTTCGTCACGTGTGGGCGAATGGACTCGTAGGTGCGGTCCATCCTCGCGCTGACCTCCTCAGGCGATTTGATCGACACCTGCTTCGTGAGAGCAGCCGCGCCACCAACGATGAAGGCGATCGTCGCGAGGCGGGCGGCGTAGGTCGTGAGGGTGTATTGGAAGTACACGTAGACGAACCAGAAGGCAAAGATGGAGCAAGCCACCACACCAGAGGCGACGGGGCGGTGCCAGGCCAGGATGTCCTTCGTCGTCACACCCTTAAACTGCTTCGTGACGGTGTTCATTCTGAAGCAGAAGAAAGTAATGCTTTACGAGAGAAAGAGAAAACGCTTCGTGTGTGCGTGTGTGCGCGGGGAGGGAGGTGTATTGGCGATGGCGAAGGAAACGAGAACAGGAAACGAATGAACTCGCAGTGGTTTACGAAATATGAGACCTGTGAAGCAATTAAGAAAAATATATATCGCACACTGAGGGGAATGTGGTGAAGAGAAGGAAGGCAGGTGTCAAGATCGGAAGTAAGTGCGTGGTGCAAACGACACGTGTTCTGAGGTGGAGGTGGTGTATATGGTAGAAGTAGAACTTTAAAAGGAGAGTGGTAAAATCTGTTGGCGTAAGTGCACAGGAAGCGTTACGCGGCAAAAGCCGGCGTAGGAGGATAAGAGGGAAGAAATGAAAAAAGAGAATACAGGGGATTCAAGCGATAGTGGTCAACGAGGACGCATTTTCGAGATGGGAAGAAAGGCGTTAAGATGTGTTCGTTGTGCGTTCGTATTCTTCACCTTTCTATTTTACCTGCGATTCGATCCCGAATCTACGAGGATAATGGATCAGGCTGTCATCTGTCAGCCACGGTGCAGAGTAAATAAGCGCAGAGTTACGCTGTTTCGTACAGTTGTCTGTCCTTCGCAAGTCGCGCGTGAACGAAGCCCCTAACGCAGCAGAGATAAGGGAGAGGAAAAAAAAGAACCGTTAATAGCTAGCGAGCAAGTGAGGTAATATTGTGCTCGACTGTCGGAAGGCCGCATCCCTGCCTCATGGGATCAGAGAAACAAAAAGGGTGAAAAGCCACGCCGTTACGTAGCTCCGTATTAAACTGCCTTTGAGGTGTAGAGCACCATACCTTTGCTGCTCCTCAAGTACGTCTCCACTGCACACGCCGGTGCCACATCGCGTGCGGCGCACCAGCGGGCGTAAAATTCATTACGTGACATGGCCACCGCACCGAAGTGCTTCTCATACTCCGCCATGTACCCAAGACGCAGTCCCCAGTACCAAAGCGTGTAGCCGCACCGCTGCAGCGCCTCCCCGAGCAGCTTCGTCAAAAAGGTACCGAGGCTGTCCTTGCACCGCCGCACGGTGTACATCGTGTAGTCGTGGTAGACGCTGCCGATGGCCATACCACAACAGCCCGCGACCACCTCCGCAGCTGCCTCGTCCACCAGCTCGACACACACAAGACGCACCCCAAACGTGTCCTGCGATGGCGCCGCCTCGCAGCAGCTGCCCATCAAACGAATAAAGGCCGGGTCGAGCCACGAAGCCTCGTGCTGGACAAGGTGGTACTCGTAGGCGCGCTGAAGACTGCCCGTCACACCAGCTGCGTCGTCGCGCACCACGACCGTGTAGGTGCCGGCCCGAATGACGCGTCGTACTTTGCTGTGCCCGCGCCAGGGGTAAAATCGTGCTTCTGGCAGTTCGCCGCCGTCGTTTGCCGCCCCCGTCGCATCCGTTTGCCCATCGGCTCGTTGGCGTGTCAGTGGATGACTCTCCACGGGAGCACCGCTGGTGTTGTGCCGTGCGGGGGAAGCGAGGTCCAGCACGTAGCGCTCATCACTGTTCGGGAGAAGAAGGAGCAGAAGCGTGCTTTGCGGGCCGCACGGAATGGGCTGAGGCAGCGTGAAGAGCCCGTGGTACCAGAGGGCGTGCATGAACGGCAATGCGGTTCGCGCGTCTAGCGGGTTGGTGGGCAGGTAAAAGAGGTATTCGCTTTCTCCCTGCGCCGCGATGCACTGCACAAACTCGGGGTGAAAGAGCAGGCTACCGCGCTCCACGATGTGTGGCGACTGCTCGCGCAAGTCCACCGGGAGACGGAAATCGAGCGTTTGGAAGGTGAGCTGCGTCACAGCCGAGTTGGGAGCCTCTTTCTCAGGTGTTTTCGTTTGCGAAGTCAGCGTCACCTTGTACGAGGTGGAGAACTGCAGGCACCACAGAGAGGCAACGTAGCATTTCTCTGTCGCGAGCTCCTTGTTGGCAGGGATGCGAGGCGTCTCGCTTGCTGGGAGTGCCTTCCGCAACGCCGAGCGGCTGGTAGAAAGGGCAACGCGCGGCAGCTGCGCCGCAACAAGAGCAGCACTTTCCTTCGCCACCGCTTCCCCGTTTCCGTACTGCCGTCGCTGCGGTGTTCTGTTTGCGTGTGGGTTAGAAGCAGCAGAGGTGGACGAGACGGCGACGACCTCGAATGGGTGCGAGGACACAAACGAGACCCAGTTCAGTCCGTCATAAAGAATGTACGAGGCCTGATTGGGTGAGGCGATGTCCTCGTTGGCGTTGGACCTGTCTACAGCTTTTTCATTGGTGGAAGAGAGCATCGGGCTCCAAGGCAGCCCGCCGCGCTAGGGAAGGAGCTTCCCCGTTGGATAAACGAGAAAAGAGTTGTTCTCTGAATTTCATTGTGGCGGAAGCGAAAGCACAAAGAAAAGACAGCGCAAAAAGTCAAAGTGAAGAGTTACATTAGAAGCGCCCAAATCGTCTTCGCCAACAGGTGAAAGACACTTTAGCAACGTCAGAGGAAGGACTGTTCCATTGCTGAGCTTGTCAGCTTGAGTTTCAGGGTCCGCATTTCCCTTTTTTTTTGAGGCCTTATGGTTTCTGCGGAGAACAAATAAGCAAGTAAAAAGTGCTTTGCCGGTGGAAAAAGTCACGTTGAAGCCGACGCCTTGCTTCCGTTTTTCTCTTTCTCTGTTCTCCCTTTTTTACTTCTCGGCTCGCTTCTCTCCCGCGTTTGTGCTGCGTCTTCGATCCCGCTCTAATTCGGGATTCGCGCTGAAAGTTCACTGCGGGTGTGCCGTGCGCGTCACGCTGTCAAGACCGAAGAACTGGCGTGTCAGCAACGCCTCACACGTCAGTCGGACAAGC
Source organism: Leptomonas pyrrhocoris (assembly GCF_001293395.1). Lineage (NCBI taxonomy): Eukaryota > Euglenozoa > Kinetoplastea > Trypanosomatida > Trypanosomatidae > Leptomonas > Leptomonas pyrrhocoris. Next base: position 1,510,299 of record NW_015438360.1, read on the forward strand.
TACCAAACAGATACATATATTTGAGAGAAACACGAAATACGGATATCCGAAAACAAAAACAAAAAAGAACGCTATGCTGAGGTAAAGAAATATATACCAATCCGACAAGCCCACGACGTTGACGACAATTGGAAAACAAAACGGTTTGAGGTCGAGAGGGTAAGCTGGAAGAAAGAAGCTGTGGCATTCACACGGCCAAAACGGAGCGGGGTGTTCTAGCTTTCGCTTCGCTCTCTCTTTCTTTCTTTTCATTTTTTTCTTCTTCTTCCCTCGTTTCTTCGGACAACGGAGACGCAGCTTGGCCGCAGAGAAAGCCGTTACCGTCGGACGCCTTGTCAAGCACGTCTCCGAAGCCTTTTTCTTTTTTGTGGGGAGAGAAGGAGGTCGTCGCTTTCCCTCCGGTCAGCTCCTTTAAAAAAAAAAAATAGAAAACAAACTTTGTGTGGAGCGAAACCACACAGTAAGAGAGGAGAGACAGAGAGCAACGCCCCGGTGCGCTCTTACGACAGCCCGACCACCTTTCCTGTCTCGCAGTCAATATCGATGTTGTAGTACGCCGGCCGCGTGGGCAGTCCGGGCATGGTGGAGATGTCGCCCAACAGCGGGAACACAAAACGCGCGCCGCAGTTCACGCGGATGTCGCGGATCGGCACCGTGAAGCCGGTGGGTGCACCGCGCAGGTCGGGGTTGTGCGAGAAGCTGTATTGCGTCTTGGCCATGCACACCGGGAAATCGCCGTAGCCACTCTTCTCAAAGTCGGCCAGCTTCTCCTCCGTGTCGTTGAGGTACTCCACGCCTGCCGCGCCGTAGATCTCGCGGCACACCGTCTCGATCTTCTCCTTGAGGGAGACGTTGCTGGGGTACAGCAGCTGGAAGTTGGACGGCGTTGTCTCCGTCGTCTTGATGAGTGCCTTGGCGAGGTCCACCGCGCCGGCGCCGCCCTTCGACCAGTGGCTCGTGACGACAACGTCCGCCGCACCGCCCTCCTGCGTCGCCAGCTCCCGCACCAGGTCCAACTCCGCTGCCGTGTCGCTCGTGAATTGGTTCAGTGCGACCACCACCGGCACGCCGAACTTGCGGATGTTGCGGATGTGACGCAGCAGGTTGCTCATGCCTGCGCGCAGCGCCTCCAAATTCTCTGTGCCCGCGTTCTTCGGCTCCACCCCGCCGTGGAACTTCAGCGCGCGCACCGTCGCGACGAGCACCGCGGCATCGGGCTTCAGTCCGCTCGTGCGACACTTAATGTTGAAGAACTTCTCACATCCCATGTCCGCCCCGAAGCCGGCCTCCGTCAGCACGAAGCCGTCGTGACCCACCAACTTCAGTGCGATGCGGTCGGCCACAACGCTGCTGTTGCCGTGGGCGATGTTGCCAAAAGGCCCGGCATGCACCAGCACCGGCGTGCCCTCGAGCGTCTGCATCAGCGTTGGCTCCACCGTGTCCTTCATCAACACCGTCATGGCACCGGCGCAGCCCACGTCCTCGGCTGTCACGGTGGCGCCGGCCTTACTCTTCGCGACCTGGATTTCACCAAAGCGCTGCCGCATGTCGGCGAGATCGTCAACGAGGGCCAAGATGGCCATCACCTCCGACGCGACGGCGATGTCGAAGCCCGTGCGGCGCGTGACGCCCTTCTCCGCCTTGCCGAGGCCGATCTCGACGTCACGCAGCAGACGATCGTTCACGTCAACGACTCGGCGCCACGAGATGGTCGCTGGGTCCACGTCGAGACGCGCAAAGCGCACCCGCTCCTCCTCTGTCAACTCCTTCGGGTCCGTCTTGTCGATGCCAAGCTTGTGCAGACGCTTCTGCATGATAGGCGTGAAGTCCTTCAGCTCGTTGGTGAGGCGGCGGTAGAGAGGGGCGTCCTCCTGCGTGCGCTCGTGGAAGATGCGGGTGTCCAGCGCGGCGGCGAGGAGGTTGTTGGCGGCCGTAATGGCGTGGATGTCGCCGGTGCCGTGCAGGTTGAAATCCTCCATCGGGATCACCTGACTGTAGCCGCCGCCGGCCGCACCGCCTTTAATGCCGAAAGTGGGGCCCTGCGAGGGCTGGCGGATGCAGGCGAAGCACGGGCGGTTGAGGTGCGCACCGAGGGCCTCGGCGAGGCCGATCGTTGTGGTGCTCTTCCCCTCGCCGAGCGGCGTCGGACTCATGCCGGCCACGACGACGTACTTGCCATTCGGGCTGCCTTCCAGTCGTTGCAGGATGCTCAGCTTCACCTTGGCCCGGGTGGTGCCGTACGGACTCAGCTCCGAGGGCAGAATGCCAGCGGACTCGGCGATGCTGGTGATGGGAAGCGCCTCTACGCTTTGAGCGATCTCGATGTCCGAAGGCACCGGGACAGCGCAGTGCAGCTTCCGGGCGGTCATGAGAAGAACAAGCGACGGAAAACGAGTAATGTTGAATACTCGCAGCGGAAGAAGAAGAAAAAGAAAATGTTTGCTGTGTTGAAAACGAAAAAGGAGAGATGGTTGCAATGGAGGCGCTGTACTTCGACTGCTTTCTACTCCGCAAAAAGTGGGGGAGGGAGGTTTGCTTTACCTCAATCGCTCCTGCGTATAGCCCAACGTGATGCCGGATGCGAAAAAGAAGAAATGGAAGCTTCTCAACAGCGCTGGAAAAGATGTGTTCGGATAGGGTTTTTTGGGTCCTTTTTTCATGTATTGAAAAACAATTGTCTTAGGGTGCGTTTCACACACGAAAAAAAGGTCGCTGGATTGAAAGGTAAACCGAGTTGCGTGAGCGAAGATTTTTTCTTCTTTAAAGCGCACCGCCCTTGCGAATTGAATGAAGTAAGTCGTTGGATGAGAGGAAACCCAAGAAAAAAAAACAGATATGCAGATCAAAAGCAAAAGGAAGCGCTTCACTCGATACCATGAGAGATGGCGGTAATAAGCGAGAGAGCAATCGGCCAAAACACCTCACCGAGGTCCGGCCATCAGCTCTCAGCCGCACTGCCAGACAAAGGTAAGCGTTGCCGCCGCTGCCGCTTTCGCTAAATGTTGGCTTCCTATGCATGAGGTGCGGGCCGTGGAAGGCACAGGTCGCGCCAAAACCCAGGAAGAGCACGGATGTTTCTTTCTTGGGGGGCGGAGAGGGGGGAGGCCACGGCGCCAGCGAGAACAGCTGCGTGGTCCGCATTGCAGCAACGAAATGAATTTCCATTTTGGTGTGCCACCTGCTGAGCGGACATGTGTATATGTCTGTGTGTGTGTTTTTGTTGTCGGTGCTGTGTTGTTTTGCTTGTTTTTGTTATACTTTTCTTTTTTTTTTAGCTTTTAGAGGTGCGTAATATATATATATATATATATATATATATATGAGAGAACGCGAGGCCGACGCCGTACCGTGTTCTCGCGCATGTGTCATGCACTCCCCTGTTGTTTGCTACCTCCTTCATTTTCGTTCTTCTCACCTCTTATTAAATCTTGATGTACGGGGCTCCTGAAGTGCCTCTTCCAGCAGAACACACACAGAATCAAATACCACCACAGAAAGCGACAACAGCGAGGGAATCGCTTTCGGCACAGCACGCGCGCGACGGACTTAAAAGGGCAGAAGGTGGGGCGCGAACAGAGGAGATCACGTCATAAACAGGGGAGTCCACAGCGGACGCAGAGAGGGCGAGGGAGGAGCGAGCAAGGAAAACCTCAGTGCAAGAAATCGGCTCTATCACCGACGTGCTTTTAATAGTTCCCGCGTCCGCGGCCACGACCGCGACCGCCGCCGCGGCCCGCCGCGTATGGATTGAAGCCTTGACTCATGATCCCCGCCAGCATGGCGAGAGTGGCCATTTCCTGCTGCATCGGGTTTCCGCCGCCGCGACCGCCACGAGGGATGTAGCCGCCCCCGCCGCGTTGGGCGCCGCGCATGAAGCCCGGAATGTTGTCGCGCTTCATCGCCACTTTCAGCGGCTTTCCGTGCAGCGACTGGCCGTCCTTCAGCAGCGCCGCGTGCGCCTGCTCCTCCGATTCAAACTCGACGTAGGCCGTTCCTTTGGGGTTGCCCTGGCGGTCCTTCAGCACCGTCACGCGGGTGATTGTGCCGCAGGAGGCGAAGAAGACGCGCAGGTCTGCCTCGTTTGTGCGGGTGTCGAGGTCGTTCACAAAAATAGACGAGTTCGTCTTCGCCGCGCCTGCGTGCACTGCCGCCGTCGCCGCCGCCGTCTTGCGCGTGCCTTCGTCCTTGGCCGCGGACTCCTGCAGTGTCTTCAGTTGCATGTCTTCCTGCAGGCTGTCCACCTGGCGCCGCATCTCCTCTAACTCCGCCTCAGCGTCCAGTTCCACGTTAAACTGCACCTCAGCCGAGGGCACCTCCGTCTTCTCGTTGGGATTCGATGACATGGTGATGATGGTGCTATGTGAATGGTTTGCTTGAGGAAATACAAGCAGAGCAGTAAGCGATCAAAGAAAGAAAAGAAAGGCAAAAGGCGCACCAACCTGAACGACACCGTGAAAGAAAGAAAAACTGCGGGCTTTTCCCTTCCAAATTGTTTTTGTCGTTGTCGTCGCCGTGCAGAAACACACCAAGGTGCAACGGGGGCGGAGGCGACACACGTTTCACAGAGTGGCATTCATTTGCGCAAGACCAAGAGAGCACGAAGAGGAGGAAGAAGGGTGGGAATGAAGTCAAAAAAAAAAACGCGCTGTTGAAATACAACGACATCATTGCAAGTGCTTTTCGCTTTAATTGTTCTTCTTACAGTCGCTTCTCATGTAGGGAAAGAACGGTCGCCTGTGCAGCGTGCCCGCCCTCGCAGTCACGACAAATCACAGCGACCCATCTTTTTGCACCTGCCGCAACGCAGAGAAGCGAATTCGCAGTTCGTGTGAAGAGGCAAACCGAGAGGGACAAGCTGTATCGCCACGGAGGAAGAAACAAAGAAAAAAGCGGCGACCACTGTGCGAAAGAGGAAGAATCCAACGATCTGCGGTTCCGCAAATCTGTGTTTTTTGGAGGTGTGAGTGTTTGCCACTGCAATAATAATTAGGAAAAGCTGTCAAAATGATTCCGCGTTCACAAGAACAGAGAGGAAAGGAAGAAACGTACATGGGTGACACATTACAGCAAAGAAGACAACGAAAAGAAAACAAGAAAAGAGAAAAAGACAATCTTTCAAAAGATCTACGTTACATGCGTTCAACGAACACCCCGATTTGCAGGGCAGCCTTTTGCTTTTACAATTGCGGTATGAGACGAGAATGTTAAAGGCCAAAACCTTTTTGGTAAACTCATCACGCGAAGCGCGTGCTACTCCGTACTGTACATCTCCTGGAGCTGGGTAATGAGGTAGTCGTCCAGCGTGCGCCGCTCCCAGTACTCCTCCTCCACGAAGCGGCCTAAATTCTTCCGCATATCGGTGCGCGGCCGCCCCTGCATCGTGACCGCCAGACTCTTCCCGTGGCGTGCAGTGCGGGAGCCAAAAGGATTGCCGGTCCCGTCCCACGTCTTCGTCTTCCGACTGGTGGCCGCTCCTTTCATACCGGGCGACGGCCTGCGGCCGCTCGGCTTTTCCCGCGCACGCGGCGACTGCAGCCCACGGCCGCTGCTGTTCGCGTCGCGGTACACTGGCGAAGTCGCACTGGGCGCCGCCTCACTTTCGCTGTAGGGCACCACAAAAGGTCGGTCGTCCGCCGGTCCCGCAGAAGCCGCGTAGAGCCCTTCGTGGTCACCGCCGTCATCGTTGCAGGCCTCACGGCCGTCTGCGCCCCAGCCCATACTTTCCTTCTGCAGCAGCGGCATGGAAAGCTGCGGAAGCGTCTGGCGCTGCTCGTGGGCAAAGTCACCATCCGGCACCCACTGTGGCACATCGCCGGTGGGGATCAACGCCAGCTCAGAGAGAAAATTCTGATACTCCACCAGAAAAATTTCTTCATACAGTCGGAATGGTCGTGACTGCGGCCGCATGTTGCCTTGCAGCTGCTCCTCCGCCAGCTGCAGGAGCTGCAGACGAGCGACGTTCGCCTCCACTGACGGTGCGGCGGGCAGCACACGGCGATGCGTCACGATAAGCTTGTCGTGATCTGTCAGCTTACTAAACAGCTCGTAGCCGTGTAGACGCGCGCGCAGACGGGGTCCGTAGAGAAGGAAGTTCTCAAAGGAAAGACTCGACTTGCCCTCGCAGTTCTCCCACAAAAAGTCGACGCCTTCGCGGAACGCCGCACCACACGGAGTGAAGAGCACGAGCAGGTCGTACACGTCCTCGGCGCTCAGCGCATCCTTCCTCATCGAGAGCACGCGAAAGAGACGCCGGCAGTCGTGCAGCGCGTTGCTCTCGACACTGCTGTTTCGGCGGTACTCGTCGAGCACAGCTGCGAAATCGATCGCCTGTAGAGCCTCGCGGAGCTCGAAGCCGAAGGAGTCGTGATCAACATGGCTCACCAGCTCCCTCATCGAGTTTTCTCCCCCGTACGTCGTGAGGCTAGAGGAATCTTCGCTTTCCGCCGTGACAAGGGCGTCGCTCTCCCTTGTTGTGTATGGTGCGTTCTCTCCGCGGGTGAGAGAAGCAGGCGAACGCCCGTGCGGCGTCGAACTCGCTGGGGAGTTCTTGTCATTTCCTATTTCGGCTGCGCCGCTGCACGGTGGTACCGCGTGCACGATGGGCGGAAGCAGCTGTGGACGAACGTCTTCGTACCCGCTGGTGGAGGAACCGTCCTCGGCGGAGGACGGAACCTGCGTCATGGAGTACCCCCGCACGCGATCCTCCGCTGGATGCGACAGCGGACGAGGGTACTCCTCTGCGTCGATCGTTGGCTTCTTCGTAGTGCGGCCCTTCGAGGCAGAAAGACCCTCTGACGTGAGACTCGTCGGGTGATCAGGCGAAGCCACGTCGTCCTCCAGGATGTCCGTGGCGAATGCAGTCATGAGAGCATCTGCAGCTGGGGCGGTGGGAGCAGCGCGGCCCGTCGGCGCTGCCACGTCGTCTCTCTTGTTGCCGGCCTTTACGTTTGGCCGTGCCTGTGACAGATTGTGGCGAGGACCACTTTGTTGCTGCGGAGAGGCGCGCGAGGAGGGTGGACAGCTTTCCACCGCGAGCAGCGAGGCGCGCCCGACGGCGGAGTTGTCTGCGGTACGCTCATCCAGCTCCTCCAAGTGCTGCACCCGCAGCGCATTGGACACGTACGTCGCGGGCTGCGGGTGCTCCGGCTCGTGGGCGCCTGGAAGCGAGGTGGGGCTCGTCTCTGTCAGCGCGTGCGGGGACGAATAACGGTGCGACGCGTCATGCGAGGGCGGGGGGAGGAGATAGGCGTCTGCGCTTATCACGAAATCGTCGGCGCTGCCTCGTTTGTGTTGATGGGACGTTGGGGCGTCGGCGACGTGGCAGACGTACGAATCTGCCGACGGCTCGACATTCGCCATGGTTGGCCGATTGTCGTTCAAGTAGCTTCTTGTCTGGGTTTTCTTCTTTCTGAATGGTGAAGCAGCGCAGAGAGGAAAGCAGTGACGAAAGAGCACGAAACGAAAGTGACGGTGAGACACAAGAGGGGAAAGCGAAGGAGAAACAAAACACAAAAACAACGCTGGCCATCAAAAAGACCTCCAGAACCAGCGGTGACACGCGCGAGGCAAACAACGCGCACGAAGCGAAACGCGTCCACTCAGCTTGTGGTGTGCAGCTTTACCCCCCAAAAAGAAGAGGTCCTTCGGAGTCCATCAAACGCACTAGTTTGGGAGCGTGACCGTTGTCATTGAGCATTCTTGTCTCTCTTCTCGAGTGTACGATTTTGGTGAATTCAACAGCGTTTGTGAAACAGCGGGACAGCTTCGTCCCTGTCGTACCCTCGCCGCAGCTGGAAGAAGAGAAAAAAAAAGGGGAGGCCGAAACGAAAGACACCGCAAGCGATGTGGTTTGCCCAGTGCGGTGCGAATTTGAAGGCGAGGAACCTCTTCAGAAAAGTGCTGCTTCTCCGCTGCTTTATTCATCTTTAGAGTGCGGTGTTGGGCCTCCTGGGGGGAGCGGACCGTACATGCGACTCATCGAATACGATCGCACCAGAAAGATCCCAAGCACGCCCACCACCAGCAGCGCCAACTGTCCCCACACCGCCATCGTCGGTCGCACGGGCGGGATGGCGCTGCTCTGAATGCGACGAAAGATTGTCACAAACAGCTCAATATCGTCCACCGTGCGGATGTGATCCTTCGGGTACGGATACATGCGGCTGTTGCTGAGAAGCACCAGCCTCGATGACAGTTTGCCTTCACTGAAGCGAAGACACAAGGCGGGACTCTCGTCGCACACGACGTAGGCGGGCACGACCTGATAGGTGTCTAGCGTCGCCTTGGGCAACTTTACGAACGCCTCAAACATGGCAATCTCGTGCACCGTCTGCTGCGAGAAGTGCTGCGCGGTGGCGCCCTCGTTGCTGGGGACAAAGAAAATAAGCCAGTTGCCGCTCGTCATACCGGAAGTTGCCTGGGTGTCGTGTTCAAACGTGTTTTCAGTGAGCCGCTTCGCGCCGCAGTCATCGCTGACTCGGTACGGCCCCGCGGCGGTGTTCAGCGCCGCAACACTACCAATGATGCTGCCAATAAGCAGCACGACGAGAAAGGCGCAGGGGGCCTCCCTAAGGAGACCGTGACGTGACGAACACCGCATGGCTTTCCCGCCTGCCTGCAACTTGGAATTGTATGGAGGAGATCGCTGCGTATCACTCAGTCCGTCGTGGGTGTGCGGGTGCGTTGTTACCGAAGACGAAATGGAGGTGAAAGAACACACATTGTTTTTTTTTTTAAGGCCAGAAAGGGTCCCCCGAGCAGAGAGAGCTGGTAGTACCCCGCTGTTGCATTGGGCTCGGGAAATCCAACATTCTTCGTTGGTATGTGTTGACTCATCTCTTCTTTTTTTATCAAGCCGCATTTTTGTTGTTCACGAAATTATTTGCCCTGATGATTAAAGAAGCGTTTTCCGTTGCGTTACATTCCTAGGTATGCACGGCAACGCTTTTTCTTTTTTTTTAAGGTTTGGATGGCTTGTTTGCCTTTCTATTGTTGTAGCTGTGTTTGAACGTGCGTTCGTTCTATGATGTACGGCACTTCCGCTGCGCTACTCTTCAACAGGCAATAAAAGAAAGAAGGAGAAACGCATCCCGCATCGGTCCCAAATAGCAGGCACTCACGGTGATCTTCGCCGTTTCATTCTTTTTCAGCTCGCTCTGGGAGAATGCGCTTGTTTATATATTGGTGTTTTTCCTATGCGGCGCACACGGAGCTACCAATGTCCAGCAGTTGGAGGTAGTCGTCCCCACCATCTGCCAAACGGCGTTCTGTCTCGCACATCTTGATCATCATACGTCCGCGCTGTGCCGAGTTCAGCGGGCACTCCGGACTCACGAGGAAGCGCTGAAGCTGCTGCAGCACCTGTGCGGCCGCGTAGCCCTGTGCCACGAGCTGCCGGGTCACCTGAATTACCTGCTCCAAGCGCTGGGAGAGCAGCGCCTTGAGGTACGTCTGCATCACATCCGCCGGTACACTTCCCGAGACGGAAACAAAGTCTTCCTTTGTCAGATCGTTCCCGCTGGCCTTGTGCGCTGACTGCAGATGCATAATGGCGAGGCGCAGGTCACCGCCGCTCACGCCGTCCAGCGCCTGCAGGGACGCCTCCGATAGCTGAATGCCCTCGCACTGTGCCACGAACTGAATACGGTGGTATAGCGCACTCTTCACCAACGGCTTAAAGCGGTACTTCGCGCATCGGCTCGCGATTGGGTCGATGATGCGACTGACGTAGTTGCACAGAATGCAGAACCGCGTTACGTCGCTGAAGTCCTCCATCATGCGGCGCAGGGCACCCTGCGCATCCGGCAGCAGCGCGTCCGCCTCATCGAGTATAATGAGCTTGAAGCTCGGCACCGGGTATACCTTGCCATCCGATTGCGTCACGCCACTGCCACTGCTGGAGACGGCGCCTTGGGCAAACACTTTGATTTTTTCGCGAACGACGTTGATGCCGCGGTCATCCGAGGCGTTGAGCTCCCGTACGCGGCTGCGGATGTAGTCGGGCCCAAACAACTCATGGGCCACGGCAAGAATCGATGTCGTCTTGCCGGTGCCGGGAGGGCCGTGGAAGAGAAAGTGCGGCATATTGGCTCCCTCCTTGAGGCACGCACGAAGGGCACTCACGGCCTCATCCTGCGCCTCCACTTCGTCCAGCGTGCGAGGGCGGTACTTCTCCACCCACGGTGTGGAGGCGCCAGGGATGGGTGTCGTGGCCTCCGTCTTGGCCTTCTTCGACGACGGCTGCGAGGAGAGACTCATCGTCACTAATGTGTGCTGCTGCGAAGCCGGTGAACGCCTGCCAACTTATTCTCTGTCTGCTTTCAGTCAGTCTATGGCGTGTGTGTGTTGCTGTTGCAAGTGCTAGCTCTTACGTTGCCACGCCGTTCCTTGCGTGAAGTACTCCGAATTTTATCCTGCTCGGAGCAGAAAGAAAGAGACAAGAGAGCAAATTGGCTTTGAAGAGTGGGCAGATACGGCAACTCGTTCGCTCACAGTTTCCTTCGCGTTCGCTGGAAAAAGAGAGCTCATCTCGAAGAAGGCAACGTGAACGCTTCGCAAGTCTACGGTGCTGGACCACACGTACTGCTTGCATCAGGTAAACTGCGGTAAGCACGCAACCAAAATGAGCGGCAAGCTTCAATGTCGCGGCAGGGAAAACATAAAATTGAGGTGTGTTGTTTTTTTCTTCTACTGAGTACTACTTTTGAGGGCCAAACTGGACAGCAAAAGAAAAGGAGAATTTTGGTACATCGTTACGTATAAGAAGCTCACGAACGTCTCGAAGCACCCCCAAGTTGCGACGTCGTCGCACCATAGCACTTCATGAGGCGGTAAAGGGCACACACACACACACACACACATCAGTAGCAACAAATGAGCCCGGCGCACTCGGCTTAAGCCTTCTTCAGCGCGTTGTGGACGCGATGCGCAGCGCGTGCCGTCGCACACGCAAAGCCGACGCATCGCGAGTGTGTGGGTGGCATTCAACGCCATTTTGGCCTCCTCACGACACCGAGTGAAGATCATCGTCTTTGCCTGCTTTGTTCTCCTCAATTTTGCGGCGGAGAGAACGGCTGATGCGGACAGCCCCCGCCATCTCCGCCCCGCTCGGCCGTGACGACGCCGACGCCTTTATCCCGGCGGCCCCTAAAGGTGCGGTGCCGTCGCCGTCGTCCCTCCCTCCGCTGCCGTCGCGGAGAGAGAGGGGGACGGGCGGTCTGCACCCGGCTGCACGGCGCTGCCGTGGGTGG
>NW_015438360.1:1521730-1553898 GCF_001293395.1 Leptomonas pyrrhocoris
GTGCGCAGGAGCATCGCGGGCACCGTTGTTGTCGGCGTGCTGATGGAGGTGGTTCTGCGCCTCCAGCATGGGGCTTCGGCGAGGCTGGGAACCGAGCGATGGCAGCAGCGGGACGGAGCTGCGCGTCGCCGCGCTGCGTGCAGGACCGTCAACAACGGCGTTCGTGCTGCCGCTGCTGCCGTCTTGAGGTTTGTTCCCTGAAGAGGCAGGGATGGAGGAAGAAGACACGCGGACGCTGTGCTCCTCCGCCTTCGCGTTTTTCTTGAGGGTAGGCCCGCTGCCAAGAAAGGCGTCGGTGTCGTACACACCACTGGCTGCGTGTACGTGCGTCTGCTGTCCTTTACGCAGCGGGGCCGCGGCCATCCCCTCTCCATCAACTTTGTGGGGAGATTTACTGCGCCGCTGCCTCTCCTGAGAGCGTCTCGGGCCGCCCCCCGCCCCTGCTGCTGCGGTGCCGCGCCGGGTGGGGCTCCGCAGCTCGCCTAGCACATGACCCGATCTGATCTCCTGCAAGCCCGCTTGTCCACGCACTGGCGACGGGACCCGCGGCGGCTCCCCCGTGTGGCGTCGCCCCACCGCGACCCCGCTGCTCGCCGAGGGGCGCGGGGCAAACGGTGGCTGGCCGGAGCCCCGCGCACGGCCCGGCATCTCTGTGTTGCCGGTGCTGTCGTGCGACGACGAATGGCTCGAGCGCTTCGACCCCGTGGCGGCCCCACGCCCGCGGCCACGCACGCTGCCACCACTTACTGTACCGGCACCGGCACCGAAACCCGCGCCGCTGTGCCGCGAGGTGGAATTGGAGAAGGACGAGCGCGTGGAGGAGACGAAGGCGTCCGCCTCGAAGAGGAGCTCCTCCAATTCCTGCGGGCCGCCCAGCACGGCCGGCTCCACTTGCGGACGCTCTTGCTGAACCAGGTGCTCGATGCGTTCGTCTGCGATGGTGAGAAGATCTTTACTCCCGGGCGACGCATCCGCGGCGAGGACGCGCAGCACAGAGCACAACGCTCGCGCCATCTTGCGGCTCGGCGAGTCACCGATGGCGACGTAGTCGACGGCAACCGGCGCCAGCAGGGGAAGCAGTTCCCGCACACGCTCTTGGCGTTGCGCGTGCGCAGCGGTCACGCACAGGGAGAGGTAGCCGAGACACTTACGGCGCAGCTCCGTTTGGGTGCCGTTGGACAGCACCTCCAGTAGCTTCTTCACTACACAGATGTGCCCGTGGCTCTGGATGACGACAGCGCGAAGGGCCACATCGGCCGCCGCGGAGATGGCAGCGACGGTCACGTACGTGCCCTTTGCCAGGCTCGTCGTCCACTGAGCGAGGGCGCCGCTGAAGGTCTCTGAGTTGGCGCTGCACGTCCCGCGATCGACATCATCGAGAAACACCGGCTCGGGAGAGAGGCGCTGCATCAGAACAGTGATGACCTCACACCCAACCCGGCAGAGAGCAGACCGCTTCTCCGAGGCCAGCAGCGTCAGCGTCGACGACACGGTCGCCACGATACGCTCCGCGTGCTCGGCGAAGTACTCTACTGGCACCGCTGTCACCCAGTCCAGCACCACCTGCGCTGCCTTGAGGCGGCGTGCGGCGCTCCCGCTCACGGTGGACTTCTCGCTCGCCAGCCCGCACTGCGTCTTCAGCTGCTGCGGAAACGAAGAAAGCGGATCCGGCAGCGGCGTCGGCTCGCGGGCGTCCGCACCGCCCTCGTCAAAGACGGCGAGCATCGTCATGCCCGAGCCGCGCATCGTGCTGCTGTTCATAGTCTGCGTCAAGGACAATGGGTCCGACTCGCTGAGCAGCGCCGTCAACGAGGCGGGGTCTTCAGCCATGTAAAACTGGAAGATCCTCTCGGGGTTGTGGTGGGCACAGCGGTCAATGTAGTTCAGGTACTCCACCGCCTCGCACACACTCGCCTCCGCCGTCTTGAGGTCATTGCCGTCCTCGACCTTAACGCGCAGAGTGGTGCGCAGGTCCCGGCTCAGTCCTACGTACACCATAAGCTCTGAGTTGGGCACCTCCTTGCGCAGCGTCGACGCGAGTTCGATGGCGTTAGAGCGGGCGAGCACCTTCGCCTGGTGCATGGGGACGGAGCCGTCCTGGTGCTGGCGGTCGAAGTTGACGGTGCCACCGACGCTAATGTACATGAAGGCCTGGAAGACGGTCTCCGGCTCCATGTTGAACTGACCCGCTATTTTCCGCAGCGATTCGAAGTAGTTTTTGTAGTTGCGCATGATGTCCATCAGCTGCACGAGGCCTTGTGGGTTTTTGGGTGGGTGCCGCACCGAGGTGTGCAGCTCCATCTGCCGCGTCAGAAGAGTATCAACGTCCATCTCGCCGCTCTCTGCGGCAGCGGCGCTGAGTTTTCTGCTGTTGCTCTCGTTTGTGTGCATTTGCATGTGTCTATGGGTCGTAGCGTACGACTTTGCTTTCTTCTTCGGTTTCGGTAACTCTGCCACGCAGCACCACAACGAAGTCAGCGCGGGTACGTGACTGGTATGAGACAACGTCCGCTGGTCTTTTTTTGTCTCACCTCGTGTGAGATCTCTAACCTGCAAAAAAAAAAAATGTGGGTTTGTACGTGTGTGTGTTCGGTGTCTATATATATTTATTGTTTTGTAATGTCTAGAGGGGCTACATGCTTCTGCGCTATCTTATTGGAGAAAAAAAAGAATCAGTCGGTGCACAGCCGAGGTTGACGAAGTGAACAGCAAGACAAAACGCATTGGAGGAGCAAAACAGTTGTCACGAGGTATGCAAAGCGAATTCTTGGAGCAGGTGCTATGCCGCGGTGCGCGTGTGCGCTTCTACACGCAACCGGCGGCGTTGAGAGCAGAGTACGCAACACACACCTGTGTACAGTTTCTCACCCTACTGAAGGGGTTTCCCATCTTCTATACCACCAACCCTGTCATCTATTGGTTAAAAACCTCAAAAAAAAAAAATGGAAAGACAGCAGTCGTTTGGGGGTTTGGGAAGCATAACAGTTTAAGACAACCCAAGACCCGCTGCTCAGCAGACGCACAACACTTACGCCGCGCATTCGTAAGACAAACTCACCCACGCAAAAAAAAAACTTGTTCATCACACATCTTCTTCTAATAGCAAGACAGCTGCCCACGCGTCGCCGCCGTTTGTCAGGAACGATGCGTCGTCTGTATCACGGGGAAACGCGGTCAGCTCCATGGGACCACAATGGAACACTGGGTTATCCGCCTTTTGCTGCGAAGAGACGGGGGCGCCACACAATGCGTGTAAAGGTGGCAGATAGGTTCGCTCCAGCTCATCTGTGGAAACAGACGGGGGGAAGTCGCACGTCTGCGGGAAGACGCGGCCTCGCATCTGCGCTCGTCGAAACGCCTCTGTCATGACCGCATCAAATGGCACCTGCATGGTGTCACCTATGATGTTGTGTTTTATGATGTGTGTGTGTGCGTGTGCGTTTGAGTGTCTGTAGAACTCAAAACGTCAAGGCTGAAGCTGGACGAATTCTGTCCCCGGACTACGCATTTCTTTATCTAGTTTAGGGAGGTAAAAGAGTGACGTATTTCCCAGTTTTCCCGTTTCTCACGATTGTTTTAGAAGACGACGCTCGGAAACCCATAAAACACGCCAGCTGCACCGTTGATACACCTCGCCTGGCGTTGAAACAGAACGAAAATATCAGGAGACAAAAACAAAAATGGAGAGGAAAAAAGCAAAGTGAAGAAGCGCACAATAAGAGAGAAGAAGAATTGTCTCGCGGACAACGCCTTTATTTGTTTTATATACTTTTTTAATGAGGAGCCCTTCGAATCAACAGAACTCGTAACGCCCTTCGCCGAGGGTGAAGAAGACAACGTTGCGCCAAACACTTCCAACGAGGAGTCACAGAAATAGCTTCTTAATGCCGTGTGCGGCCGACACCAACGCCGAGTGAGCACCTCTGCTGCGTTACACCCTATTTACAAATGAAAAGGTTTCTTCTTGTACTTGCGTAAGCTTCGAAATAGTCTTGATTGAAGAGAATTGGAAAGGACAATGCTGCTTTGAAGTCGTTGTACATTCTCAACGCACTTCATAAACTTCCTTCCTCCAACAACACAAGAAACAGGTGATTGACTAGTTTACATAGAGAAAGAGGCGGCGGCGCTGGATAACAGGGGCGAACAAAAACGACATCAGATTGAAGTACCTCACACCGCAGTCGATGGTATCGCCTCCCCTTCGCCTCCTGCGGAAGGCTGAGAGGTGCCCTGCGGTTCTTCGTCGCCGGGGGCGGCAACGGGCACCGCCACCGTCGTCGTCATCGCCTCCGATACATCTTCCCAGATCGGCTCGCCTTCTTCTGTTTTCCCCTTCGAATACACCACCCACAGCTCCGTGCCGTCATCGCACACGCCCGCGTTGTACAGTGTCGACTCGTCATCGAGGCGTTGATTGCCGATGTAGAGACACATGGTGTAGAAGGTACGACTGGTGAGCTTCTCGATGCGCTCCTTGATCGCCTGCACCGTGTCGTGCTGGAAGTCGCAGTAGAGAAAGATGGTACGGCGATGCCGCTTGAGGCGCAGATAGTTGGCCGGCACCACCGCCCCTCCGGTGCTTCCGGCCGGGCCGCCGTTAGTGGCGTAGGATGACGACATGAATAGAGGACAGAAGTTGGGTTCACCCACGGAGCAGTTCAGTAACTTTCTCTATTTCTTATAAAAGAAAAAACTGCGTTGTTGTTTTTGACTCGGAGAGTAAATGTTAATGCACGTGGTTTGCGGTGGAGTGATTGCTGTGAAAGACAGACATAACAGAAACAAAGAAAAAGTGAGGAATGCGATGCATCGCCGTGATAGTAGCCAGTAATGAAATAGAAGAGAACAAGGACTGTCTGATGCGCAAAGCTGAGCTATACTGATGCGCAACAACGTCATCTCAAATAAGGCGCACGCCGCAGCATCATCCGCTGAAGTACGGTGCTCTTCACTGCCGCTTCTCTCACGTGTGAAGGAAGAGGAAACAAACGGGATCATTAAACACGCCTGCGCGAAATAAGAGATGACTCGCGCAGGTGGCGCAAGAGATACCGCGAGTGCGCAGAATGTAAAAGCAAAAACCTCATCATAGCGACAAGCGCCCATCGTCTGTTGCAGCAGCCTTCGAGATAACCTTAGTCGGCCGTTTCATACTCTGTGTGTAAGTGTCACTGCGTGACTTTTCTCTTCAACTGTGAAACGGACAGTGACTCCTCGAAAGGAAAACAACAGATTGGTCCCATCAATGACGTGGTCCACCCCGGCAGACATAGCGCAAGCAACGATGAGAGAAAGCTGCATTTCATGTGAAAGGAGAAACAAACAAAAAACGAAGATCTCTTTCTTCTCCCCTTTAGGCAGCTTCAGTCCAACAGCGTACCTCTCTTTTTGCGTCCCCTCAACGCATAGCAAACCGTGTCCCACGTCTCTTCCTCCGTCCCCACTCACTGACCGAACTCCTTCGCACGGACGTATTTGGCATAGTTCTTGTCAGCGTCCCGCATCATGCGGTTGGCCTGGATGCCGCGCCTGCGGTACGGGTTACCGGAATCCATCACCACGCGGTTCACGCCTTGCTGCACCTCGCCCTCACGGCCAATTGGAGCGTTCAGCTCGTATTGAAAATCGCGGTGTACTTGATGAATCGTGGGCGAGTAGCGCAGCAGCTCCTCCGGCGTCGGCGCGTTCGTGAGCGTCTGCGCGCGTCGCTTCCAGTGCCCACGCATGGTGTGGATGCGGCCGGCAAAGTCGCGCATGTTGAAGAACTTCTTGTCTATCAGCTCCTTGCGCCGCTGCAGCACACGCATCACCCCGTCCCGGTCGTTCTTGCCGTCGTAAAAGGCCTCCGCTCGAGCCAGGCACTGATCTGCCAGCGCGAAGACACGGTCGACGTCGAACGGCGAGAAGTAGAGGAACTTCTCCTCGAAGTTGAGGTTGAAGCGACGGCCGAGTCGAGGCAGAAGGCGCAGCATCTTGTGCGACTGCCCGGCGTTGTGGAAGGTGTCCACCAGCGTGACGGCTTCCTCGTAGATGCCGCCCGCCGCCGCATCGCCCATCGCCTCCGTCGTCAGGGCGAGCTCGAACAGGGCCTCCACGATGAGCTCCAGAGACGGCTGTGGGGCGTTGTCCAGCATCTGCAGGGCCGCCTCACAACTCGCCTTGCTGCTTTCGAAACGGCCGGTGCGGCGGAAGGCCCCGGCAAGCTTGATGCGGATGCCCGCCACCTGCGGGTGGTCTTTTGGGTAGGCCATCTCGTAGGCCCGCGTCACGACGCCGTAGTACTCCAGCGCCTCCTGATGCAGCCCGCCCTCGGTGAGGTAGTCCGCCTGCAACTCCAGCTTCGCCACCTCACCCAAAGGGACGTACGGGCGCTTCGGGGCCAGCCCGTCCCCGGCTGCCACGGCGCTCGGCTGCGCGTTGACGTGGACGAGATCGGTGCTGTCGACGTCGTCCCACGAGACGCTCTCCGGCGTGGTGGCCCTGCCGCCCGCCGCCTGGTCCGCCGGAGAGGAGACAGCCGCAGTACTCCACGGCTGGCCTTTTCGTGCGGCCGCTAACAACACCCCACGCGGCAAGCGCTCCAGCGGACGCACCAGCTGGCTTGGAAAGAGTTCACCCTTGTAGTACGACGTGTACAAGCGGGTAATATGGCGCCGCTGGCATTGCAGTACACCCACCGAGTCCGCCGTCTCTCCGCACCTCTTTAACGCGATGCGCATGCTTCTTGGCGAAAGAAAGATGTCCTTTTTCGCCTCACCTCGCTACAGCTAATGTACGAAAGCGCAAATGGCAGACACCGATACAGAGACGCCCACGACGCCGTGCCAAGCACAAGCTTCCTTCTTTGCTTTTCTCTTGGAAGCTCTTTCTATGCGCTCCGTCTACTACTCTCTTCCTTACTCCTCAATGCGAATACAAGAAAAGAGTTGTGAACACAGAACAACCCTCCAAAAAGGCGGTGAAGAAGGGAAAGCAGACGGGAGAGGCAACATCAAACCTGATAGGCGATAAAAGTGGATTCAAGGCAAAAATGTCAGCAGCTTCTTTCATAAATAGCGAGAGCTGTCGAGCCGCCAGTTTCATCGGGCCAGTAGTTGTTTTCTACTCCGTGTTTTGGGGGTCACTAGGTGACATACTTTGCATGAAGAGAAACACCGTTGCTTCGGCTGTGTGAACTCTGGCAGTCTTGTTATCAAACCCATTCTCAATAAGTGGATGTTCGTAGCTTCTCTTTCTTCTTCTCGTTCTTTTTTACTATTAAACAGGAGTACATGTTGCTATAAAGGTCCGTAAAACTGTCGCTTTCACACTTCCTCTTCTCCCCTTTAAGAAAAAAAAAATGCGGACATTAGAAGCGAAGCGCCAACGGAGAAAAAAGAACTAAGGAGCAACAGTGGCGAAGCGGCCAAGTTATGAATGATTCCAAACGGCAGAACCCACAAAGAAAAAAAAGAGATCAGCATTCACACACATGAGTTTTGGGGGTGTAAAGATAGTAGTAGAAACAACGCGCAGATACAACAAAAAGAAATCGCTGACGCGTACAAATGAAAATACAGTTGAAGGGTGGTTTTGTGTTTCGTCCTCTCTACGCGTAGGGGTCGTCCATGCCGTGAACACAATCGTAGCCGTCCGCGCGGCGATGCGACATCCCCAGTCCGCGCGACGCCGCCAGCTGTACCCCACGCGCGCCCGCGGCTATCGTCTCCGCACACGGCACAATCTCCATCACATCGCGCTTGCCCAGCACGTGGTAGTTGTACACCGCCTGCGCCGCCTGCCACATGACGAAGCAAGCCAAAGCGATCAGCACGCAGCGTCGCAGCAGGCTCATGGGGGCGGAAGAGGGGGCGGCGGTGGTGGCGGGGACGACTCCCCCCGGCGGCCCCGGCACGTTCGGCGCGCCGCCACCCCCGGGTTGCGCGGTTGTGGCTGGCGCAACGGTGCCGCCCTGCACGTTTGCGTAGGCGACCGTCACCTCGGTAAAGCAGTAAGAGTTCCCGAGGTCGTTGGGCGTTGGACTGAACGAAAAGGAAATGCTGTCGCCGGTGCTGGGCTGGATGATGTCATTCGGCGAGTGCTCCTGCAACACACCGTTCTTGTCGGCTACCTTATACGGCTGGTCAACATGACCGTCGGATATAATGCTGATGGTCGCCGCGTTTTGGTCGCGGGGCAGGGTCGTCTTGAAGTACATCGTGACGGCTGTCGTGGTGCCGGCCAGGCGGTGCGGCACTGGGGCAATGAAATTGTTCGTCGGACTCACCGCGATGTGGCAGAGCGGCCTATTCGCGAAGAAGCTAAAGAAGCGGAACGGGACCGGGCCCCCTGGTCGCACGCGAATGACGCGCACTTCAATATCCGTCCCTGCCGCCACGCTCGTCAGTTCGAGGAGGCCGTTGTTGTCAGACATGCGGGAGACCAGCGGCCCCTCTGGCAGGTTGAAGGTGGCGTTGAGGTACACCCAGTGCTCAAACATTCCGCCGAGGACAGCCGGAAACGCACGCGCAATCAAAATAATCGCCTCGCCGGCCGCCGGCGCGGTCTCTACGGGGATGGAGAAGTGGTCGTTGAACTCGCCTGCAAAGCCGTGCTTCTCGCTGCAGAGAGGCGTTTCCGTGACCTCCGCCACGGCGACGGAGAAGAGCACCGTGGAAATCAAAAAGAGCGACACGGCAAAGATTGGGCGGCGGTGTCGCCACCCACAACCCGCTTTAGCGAAATAAGAAGACATTAGAACGTCGACTGCGATGTTTGCGCTCTATTGGCTTAGAGTATGTATAGATAAAGGCGTTAAATCAATAACTCACTTGTCACAGCAGACGAACCCGCGAAAAGAAATGAAGGAAACCGCTGTGTGGGAAAGTGGGTGGTGCCCTTGCTTAAAAATATGATGATTGGCGATTTGGCTCAATGGCAGTAGTTAAGACAAGACCTCACCACGGTGCGTGGGCACATTTACGCGAAGAGGCAGGAAAGAGGAAGGTCAACGCAGCGGCCAGAACCTCGGGCTCAGCTTTCTGGGGAAAACTTTTTGGGGCCGGACAACAGTGGAAGATAAGCAGAAGATAGGGTTGCAATTACGAGTTGCAGCTTCACAGAAGAAAAAAAAGAAAGGAGAAGAGGGGAAGGTAAAATAAAATTGTTCATCATTATGGGTGCGGAAGCCGATCTACACACGGTGACACGACTTCCTCCACCCACACAGAGCGAAAGAGAGGGGAGCGTTAGCTTCGTCGGAGTCGCTGACGGCTGACGACGCACTTTTTTACGCACCTAAAGAAAAAAAAACGCTGCCGATACGCCGTAACCGTCCATCACAGAGCGCTCATCATCACCGCACGGTACAAGCACCTCACGAAAACACTGAGGATCAAAAAAAAATTGATGGAGACACACTACTTTCATTTATTCTTATTATTATTATTGCTAGCGCGTTTGTGTGCACGCCTGCGTAAACGCGTGCAATTAACACGAGGCGATAGCTGCGTTTGTGCACATAACTCTACAAGTGCAAAAAAGAAAGGAGTGAGTAGTCAAAAATAGAAAGAAGAGGCTCACGCTGGAGAACAAAAAAAATAGCCTTTATTGCACTACAGAACCGTAGGTGGATTTAAATACAGATAAAAAATTGAGACACCAGACAAAAAAAAAGAGCGCGTGTGACGTCGACGCTCTGCGCGCTACACACACGTGCCGGCAATATTCGTGCAACCCGTCCGCATGGTTCTTGTTGTCCCGACTAGAAATAAAATGGGTAAAAATTGAATTCAGTATTTAGAAAGTATGACTGAGTGGACGACGTCACAAGCGCGATGAGACCAGAACAGCTCTCTGCTTTCGCGATGGCGCGAGTACCACCGCCGACAACCGTAGTATCTTTTCTATCCATCTTTTTTCTCTTCTTTTCATAGCGTCAGGCAAGGGAGGGGGCGTAGAACTGTCGCTTTAGTTGTACGCAGACGTGTGCAAACACCTCCCTCCCTGCACATCTCATACCGAAATTAAAGAACATCGAAAGGGTTTATAAAACAAGGGACAAACGGATGTGGGACGATGACTTCCTTCCTCCTTCCAGGTCTGCGTGCAACGGCGGACACACTGCGATGCCATCTGCGAATGCGCTGGCCTTGTCTCGGTGAGGAAATCTAGTTTGCCAAGCCTTCTTTTTCTCATTTTGCGACCCTTTAGGTTTTGCGTTTCCAATCTCGTATGAACGTGCTCACCACCGCTTCCCTTCCCGCTGATGGAACAGCCCTACACGGCAATTACACGCACCTCGTGACGGCTGATGTTTGAAGTCGGAGAGATGGGCCGCGATTCTGTTCGAGTCGTAGGGCTGCGCGGGGTGGGAGGGTCCATCTTTGTATACGAATACCCGGCCAGGCCCACCAACGTAAGAAAGATGCCGACCACTTTCTGCGGCGACACATCGGCGGAGACAAAGATGAAGTCAAGAAAAAACACAAGCGACGTCTTCAAGTAGCCGACGACGTTCACCGTGAGCGGCGACGTCTTGCCTACAAAGAGAAAGAAGGAGAAGTTGACACCGAAAGCGAACACGCAGGACAGCAGCACCGTCCAGACAGTGGTGAAGCTCACGGAGTAGGCAGCTAGGTTATCGTACCCGTCTAATGGAACGGCCGCGAAGAGCAGCATGGCGGCGCTGATGGGTGCCTGGTAGATAAGCAGCTGCATCGGCTGCGCGTTGAGCTCTTGCTGCTTCGTCTTGCCCCAAATCGTGTAGAGCGAGTTCGCAATAATCGCGAGGCCCGCCCACATGGTGCCAACAAAGTTCACGTCGGAATCGGAGTAGAAGGTGACGCCGACGCCGAGGCATACCGGGATAAGGGACAGCAACGTGCTCGCCTTCTCCCGCTTACCGTAGTAGATGCGCTCGATGCCGACGATGATCGGCGTGCACAGAATCTTCAACACCTGGTACACACTGACGGAGTTTGTCAGGAGAGATAAGTTGTTGAAGACGACGTACCCGCAAAAGGCGCAGCTAATGGGCAGGACCTGGCGGATGGAGAGCCTCCTGGGTGTAAAGAGCCTCAGACCGTAGGCGAAAAAGACACAGCCCGCAAAGGTCATGATGAAGTGGATGATGGTTAGCACCGTGCTAAACCGAAATCCGGCCTCCATGAACACGAGCTTTTTGTTGACGATGATGACACCGATGCTGCTCGTAATGTTCAGCAGCAGGCTGAAGAGGAGGGATGTGGTAATCATGATTGTTCGATCATCAACGCGGCCGTCTTTGCGAAGAGGAGAAAACGAGGTCCACGACTTGGAAGAAGCAATTACACTAAGAATAAAAGGAGAGGTCAAGTGAAATGGCCATACATCAAATACGCTGCATGTGGACAACAAAAACGGAGGGAAAGAGAGGGAGTGTGTGTGCCGGATGTCCCACCCAGAAGAGTTGATCGCGAGTGCAAAAAGTTAGAATAAACCAGAGAGAAAAAAAAAAGCTGCAAGAAACGATACGCACGAAGGACGAGGATGCAGACGAGATAGCAGAAAAGAGTAGGGTGGTAAAAGCGCAGATTACGGAGAAGAGACGAGAGCGGCGAAGACCAGAGAGAAAACAAAAAAAAAAAGAAAGAGAGCTCGACAATAACAAGAAGTCAAGAATGCGTGTGGAGTGGAAAACAAAAACGTCAAACCTTGAGCCTCAACGCAACAAAATGCCGAGCCAAAGTTATCGCAACGCTTCCCAGCAGTCGCTTAAAAAACAAAATAGTTAGTTATAATAGTGTCTCCAATACGAAAAACGACGGTTCTTGTACTAATTTGATGTGATGCCGAACGATTGTTTGCTTTCTGTGGAAAGGTCGGTGCGTACACTTCACGCGATGTGATGCCGCAGAGATGAACGTCGGCGGCGAGAGCGCAGAGAGGGGGAAGGGGAATGTTTCCTTTCAGCAAACAGCGAAGAGGGCAGAGGCAACAACGGAAGAGGTTCAAGAAAAAACAAAGAAGTGTGCAGAGACGGCAGCAACACGCGTAGCGAAAGAGGCGCACCACTTCACAGATGCACTTCTCAGTGTACATCGGTAAGGAATAAAACACTTTCCTCAATCGTTTGCTGAACATAACTTCATAAAAAGAAAAGCTAGCCATTTTTCTAACATCACGCGTCCGCTCACGTGTCCTTTAAAAGAAGAAAAAAAGAGAACAGATTTTTTTCCGTTGTCGTTGCTGCTTCGCAAAGCAGCTGATCGTGTTCTGCGCAATTGTAATAAAAGTGGATCTATAAAAATAATAAAGGTCCACCACCCAGCCGAAGCTGACGGTGTACCATCTACAAAGCAAGACAAAGAGCTGCCAAAGGAGGCCACCGCTATAAAAGATCGCAGCAGTCGCGTCTCCATCTCTGGAACCACACAAACACAAACATGCGGCAGGAAGGGTATGCGCAACAGCGGTGAATGGCAATCCGACTATCACTGAAAACAAAAATACAAACCACGTTGGTTGAACCAACATCCAGCCGAAGCATTTCCTCCATCATGAGAACCGCTCTTCCTTTCTTCACTTTCCTTCTTTCTCTCTCCAATCACGCTCGCAGCTGACGGGGCGAGTTGTCTTCCAAAACGCTTCGTCCTGGTCCGCCGTGACGCCCGCTGATGGGGGAGCGGACGGGTGTTGTGCCGCTGCTTGCCGGCACAGTCATCGCCGAGTTATACGGCGCGATGCGGCTGACATGCGCCTTCTCTTCCTCTACGCGGTGCACCCAACGCTCGCGCTCGCGCTCCACGACCTCGTCCAGGTCGCGCAACTTTCGCGTCAGGACCGTGTTGCGGTCTTTGCAGGCCGCGACCTCCGTCATGGCCTCCTCAATCCCCGACTGCATATGCGCCAGCGCTGACGCACGACGCTGCATGAGCTGCTTGAAGTAGACCTCGTTTTTCATGAAGGCGTCCACGGCGGCGCTTGGGTTCTCGAGTAGGTGGCGGCTGATGGGTCCGGTGGCCTGCTGGGCGGGTGTCAGCGGATGAGACCCGGCTGTGCCCGCCATCGTTGCTTTGCTGTCGTGCATCCGTGGGGAGTTGGTGGGGGCGGTGGCGGCAGCGGTGGAGAGACCGCCGTTGGGGCTGCGAGACGCAGCACGCGGAGACGGACTCTGCGTCCGCTGCACCACCGCACTGCGGTTCCCCACGTCCAGCGAGGTCGATGACGGCGTCCCTTTCGGCCCTGCAGCCGCCGCCGTCGACGTGTCGCCCCGCGCCCCGCGGCGTGGGGTATCGACGGGAGACGAGGCGAACGCGGCGGAGGGGGCGGTACCGCCGTCGTGGTGCTCGCCCGTCGTCTCCAGCAGCTCCATCGCCTCCGTTGCTGTCAGCTCGCGCAGGTAGGAAGTCGGCACGAAGCCGCGGCGACGGGCGTCGGTGGCCACCTCCAGCTTGATCCACCCGTCTTGGGCGACGCCTTCCGTGGAGCACAGCACCTCGCCCTTGTGGACGGAGAGTTCGACGTCCTCCTCTGCGCGGAAGTCGTGGGCGGGAATGAAGTACTTCATGCCTCTAATGCCGCTGCAGTTCGGTTTTCCACTATGGAGGGAAGCAGTACCTCTATGTACGAGAAACACACGCGAATCGATTCGGTTTTGTGCTGTAGACGGCGATCTTGCTCTCCAACTTTACGTGTTCAGCCAAACTAAAAAAAGTGAAACGACAGGGAAGGAGATGGAGGACGAAAAGCGGAAGGAAAAGTGTGGAAGATGAAAAAACAAAAGCAGCAGAGTTTTGGCTTGGAGAATACGCCAGGCGGAGACCGCGTTCGTGCAATCGAATACGCACTACGAGCTGCACTGTGAAAATGGGCCGAAAGAGGAAATGGAGACGGCTTCACGCCGCATGATTATCCCTGTGCGCTCACTCCACAACGCAAAAAGCAAGTGTGCCCCAGTTAGCCTTCACTTTTTCATCATCATTACGTTTCCCCCTGTCGTACGAAATAACAACAAGTATCGGCGACGCGGCAAGTGTCAGTTGAGCAGTGTGTCGAAGGGCGCCATCGGCGCATTAGGTCTTCAACGTACACGCTGACACAGCAATCGAAGTAGAGAAACAAAAGAAGACACACAAACAAACGCAGTCAAAATCAACGAAAACAATTCCAAAGCGTCAGAATAGATACACAAGAAGTCAAAAAAAAAGGCCGTTGTGTGCACAAGAGCTCGGTGATTCCATTTTTTAAAAAATGTATCTGATAAAACATGAAAGGACACCGAGCACTGTCGCTCGCAAGTAGCAAGGAGGAAGGAAAAAGAGAATACATTCCAGAAACAAAAGAGGAAAGAAAAACGTTTTACACGGCAGAAAAACAATAAAAATAGCGATTAGATCCATTTGAAATAAAAAGAAAGAACGCCTACATATGTGTGCAATTTACATCGAAATATGTACGAGAGAAACGCTTGAATGAGCTTTACAGAACGCTTTTGGGTGGTGACGTTGCTGTGTAACGTCACCCTGTTTTAACACAAATATGCAGTGTGCGAAAAGGCATGCGTGGGAATACCTCGACGCAGCAAACAGTTTGCGCTGATCATGCTTCCTGTTCGTTGAGCCTTATCAAGGAGTCCACAGTGGAGGAAGACCTGCTGCGTCGCCAGTGCGTCCGCTGCTTCGTCCGCGATGCACGGAGGACCTTTCACGACCTTTACTGCGTGTCTTTGCTCGCCGCGCCGCCTCCGGACCAGCGACAACGGGCGCCTCTGAAGCGGCACGGTAGTGATCCAACACCTGTGCCTGATGATCGAGCACAAAGAGGCAGCGAAGCGCGTTGGACATGGCCGGGTCCGCCCAGTCCCACATAGTTACCGTGTCGAGGGAGTCCGGCGTGGGTTTGACCCGTTGCGTGAAGGAATGCGGCGGCGGTGGCGGCAGCAGCGGAGACGGTGTCACCCCTCTCGAAGCGGACGTGATGACAGGAGCGGAAAGCACCGTTGTGGACGCGTTAGAAAGGGGGGTGGATCGCGGATAGTCTCGGGCAGAGCTGCCGGTTATGGATGGCGGGGCAGATGTGGTGACGGCAGCGGAGGCGGCAATGATGGAGTCGGAGTGGAGCAGCGACCGCCGCCGGCCCTTCGTGACACACGCCTGCCACTGCCGGTCCTCACTTGTCAGCCCTTGCGTGCGTTGCCACGGATGTGGGACGCCACGGATTCCAGCACCGCTTTTTGCTGCAGGTGCGGACGCAACCGACAAGGTGGTTGATCTCTCAAGCGGCCCCGCCGGCACGGCTGCGCCGGTGTGGCCCGTCTCCACCCGCTTCAGACCCGGCAGAGACGGCAGACGGCAGTGACGCCCCTGCCATCGGGCGTACTGCGTAGACGCTTCGTTTACGCGATCGCGGTGCTCACGGTTGCGTCGCGTGCACGCCGCCACCGCCTCTAGGACCACGTTGCCCACCGTGTAGGGGAGCTCGCAGTTCATGAGGGAAGTCGTGTTGGCCGCCGCGGCAGCGATGACACGCCCGCCCGTGGCCGAGAAGGACGTGCCAACCAGACGGATCGACTCCACCTCCGTCTCGCGCAGGATGCGCGCCACCGTCTCGGCACTCGCGTCGGTCAGCCCGCTGTTCCGGCTGAGGTCGACGAATGTTAAGCGCGGCATCGAGATGAGCGCGAGACCAAAGTAAAAGCAAAAGTCTTTGTCCTGCAGTCCGCAGTGTTGGGCCTCGAGAGAGGTGAGGTAGGGATGGCGCTTGAGGAGGCCGCACAGCTCCGACAGCGCCTCGTTGCTGAGGAGGTTGTCCGACACGCACAGGTGAATGTACAGGTCATTGTGGCGCAGAAAGTTGCGAAGGGACTCGATAACGGGCGCCGTCAAGCCGCCGCGCTGGTCGCGAAGGTCGATGCAGCGCCGACTCCTGTCCACCACCTGATCAGACAGTTTCACAGACATGATGATGACGAAGAGAAGAAGAAAATAAACGTTCCGCGTCCCTCTGACAGCTTCGATCGTTCCATTAAAAAAAAAACAAGGGGAAACCAAAAGTAAAGCAACACAGCAGCCGGTGATGTGAAGAGGTGACCGTAAGACGAAAGAGAAGTAATTCGCTCAAGAAGAAAAAAGAAGAGAGAGGAAAGCGTGACGTCAATGGAGAGAATTGGCATCCGGCTGAAGAGAGGCGACTCCAGCAAACGCATCCCATTTGCAACGCCAAGCAGCTGAGTGTTAAGGGACCCCCCTCCCCCTCCCTCCCCTTGAGATTACTTGAGATTCACCCAACACAGCGAATGCAAAAGCTCCCAGAAGCACTTCTGGCCGTTACCGCAATGACGCAACTTCATTTCTGTTTTGAGTTTCAAAGTACAGATTCTTTTGTGCGATGATCTTTGCTTTCAAGAGACAGCAAAAGCTGCGCATGTCTTTGATTTTATTGTCGTTGTTGTGAGCATTCTTTTTTCTTCTTTCTTCCCTCTTTTGCCTCACCGCGACAGCACACATCTTTGTCACGTTGCGCACTCCTCTCCCCGGAGGGGGGGGGGGGGCACACACGTCTCCAGCCGATGGTAGAACGGTGCTAAGGCAGAAGGACACGAAAAAAAAGTCCATGATTGCAGTCGCAAACCGGCAAAGCAAGAGAAAGCCATGGCGAGGAATCGACTGCACCGTGGAAGATAATTTGAGAAGAAGAAAACTCCGAACAACAGAAGCAGAAGTGATCGACTGCTTTTCTACAGAGTACCTCCCCCCGTCTTGGCTCTTTGAAACTGTTGCTTGAATGCAGGGGAGGGGGGAGAAAAAAGAGTCACATCGCGAGAGACGGAGCTATGGAGAAGCTAAGAGCAGCAGAAACAGAAAGTAGAAGGTCTAGATCAGAGTTATACATAGAGTCATTAATCAGCAACAACAGACGTCGGCTTTCACTTAAGAATGCTGACAAAAGAGACAAGAAAAAAAAAACTTTTTTATTTACAAAGCAAAACGACACTTTTCGTCTCTTCAAAGGAGAAAAAGAGAACAGAACAGAAGAAACGAGGCGAGAAAGAAGATCGAATCCGGACGCCACCCATGTACGTTGTATGGTGTTCCTGCACAATAATAGCGGCGTTTTGCGTCACGGGTGAATACCTTCAAGAAGATGCAGCTGAGAAAAAAAAAAAACAATTAATTGTACACAAGACACCGCCATTTCTTTTTCCTCGTTTGCGCAGCGAAGCGAAGAGAAAGCAAAGGGAGGAACTCGCAGAAAGGAACGCGTGGAAATGAGGCAAGATAACGACTTGCGAACGCGAAATTCGAAAAGGATGTCACCGTGGTCCACAAACAGCCTGGCCGCATTGTGCAGTAGCAGTGAAGCACCGGCTGAACTGCGACATCCTCGCAAGATCAGGAGCCCACGTTTTCTGCCTATAACTCCTCCTCCTCCTCCCCCGCGTCACCGGTTCGCACATTCCGTGGCAACTTCAATTCGGCGTACGTGTCGAAGGTCCCCGCCGGCTCTGAGCCCTGTGAGTCACGGCGCAGGGAGGGCGAAGATCCGCGCAGCGGGGACGTCTGCGCTCGCTCCTCTCTCCCCGCATCCTTCTCCGCTGGTTTACTTTTAGGCTTCCTATCGGCAATTAAACTAGGACGCTGCCGACCATTGCGCAGCTGCTGTTGACGTTGCAGAAACATCGCCGCTTCCTCGGAGTGGAGCTGACTGATCTTACGTCGCAGCGCGGGTGCCAGCACGGCGTTGGTGGGAAGCTGAGAAGGTGAGTGCGGGACGAAGAAGTCGTCTGGCTCGTCCTCCTCCATCTCGCCCTTTTCGGACCCTGCGCTGTTTCCACCGATCTCCGCGCGGTGCGGTGTGTGCGTCGCGCCGGCGAAGGCGACCTCCTCCACCTCGATGGTGTGCGACTCCATCTCTTCCCCTCGTCCCGCGTGCACCTCGTCCTGTACTTCCAAGTGCTCGGCATCGGAGCTGAACCGTCTTTGGCCTGCGCCGCCTCCCCCACCGCTCCCACCAAACTCCACGGGGACGGAGAGCGCAAAAAACTCCCACAAGTTCTCCGCCTGGCTCGCCGTGATGATCTGCGCCTCAACAAACTGTCGCAGATGCAGAAACTCGATCGGCACCGGCGCCCCATCGCCGTAATCGGGAAGCCCCAGCGTGATTTGCCGAGTGGTGAGGGAGGCCAGCTTGAGCGAGTCATCTGCCGAAATGACGGTGTGAACGGAGTTTTGTCGCACGGCTTCGTGCGGCAGTGGGTCCGACTGCGCCGTCGATGCCGCCGTCCGCTTCGCGGCGGTCAGTTGTTCCGTCGACACCGCGGCCAGCGCGGGGGACGCCTTCGGCTGCACCGGCGGCAGCGGCGTGCGCGGGGACGGCGGGTGGAGCAGGCCGCCAAAGTACGACGAGGCGTCCTCCGGGGCGGTGATCGGGCGAAAGGTTTCGCGGTTGAAGATGCGCGTCTGGGAGAAGTCGACCTTTTCTAAACGAGTGGGCCGCGCCGGGAGGGCGTTCTCGCCGCGGTTGCCGCCATTCTCCACCCGCCGCTGCCGTATCCCGCCGACGCCACGTGGCGCTTTTCCGGGCGGGTACGCCGGCGGGTCTGGGGCGGTTTCCGCGCGCCGCGGCGCCTTGCCCTGTGCCTCATCGGCCCTGTTGTTCGCCAGCTTAGCGCCCGCCTCTTGCCGGGCTTTGCGCAGTTCCGCCTTCAGCTGCTTTACCTGCTGGGCCCAGCCCTTCTCCCGCTCCGCCTGCTTCCGTGCCTGCTCAGAGGCAGAGACGTCGTTCAGCGGTGACGCACCAGGCGGGAAGAGGGCGCGGTCTTTTGGGGTGCTGTTCGTGCGACGCCGCGGCGCACCACCAGCACCGGCACCGCTCTCGCGAATGGGCGTCTGGGCGTCTAAAATGGCCGACATCTCAATCACGTCGGAGTCGCGCCGGCCGTTCAGCGGGGGGAGGATCCCGCCAGCGGGCCGCGCAGACGGCCGCGCACCCCGGGCACTGTCGAGCGGGGTGCTAAGCCGGCCAGCCTTACCACCGCGCGGCGACACCGGCACGGCGCGGTCTCGCAGTGCGCTACCTGGGCTGCCGGGCGGGGGCAGCAACGGCGTCCGCGGCGAGCGCATTCCCATCGAGTCGGAGATGCGGCTGGTAGAGAGGGAGCGCTTCGGTGAGACCAACCGAGGCGGGTGCGGGGGCTTCAGACGCGACAGGGGGGACCGCACATCCGGACCAGCACCAGCGGCACTGGGCAGCGCATTGCCTTGACTCAACTTGTAAATCAGCTCGACCGGCAAGGACTGGGTGTCGTAACCGCCTTCGTCTCCACTTCCAGCACCACCAGCGCCCCCCCTCTCACGAGAGGCGCCGCGACTCGGCTGACTCCCGCCACTGCCTACGCGTTCACGGGTGACCGTCGTCGGGCTGCAAACGTTGCTGCCACCGCCACCGCCATTACCAGCTCGTTTGCCTAGTCTGAAATCAGCGGGGAGGGAGTTAGTCTGGTACTCTCCTCGACCAGCAGCCGCGGGAGCAGTGGGGCTCCCCTTGCGCCTCCGGCGATTGCTGCTGCTGCCGCCACCCCCTGCCTCGCGAGCGCTGTCACGTGAAGACGGTGTGCGCCGCACCGGAACGGGTCCATCCGGCTTCTTTTCTTTGATGTTGGAGGAAGGTACGGAAGGGCCTCCGTCGTCCTTGCTGCCGGTCCGCGCGCGACTTTCAGCAGAGGAGGGCTGCAGTGTTTCCTTCAGTTGTCGGACTGTTTTGTCCGTTACCTCGAAGGTGCCCTGCCCTTCCTTGAAGGAGAAGGTGTAGCGAGTGGGCTCGAGACCGCTGGAAGGGCCCGCATGCGTGCCGGATGAAGGTGGGGGCGAAGGGACAAGGGGGGCCGGAGACGGTCCCGCCGGGCTGGCGTCCAAACTCGAATTCGTGCCTCGAGCCGTTTCTCCTTCCGAAGACGACGACGGTGCGGATGTCAAGCTGCCTCTGTTGGCTGATTTCTTCTCCTTTCGTCCTTTCGCCCGGTGCGCCTCGACTTTGAGTCGCTCCGCTTCGAATACCTGCTGGTCGAGTGCGTCTTTCAAGGTTTTTTGATTTGCCTTCTTGGCCAGCGCTTCCCTAAGCTTGTCCTCCGTCACCACCACCGGGCGAGAAAAGATGAAGTGTTCGTCCATGTTTTCCTTCGTTGGGGAGTGTCTGGTAGGTGAGGGAGAGTCAAGCAAGGAAGAAACAAATATAAGATTTTTCAACAGAACGGAAGCAGATGCGCCAGAACAACAAAAAAGAAGAGAAAGAGCACGCTCGTCAAAGCGTGTGGTCAGCGTGTGCGTGGTGCTCGCGGATAGCTACGGTGTGTGTGTTTCCTAACGCACGCACCAGAGCCGCGAGAGAGAAAAGGAAAAAAGGGCAAAATGGGAGCGAAGAAGACACCTCAGCTTTTTTGGGGGACTAATCTACAGAAAACGAAAGAACAGCGAAAAAAAAATAAGGTTCCTTTTTTCTTTAATTCATGCAGGTGACCGACAATGGCTGCAAACGGCTGCGGGACGAGAAGCGTGCGTGTATGTAAGAGAGAGAGACTATTGCTCCTCTGCCGCCGCTCACGATATGTAACCCGCCGCCCTGCTGACCCTCTGTTTCCAAGGTATCCTTTCGAGTTTTTCTTCTTTGTATCTACAACGTCGTCAAATACTGTGGGTTTTTTTTTTGGCGGCGGGAGAAGCCGCGGCAAGGTACAGCGTGTCTCACAGTGGTAACTTTGTTTGCCCGTATAGATATGTGCGCGTCGTGAGACTTCTCTACGCGCGTAAGGATACAGACGAGAGACAAAAGGGGGAACGTTAGTAATACGCTGTGCTGTCATCGGTTCTTTTCAAAGAGATCTTCATTAAGTTCTTTTGTACCGATGGCAGTGGGCGGCAAAACGAAAAAAAAAAATAATAACAACAACATGTTTCTGCCTTCTTGAACCGGCATCGTTTGCCGACGTACGAGCGGGCTCACAGCGAAGGTGCTGTCGAAGCAGCCTTGCGTCAGTCACTGCGTATCACTTGCAGCGGGAAACAAAGAACGTACATTCTTTCTTTTCCTTTTCTTTCGAAGTGCATCGAAGGACTATTCAAAGAGAAGCGTTTCAATTCACTTTTCTCAAGCAAGCACTCCAGATCTGATATATGTATCTGTATGTGTACATTGTAGTAGCAGCACTTCGGCGACGTTGGACCACATGAAACCCCCGCTTTTTTTTTAATGCATCCTTTTCGGTGCAAATCAGCAAGGCTTACGACTTCAGCCACTCCTTCATGAGCGCGTTGTACGCCTGATCCCGCTGCAAAAAGCTGGTCAGGGAAATCGTCTCATTCAAGTGCGTCTTGATCTCTAGTGCGTTTTCGAACATTTTGACCGACTTGGACTTCACAACATCTTTGATTTCATCGTACTCGATCGAGAACTTGGCAGCGGAGACGGTGCTCTGGAAGCACAGCCAGTGCGTGGTGATGAAGACGTAGCCGGGCGTCGGCATCGACGTCTTCATCCAGGCACAGTTGTAGCCCTCCACCACCGTCTCGGCCGCCAGCTCGGGAAACGACCTGCGAAAGAGGCCCTCGATGTTGTTGCGCACCGCCTCGGTCACGCCCGTGAGGTCCATCAACGCGCCGCCCACAGCACGACCAGCCGTGAAGGGCGCCATCAACACCTCCATGCCGCCCTGCATGGCCCCGCGGGCCACACCACCAAACGAAATCCCGCTGTTCTCCGCCGGCTGGTCCAGCGAAGCGAGCTGCACCGGCGGCTGAAAGGTGGTCGAGATGGTGCGGTCACGCCCTTTGTAAAGCTCCACGGCGGGCGCACGGGACGGCTTCACGCGTGACAGCGCTGCCTTCACCTCCGCCTCGGACACCTCTGGAAAGCCCTGCTGCGCAAAGCCGCTGCGCGAGAAGCTGAGGATGGCGGCCTGCTTCTGCGTGGGAACCTCGATGCTGCGCACGTCGGAGTGCACGACGCACGTCACCTTCGCGTACTGCGGTACAGTGTCGACGAGGGTAATCATGTGCACCACCTCATCCCGCACCCCGTCCATGTTGAGAGAGTCGTGGATGATGGCGGTGGGGCCGAGCCGCGGCGGCTGACGCATGAGGGCGTACATCGTGTAGAGCCGTCGCTCGTTGTCCTCGCTGCTGCCGATGCTCCACGCGCAGGGCGGCAGGTCGGACAAATTTGCCGCACTCGATCCGTTCACCTCCCCGTTCGGCGAGGTGAACGGGTCGACCTCCGCGCAGTCCGTCTCGAGCACGTCGCACAGAAAGTCCGCCTGCGTCTCCTCATCCGCGCGCAAGTAGCACTTGAAGATGAAGTGAGCAAGGCTGCCGGGGCGGGCAAGTCGGATGTAGTAGGTCGACACCGGCTCGTCAAAGGAGAAGGACGCGATTTGACTAAAAACGTTGGGGCGGGAGCCAAGCACGACGGAGCCGAGAGCCGCCTCCACGGTGGATGTCACCGTGAGATACGGCGGCTCGGACTGCGCTAAGGCGTCGAGCTCCTCTGCCGTCAGCTGCGGCGCCGTATCCGCTGGCGTCGTCGCCGGACTCGGCGTATTCCTCTGCGTTCGCTTTGGCGCGGCGGTTTGTGCGCCGGACTCGGCCGCCGCCGCCAGCGCCGCCATCGTGTCTTCTGTGCTATACCGGCTGGAGACGCTGTAGGGGTCGCTCCCCGACTGCCCGGCGGACACCGAAGACTCCGCGTTTTCCTGCAGCGGGGAGCCGCTGTTTGACACCACCGCTATTGAAGGGACGAGTGCGGCGGCGGCAGCGGCGGCCTTTTTCTTGCCGGGCTTCTTCTTTGACCCAGCTGCGTCGCCTCCCCCGTCCTCGCGTCGAACGCCACCGTCGCCCAACAAGCTTTGCTTTTTGTGCTGACCGGTGCGGGTAGTCGGCCCGGTGAGATCGTTGAGGTGGTTGTTCGCCGTCTCTGGCGTTAACGGTGGCGGCGGCGGTGGGGAGACGGCGAGTGAACTCGTCGACGCTTTCGGTGCCACGCCGGCAGTCGGTGAGACGGCTGGTCGCGGGGTGGCGGGGGCGGACTCGCGGTAGAAGGCAGCCTTACCCCGCACAAAGCCCTGCAAGCCTGTCGACCACCCCGCGTTCATTTCTGCGTAAAAGGAGTTCATTTGAGTGACGAAGGTGCTAAAGAAGTTCAGCAGCAGCGCTGGAGCGGCCTCGACGCTGGTTTCTAGCACCGGTGTCATGGCCTCCCCCATGCTCACTAAGTCCTTCAGACAGTCTGACAAGGATGCGCTGGCGTGGAGGGTGACGGCGCTGAGCAGATTCGCCGCGCCGAGCAGCTCCGCGGTGGGTTCGGTGCTGAGTTGAACGCCATCCCTCAGCTCGTTGGACATCTTGGAGAGTTCATCACTGATGCCGCGAGTGTGGGCGGCGATGCTTTGCACCTGCTGAACAAAGCTTTTTTGGATCACCGCAGGACTTGGGTTTGTCTTGCTCATCGCAGCCGTCAAAACAGCCAGATCGGCTTGGCAGCTATACAACAGAGGAAAGAGGACAGAAAAGAAAAAGAGAAGAACAGAGAAAAACGCACCGAGGCGTGCGTTCCCGTGGTGCGTTGTTAATATAGACGAACGCGTCAACCGCCGCGAAAGAAGGCTTTTCAAAGAAAAAAAAACAAATACGACACGGCAAAAAGAGCTAAGGAAAACGCAAACAAAGAAATACCGTAGAAGGAGATTCTTATAAGAGAGAGAGAGAGGTGTTTCTTTATCAATGTACAGCAAACACGTAAAAAAGGGGGAAAAAACAAGAGCAGGGTGCGACAAGACTATTCAACGTTTCCGGACGAGCTGCCCTCGTGGTGTAATTAGCTGTCTCCGCCGTTCCCAAAGCTTGTCGTTTTTCCAAGAATTTGCGGCAACAAAACAAACGAAGCCACCGACAAGAAAAAGAGAAGAGCCTTCGGTGCTTGTGAAAAATGTTGTGTGTTTTATTGGCCGAATTTGAGCCCAGAGTTGTACGTCTCCTCCTTCTTTCTGTGTGTGTGTGTGTGCGGGTGTGCGAGTGTCAACTCCCTGTTCATTCGGCCGAGATCGTACTAATTTTGAGAGAGGGGCGAGGTGAACCGCGTATCTCTCGCGCGGTTGGTAACAGCTGCTTTGCACTATGATGAGACGGTTTCTGCGCTTTGCCTTCGAAGAATCACGCAAC
The DNA here is from genome assembly GCF_001293395.1 of Leptomonas pyrrhocoris. Taxonomy (NCBI): domain Eukaryota; phylum Euglenozoa; class Kinetoplastea; order Trypanosomatida; family Trypanosomatidae; genus Leptomonas; species Leptomonas pyrrhocoris. Next base: position 1,545,901 of record NW_015438360.1, read on the forward strand.
GTGGGTCAGCTTCCACAAACGAAGAATTCACAGGTGTGTGCGTGTGTGTGCCCGTGCGTGTTTGAGCGGCACAGGAAACCCATACAAAAGAAAAGGCACTGCTTTGGTCCAAGAGTGGGAGAGAGGAAGAGAGAGAGAACAAAAGTGGTGAGAAAGCTGTACGTACTCGCAAGGTGACACAACCACAGATGCACATCCCACCTGCCCAGAAAAACAAAAGAAAAGAAAAGCGAGTTCCAACGTCGGCTCTCCGTGACTCTTTCCTCCATTTCTGCTGCTGTGATTTTCACTTCGTCGCTCCTCTCGAAGGCCTCCACCCATCTTTCCGCGCGCAGCCCGTATTGTCAAACTCCTCTTGTGTTCCTTTTACAATACTTATCTTTTCGATAGGGCACCGAGCAAAGCAAAAGAAAGAACCGAAACGAAAGGTGAGAAAAGTCCAAGCAGCCCAGCAGCGCTTTAATACGCAGCAATGCGCCTTCATGAAAGACAGCGTCATCAGCATCATTCAACAAAGCTCAGAGCTGTGCCGCTGCCTCAACAAATCCAAAGACATCCGTAAAATGCACAGGAGAGAAGAGCAGCAAATAAAGCTTCCCAAAAATGCATTCACAAAAAAGGCGAGACGCGAACAAGCATTTTTGTCGCAAACACGGAATATGTTCCTCTCCCTCCCCTCCACACTTACTGACTCGCCCCCTTCACCCCGTTTTCGTAGATCATCAAGAAAAAGTTGTTCATCGAAGCAACAGCAGCTTTGCCTTCGGCCACGGACTCTACACGCGCGAGAAGAGCCGCAGCTGCGGCGCGAGTATCGGACGATGGATGCGTCAGCTGCATCCCCACCGCGTTCAACCCACCGACGGCGAGCGCCATGCGGCGCAGAAATAGCTTCACATCGTAGGGAGACTCCAACAAGTGCAATAAAGCCGTCAGCGTCCGTTGCACTGGCGTTTCGCCGGAGGCACAGTGACGCAAGGCTGCGCAGTTGAGCAGCAGCGCCGGGCTCTCCTTTGGGTGCAGCACCTGCGTGCTCACATTGTCCAGCATGGCGGTCAGCATCATCTCCTGCCGCAGCACACCAAGTGAGCGATGCGCAAAGACAGGGTAGAGTGAGGTAGGCACAGCGATGTTGCCACCCGTCACGTAGCCCACCATGACCATCGTGTAAAGAAAGTCTTCCAGGACAAGACGTAGCCGTCGGTTGCGCTCCGCGGCGCTCACGCGCAGTGCACGCAGGTGGTAGACGCTGTTCACAAGTTTCTTGTAGAGCCGCTGCAGCGGCGGAGGGAGGCTGCGGAGGGCCTCCGCCTCGGCACCGCCGCCGCCGACACCCACCGCATTCGCCAAGCCGGCCGTGGCGGTGGCCCAGTTGCCTGCCGCCGAGGTGGACGACCCGATCTGCCGGCGCAGCGTCCGCTCCGCCGCGGTCATGACGGTTTTGTTGTCCAGGTCGCACAGCAGGTCCCAGCCCCACGGTGAGGCGTTCTCGAAGATGGGGTTGAGGGTGCCCACGACGTAGCCGGGGACGTGCTGGAAGTGGTCCACGCTGCTCACCGAGACGTAGGGAAACACCTTCTTTGCGATGAAGCTGCTGTCGAGCAGGGTGCCGATGATCCCGAGTGACAGCGCCACCTCGCACACGTCGGTGGCCTCACCTTTGCGCGACAAAATGAGGATCTTCTTCTCGGTCAGAATGCCAAGGATTAGTTGCAGGGAGGACGGCCCGAGCACCTCAATCAGGGTCTCAATGCTGTACTTGGTGAAGGCGATGTCACTTGACTCGGGGGACAGCGGAATCTTCGCCTTGATGGTTGTGCCAAAAGGGGCATCGTTGTAGTACACGTAGGCCTGTTGTCCGCTGCCGATGGCGCAGTACTTGCCGATCTCCGCGGTGAGTTGATCCACCTTGGCTCGCCCCGCCGCCACGACGCCTGCCGCGTTGTTGATGGAGTCGTAGCAACGCTTCAGAATGCGCTGCAACTCCCGCAGCGCCTCCTCGTTCGTTCCACTCACGTCGCAACAGTACTGCGCGGCGGCCACCAGGACCGGGAAGAACGGCTCCAGCCACACCAGGGAGGGCCCCAGCACGGCAACGCTCTTCGTGATGCCGCCGCGGCGGGCGGTGCTGTCGCGTTTCGAGACAACGGCGCAGAGGCCGAACAGCACTGGCCCACTCGCCGCCGCCGTCCCCGACTCGCCATCGGTTGATTTGCCAGAGCCCATCGTTGCCTGACCCAGCGGGGCGGCAGACGAGTCCGCAAATCGCCGTGCCCCTTGCAGCACCCCCGAAGCAGCGGTGACGTCGCTGCCGTTACTGTGCACGCTGTCGGCGCGTGGTAGAAGCAGATGCACCGTGTTTTCCTCGGAGGTGGGCGGCGTCAATCGGTTCACTGCAGCGGCGACGGGAACAGTTGGCGGTGTGGAGGCGTCGGCGTCAAAGCGAGCTCCCGGGGAGGGCGGTGTAACGGAGGCCGGCAGCCACATCCCGCCGCGGTTGTCGGAGTCGCCGCTGTTGGAGTCGACGCGGCTCAATGACGTAACGGGTGTCCGCACCGAGTCTCCAACGCTTTCAGCGGGCGGGGAGTGGAGCGCGTCGGACACCGTGGCCGGGTTTCCTCCTCTCTCGGCTTGCGGGTCCGGGTTGAGAGCACCACCTGGGACACCACTCCCTCCTCGGTGTGCGGCATGTGCTGCATTCGCCCCAGACTGTGGCGGTGGTGGCGGTGCCGTCGTAGCCGCCTCAGCAGACGCTGATTTACCCGCCCCTTCCAGCATCGCCATCATCTCGCGCAGCAGCCGCTCAAACTGTGAAACACGCATGAGGTACCCCTCATGGCGACTATCGGTGTAGGCAATCACAACAAACGCGTAGTCAGACGTGCTGCTGTTGTGGCGGCTGCTGTTTCCCCCACCAGGAGATAAAGAAAGCGAGGCTGAAGCGGCGGGAACCGCGGCAAAGTTGCCAGCGCCGCCGCCGTCTCCAATGACCGAGTCGCCTCCGCCGGCAGCAAAAGAGGCTGTGCGGCTGCCGGCCAGCATGCCTTCGTTCATCAGCATCGCCTCCAGCTGCTTCGAAAAGCGCACCACGTCAGCCGGCAGACTTGGAAGGGAAGAGATGTTTTCGATGGGGAGGACCATCGCGGCCTCGATTTCGGTGTCCTTGTACCGCAACGAAACCGCCCTGGTGGAGGTGTTGATGAGCAGCATCTCCGGCACGTACAGCGCGGTCTCTTCGCCCGGCGCGCGGCACCAGTGACACGCCGCATCCGCCCCGCCAGAGACAGGAGGAAGAGGAGGGCTGTGGGGAGAGCGCTGGCCGGCCGCTTCGGCGCTCGCACGCACGAAGCGGTACACCGGGAAGCGCAGAAACACCGCCGGCTGTGGTCGGTTCACAACAAAGACGGTGCGGGTCACACTCACCTTCTCCGCGCCATCGGGCAGCATCACATTCGCGAAGTACTCCGTGTGGCCGGCGATGCCCGGCGGCACGGCGGCCTCCACCGAGTCGGCGGTGGGGGGGTGCGGGGACGTGGGGGAAGAGGAAGCGGCCGGCGCGGCGCGCGGGTAGCACGCCCGCAGGCTCGCGCCTGTGTCGATGTCAAACTCCGCGATTATGAGGCTCGTGGCCAGCAGCGGGGCTGCGTTCGTCGACGACACGGGAGGCATGAAAGCACGAGGAAGGAGACGCTGAAGGTTCGTTACGTACGATTCACAAGTCCGTGACGCCTCGATGTAAATGAGCGACAAGAAACACACACAAGGTCTTTTTTTTTAGTGGTGAGAAAGCAGACGGTGTATGTTGCGCTACTTCAAACCTCACGAGGGTGTAGGGACAGGCTATTGCGCTCGCCAATTCTCTCGTTACCGCGGTGTCTACGCAGGTGCGCAAGACCGAAGATGGAATCCCGCACGTCACGTCCGTGCGTATGCTCGACAGCGCGTCAACAGAAAAAACAACAGGAGATAACAACTAATTTGATCCGTACACACTAAGAAGCAGAGAGAACGTAGAGAAAGATCAAGAAGATTACATAGCAGCTTACCCACATAGACATGGTCTTCACACCTCCCTCCCAGAAAAAAAAAGCGAAACAGCGGTATTCTCTGAAAGACAATAGACTGAGAAACCGGCGGTTTTTCGATCCGCTGGGTTTCTTTTTCAACTGCACCTTTGTGTACGACATGCCCATAGTCCAGGGGGTGCATTCTCTTCCTCGCCTTCACCACATTGGGTTGGAGAGCAAGCGTCACGTGTGCGAGCCAAAGCCGCACGACCTTCCTTTCACGCTTGGTAGCCCCGCGCAGGACGACAACGGCGCAGGTCAACTGGATTGCGGGGGCATTCATGACGCAATACCTTTTTCTTTTTAGTACCAACAGTATCGGACTCACGCGCTAATTAAAGAAACAAAAACAAAAACAAAAACAAAAACATTAAATACGTTAACCAACACACACACGCACACACACAAGAAAAACATCGGAAGCACAGTGAAACACATAAAGCACCGCGGAACACAACGCAGACGAAGAGAAATGGAGAAAAAAAGAGAGGGAAAGAGAGGCAGCATCGAACAAAAAAGAAAACGCGCAACAACGCTGAGAGGTTTGTCACTTTTTCTTTTCTCCGACAGTATAGAAGAACAGAAAAAGGGAAAAGAAAAGCCTCGTTCCTCAGCGAAACAAGTAGGAAAAGCGTTGTCGCTCGCTTGATGTTTCTGCGCAGGTGAATATATTGTTGTGATTATTGAAGGCTGAGACGACCATCACTCTTTATCCCGTCCTTCAGCAAACACAATCCTGCGATTTGAAAACCTTCACTCACGTCGTGTTACTGTGTTGCTTTTGCTTCGTCTCCTCTCACCTCTTCACCTCCCACCTTCTTACGCGTCGTCGTTAGGGTTCTGGAACATGAGGTTCTGGAACTTCATCATCAGACTCATCACATCCGGGTCGCCGAGGTACTTCTGGAAGGCGCCGTAGCCGTTCATCTGCACATCCTGCATGATGCCCGCCAGCTTCGGGTTCTTGCGTACCTCCTCCTCCTGCAGTTTCTCAATGGCAGCGCGGTTCACCTTGCCGAAAGGCGTCACGACGTTGCCCTCCTCGTCGACGTTGCGCATGCCCATGTCCGCGCCGAGCCGGTTCAGCGCCGCGGGGTCCATGCCGCCCTGGCTGAACTTGCCGGCCATGTTCGACACGAGGTTGCTAAACTCCGGGTTCTGCATCATTCGCTGGGCCGTCTCCATAAACTGCGGGTTGTTCATCATGTTCGCGAATTGGCTCATGTCCGGCATGCCGCCCGCGCCACCCATGCCAGGGAAGCCGCCGGCACCGGCGCCGGCGCCAGCCGTGGTGAGGCCGGTCGCCTTCGCCTTCTCCTCCGCCCGCTTCAGGTCCTCCTTGTAGGTGTTGTTGTCCGGGTCCAGCTCGCACGCTTTGTTGAAGGCGTCGACGGCGCGGGCGTAGTTCTCCTGGTAGAAGAGCGCTGTGCCGAGGCGGGAATACGACTTGGAGTAGTCGGGGTTGATGATGATGGCCCGCTCGCAGTCAATAACGGCGTCGTTGTAGCCCTTCAGATGGGTGTGGGCGGCGGCCCGGTTGGCGAAGAAGATGGCGTTCTCCGGCTCCAGCTCAATCGCCTTGGTGTAGTAGGCAATCGCCTCCTTGTACTTGGCCTGGCTCATCAGCTCGTTGCCCTTGTTCTTGATCTGCTCCGCCGTGAGGCCCTCGTACGGGTTGTTGCGCTGGTTGAACTTCTCGCGGGCCTTGTCGAGGCGCTGCTTGTACTCCTCGGAGTCCTTCTCGACGCCTTTGAAGTAGCCCTTCTTCTCCAGTAGTTCCACGAAGGCGACGAACTTCTCGTCCTGCTCGGCGCCGTTACGGCTCTCGTGGTCGCGCAGGGCGGTGCGGAACGCCTCGAGTACGTCTACGCCGGTGTCGTAGAGGCCGCCAGTGCCGGCGGGGTCTACGCCGAACTCCTCGCCTAACATCTGCGCGACGGCCTCGGCGCGATCGGGGTTCTCTACGGCCGTCTGCCGCATCATGCGGATGAAGGAGAAGACCAGCTTCTTGTGGTCCTCCGTGATGGGGTGCGCGGTCTCTTCCATGGTCGACGGTGACAATTAACTGCGGAAAAACAATTGGTAGTGCTGAGGAGGTGTGTGGAGGTGCGCGTATTTTGGGGTGTGTTGCAACAGTGAACGTCGAAGAAAGTTACGTAAATGGTGATCAGCAGACGTGGGGGAAAGAAGCGGATGAACGACAAAAGGACAAGCAGGAGAAAAAAAAATCAGGTGCAGCGAACTCCAAAGTCTGGATTTGCGTTGGCGTCGTACGCAAGGTTGCTATGAGCAGCACGCCACAACGAAATGCGTCATCTAGTTGATGGAGCGGGCCGCCTGCCTCTGCGCCGCCGCAATCAAAAGCGTTTACACAGCTCCCCCCGTCCCATGGCTCCCGATATATCATCAGTTGGAGGCTCTTTGAGTTTGTTTGATTAGGTGAAATAAGAGGCAAAAGCTCCTCTACAGCGTGTAACACAAACTCGAGTTGACCGCCGCCTAACGAGCACACGGCGCACCGCCCTCTCACCAACGACCAGCACCGACAAAGGGTGCGTCTGTGTTCTTCCAATAGAAAGGCAAAAAGAGGTCAGTTGGGGCTAAAAAAAGGAGGCTGCACACCTTCGCACACCCGGGACACTCCTTGATCATACGTAGCACGTACCTTTTCTTTCTTACTGCGCGGCGACCTTGCGTTGCTCCAGTACTCGTCTTGCCATATGACGCTTGAACTCCTCAGCGTCCATGCCGTACTTCGCCAACACCGCGTCCAGTTCCTCCTCGCTCGCCGCCTTCTTCACCTCCGCGCGGGCCACCTCCGCTAGCGCCTTGGCCTGTTGATCCAACACAAAGTTTTTTTGAATCTCCTTCTGTCGCACCAGCAGATGACGGCGAATGCGCTCGCCGTAGGTGGACCGCAGCTCCTGTCCAGGGCGCTTCAGAATAAAGTTGTCAAACCCGCCGTCCTTCTCGATCTCAAAGGTTGCGGCCTCCACCATGGGCACCTGCACCCAGTGGTCTAAGATATCGCTGTAGTGGATGCCGGTCTTCACGTAGGGGTATTTCAGCTGCCGGTAGACGTGCTGCACCTGTCGCGAGGTCCGCACCCGCTCGCGCACGCGCTCGTTCAGCCAAATCACGTCCATCTCATGTGGTGCCTTGGGAAGGAAGCTGCGCGGCGAGACGTCACTCATGCGGTAGAGGGCGTGGCGATTGACCCGGTTGCACCACGCCGCCCACGGAGGCAGACCCATTGAGACATAGCGATTGATGAGGCCACGCGGGGGGCCGTGCGGTGCCCGTGACGTTTCCGGGTTCAGCGCGAAGGTGGAGAAGCGCAGCAGCGACGACTGACGCAGCATTTGATCTCTCTCTGTGCGCCTTCCTTCCTATCCCAAATGTGTTGAGCTGTGCAACAAATTTATGAAGAATTACCGCAAAGGAAAGACGAAAACGTAAAAGGGCAGTGAAGGGGAGCAGGGAGGCGAGAGCCGACGAAGAAGAACCGAGTTGGCTTTCCGAACGAGACGCGGCTCTCGCCCTGCTTAGCAGGGGGATAAAGGAGTACTGTGCCGCGGCGGATGCACCCGACGTGACGGATACAGCGCTTAAAAAACAATAATCATAGACTATGACAAAGCAGCTGCTCCGCATTTAGAAAGCATTTCTCCACCTCGCGACATTGCAAAGGGGTGACTATTCATTCACTCTTGTGTTCGCTCCTTCTCTTTGTCCTTTATAAAACGCGGTAGAGGCCATCAAAAAAAAAAAACCAGCGTTCGTAAATCTTCTTGGAAGCCTTTGCAAGCGCCAGCATTTGCGCAAAAACAAACCTCCAAAAATGATAGCGCCAAGGAGGCGAGAACGGCGTTTACAAACAAGAAATGCGGGTGAATAAAGCATCGATAAAGGGGGGGGGGGGGGTCGTGTC
>NW_015438360.1:1553923-1575276 GCF_001293395.1 Leptomonas pyrrhocoris
TGTCATGAGAAAGGATGCAGCTCCACAAAAGCTCAAATGAGCAGTCTTCTTTCGTTGTTGCTGCTGCTGGTGCTGCTGTTCAGCAACTCCTGCAGCTCACCCACACGCACCTGCAGACCCCCCCCCCCTTGACCCTTCGTACTTTCTAAGCCTGCATTGGAGTTTCTTGATTACTTCTTCTTCATCTTTGCAATGGCCTCCTTCTCCGCCTTCTGCTGTTCACGCTGCTTCTGCTTGAAGGCCGCATCGTCTTCATCCGCATCAACCTTCTCCTTCTTGGGCTGCTTCAGCGGCTTCTGCTTTCCACCTTGGCGGGAGGACATTTTCGAACAGATGAGATGTGGGGTTTGTGTGTTGTTGTTTGTGGTGAAAACGTTAGTTTTCTAGCCGAAACCGAAAAATGCGAGTCAATGCACATGGGGATGAGAATAAGCATGGGGCGTCAGTACGTCAAGCAGTAATATGAGAGAGAAAAGGATTTAAAAGCAGGAGTTAACTCGAGGAAAGAAAGCTGGTCGAGAGTCACCATCGACCACAGCTCAGCATTTCATTTTGTGGGGGGGGATTGGACGCTCACCAAAAAGAGAAAAAAAAGGTCTTTCTTTTGGGCAGTCCTGCGGTGCGATGGAAAAGGCAGCATTTCAACAGACGTTACAGGAGCGCCATGATAGAGCCACCATTACGTGCTACGGCCTCACGCAACGACAACGCATCTCCAAGGACGGCGTTCCCTTTTTCGCCGTCTTCCAAGTGAACATGTGGATGTGTTTTTTGTCTGCGTTTTCCCAGACGAGTAAACCTCAAAATACAGTGATAGGAAAAAAAAGAATCGAGAAGAAAAAGAATTTTGGAACTTTCTACAGGAGATCAACGTGTGTTTTTTATAGCTGCTATATAACCAATTCACGCTGCCGCTCTCACAAGAAGTGGTAGCTCTTCGCAACTCAGCGTCCCTGGAGGTAAAACAAAAACAAAACAAAAGCAAAAGAAAACAGGGGGGAAAAATAAGATAACGAACGAACGTACATCTTATAAATAACTTGATGATGCGCTGTCTTCCCTGGGGGGCATCTCGGACACTCATCTTGCGCGTGCCAGAAGCTGCGTCTTTCCCTCTTTGTTTTTTTTTTTTAATTGATCAACATCTGTTGGCGAACAGCAACATTAAACATCACCAAGCAAGTTACAGCTGGAGGAATACGCGCACGTAAAGCTGTGGTGAGAGAAGAAAAGGAAAAGGGAAGAAGCTCATTCATGAACAAGGCAGAAGGTATAATAGTAGTAAAAAAAGAAAAAAGAAAACTCCAAAAGAATATACAGTTTAAACAGGGGTCTTTCTTGTCAGTCGACAGCACAGGTTGACCTGATTCTTTTCTTTCTTAAAAGCAAGATTGGCACATAGATTAATTTTTGACGTCGAAACTTGTATGTGCAAGTCAAGACTGCGTTTAACAGCCCCCCTTTCATTCCTTCTGGTCTTTTAAGCCGATTCCTTGGTCACCAGCGCCGGTGCGCCGTTCTTCTTCACGATCTCAATGGGGTATTTTTTGGTGGGGGAGTACACAGACGGGAACGGCGCGCTCAGGCTGGACGGGGGCCCCTGCACCGTGGCATCCACAATCGCCACCTTCGTCACCTCCATCGCGAAGACTGCGGTGCCGTGCTTGTAGGTCCGCTCCTCCGCCGTGGCAGAGCCGTTTGCGGGCACGCTGATCTCAGCGTGGTGCACGTTGTCCTCGACGTCCGCGTAGGTGACGGCAACCTTCACCTTCTTGTCGCTGTGGTTGCGAATCACCAGCGAGTAGACCGTGTGCGGGGGAAGCATTTTCCGTTGTGTTTGGTTGGGTTGTGGAGATAAAAAATGTGCGAGGTTTGCCGGCTAAAAAGGCGAATCAAAAAAAGAAGAATCGAAAAGTGCAATGATAAGTTAGCGAGTGAGAATAGTTTGCGCTGTGAAACGAGGAAGTCGTAGGCACCTGCGGTGAGAAGGGCAACGTGAAATTTAGAGAAGAACGAGAACAAGAAGGAGGACAAAAAGAAAGAGATTCCTTATCAAAGGGCAATAATAATAAACGAAAAAAAAAATACATCACCACTAAAAAAGTCAGTCCTCCAAGTCACCTGGATCTGCTAAATTATCCGTAAAAGGAGGTTTTGCAGCGGTGCTTCTACGTTTCGCTCCTCCCTTCACGCATCAAACGCCATGGCAGAAGCAATGAACTGCTATTAAACCTTTCAAGTCATTGCCGTTGTACACTCCAAAGAACACTTCGTCGACTTATCTTCTCCCGTTTTTTTTTTGGGGGGGGGGGGGTTTGGTTTGTTCCAGAAGCATGTGAGTGGATCATACAGTGCGGCACTCGAGCACTGCCAGGACACTACGCTAAGTGCGCAGTCGGAGTAGATGCCACTTCCCACCTCCAAAGCTCTCGATATACGACAGCGGAATGTGTGAGTGTGTGTGTGTTCTGTTAACAGCACAGGGGGCCAGTTGACCGGCACAATACAACGGAAAGCTATGTTTTAACGCATGTCTTTCGCTTCCCCTACCCGCTCTTCACAACAGCAACATCTACACACTCTTGCCCTGCACCTCGATCGCGCCGTTCTTCTCGACAATGTTGATCGGGTAGTCCTTGGTAGGGCTGTCGACGTGCGGAAAGGGAGCCATCAGCTTCGTCGTCACTCCCTCCACCTGCACCGACGTGATGACAGTTGTGAACTCCGTCGCGCCTTCTTTGAAGGTGCGCTGCTCCGCGGCAGCCTGCCCACCCGGGGGGATCACCAGGGTGTGCCGAATCAACTTGTTGACCATGCTGTTGGTGTACGTCAGGTGCACCGTCACCTCCTTGCCGGTGTGGTTGTGGATCACCGCAGAGTAGACGTCCTTGGGCGGCAGCATTGTTGACCGTTTCTTCTGGTAGGGGGTGGTTTGGCAAGCGAAACGGGAGAGAAAGAAAGCGAAAAGAAGGAACGCAAAAGAAAAATGCGAGTGCCTAGAAAGAAAAACAGCGAAAAGTAAAGGAAAGATAAAATGGGATTCAAAGCGGTGCGTTCTGTTTCATTGGGACGTGACACACAAACAGTCATTTAAAAAAAAACGGTTTGAGATCCAAAGAGGAGGGAGAGTCCGGCAAGATGCGAGAAAAGCGAAGTGTGAAGACGCCGCCACGCAGTGTGGAGTCGCATGGACGGCCGAGCCACCCCACGGGTAAGTTGAGAAAGAAAGCACATGGCATCAACGGAGCGGGAGAAGGTGAGAATGTGGCAGCACTCGGCAGCTGTCGCAGCTGACTACTCCACCGGTGGCTGTGTCCTCTCGTTCTCTCGCTCTCTCTCGCTCTTGTGAGCACCATCAGTGAGCCCTGTTTAGTGCAACTCAAATTGGTAGTGGTGCAGGCTTCTTTCCTTTAAAAGGGTTCGTTTCTTTGTGAAAGGCATCCTCGCCAACAACAGTAAAAAAAGACTACCATCTTTACCGTAAACGAAGGAGAGAGCTGCGTTCATTTCGCAGTGTTGAAAAAGGCTGGGAAGGACGTCCAACACCAGCGATGTCACCCAAATGCCGCAAAATAGCATTGCGGCGCAAGCAGGGAAGAGAAAACGCTTCTCGCTGCCAGCCCTACCGCTGCCGTGTTCTCCCCCTCTTTAAGCCCTACGCGCTTGCAAAAAGTACTGTTCCGCTAATCCCCAATTGCACGTCTTGAAGAAGTTGTTGACGTAGCGCTCTATCACCTCCTCGGTGTCGGGGGAACCGTAGTCGAAGCACATCGCGGATTCGCGAACGCTCAGCCCAAGCAGCGGGATCAAATCGCTGCCGATGGGGCACATGCCGTGATCGAAGGCCAGGATGTCGAACTTTTTGCCTGTCCACACCAAGTACACCCACCCACAGCACGGCTGCTGCGACAGTGCGGCCACTAGAAAGCGTCGCCGCACCTCCTCCACCGCGTCCAGCGTACCGTTCTCGCTGTACTGCAGCTGCAACTCCTCCTTCAATCGCGTCGGGACGGCGGTGCCCCACGGGCGCAGCGAGCGGTACCAAAAGCAGTAGTTGAAGTGCTCCGAGGCGGCCGCGTGAATCACCGCACGGGACGCATCGAAAGATGAGTTGCGAATGACCACGTTCAGATTGTGTCCCTCCAGCTCCGAGCCTAACGTGTGTGCGTTCAGTCGCTCCACCGTCGCCTTGTGGAAAACGTGGTACTGCACGTCGAACTGCTTCTTGGACATCAGCGGCGCAACACCTTGACCGACGTCGTAGTCGAGACGAGGGAGGTAGAAAAAGCCTTTTTGGGCCCGCTCCGCGTCTGCCGCCATCGCCGCCGCCTCGGTGGCACGAAAGGCGCGTGTGACGGCGTAGGCGCTGGCAGGGGTAGCGCTCACCTGCGTCGGCGCCCACTTGGGAACGTACTCCGCAAACCGAAACGTGAGAGAGGGACGCATTACTGGATTCTAGAAAGAGTGAGGTGGCGTGTTGTTGCTGTCGCTGTTCGTTGCTGCGTGAAGTCTCGATTAAAAATGGAAGAAATACCGACGACGTGAAGGGCTGAAAAGCGATACGAAAAGAAGGCGCTCGCGTCACCCGCGACGAGACGGTGCAGGCGTATAAGACAGAAAGCAGCAATGAAAAGTCGATGCCGGGGCCGTGGTTAGAAATCTCCAACCGAGCTGCCTTCTCGGAGCGCTTCTTCGCCGATGCAGAAAGTAGAGGTGGGGAATAACAAAGGGAGCAAAAAGTAAGAAAAAGAGATCATTGATCCACGGCATCCGGCAGCATGCCCTCCACCGCGTCTCAACGGAGGCTTGAGCGAGAGCGAAAGAGGCGCGAGTCTTGGAGTGCCGTGCAAACGGCAACCAGATCGCCAACCTAGTTTACGAAGAGAGAAAAGTCTTCCGAAACAACGCATCGCAGCCTTCGTCTGTTTGCGGACTTCGTGTTGTTATACCTGCATGTTTTTTTTCTCTTTTTCAAAGTGGACCTCGCATTTCATCGAAAATGCGTCGGTCGTTAAGAAGCGAGAGAGAGGGAGAGGGGGAGAATGAAGATAAATATACTCTGCAGCACAAGTAAAATATGCAATAGAACAGAAGGCAGAAGTGAGAACAAAACAAACGGGAGCCTCTCCTCCTTCCACTCGTTAGGAAGTTGCGGAAGAAGTCCTTCACTTAAAGTGCCTCCAGAGAAAAGAAACAGCTAAATAGAAAGGATTGTGGGCCGCGATGCAACAAGCACCAGCAGCCGTAAGTTTAGAAAGCGAAAGCGATAAACAAACTAAAAGTCATTACTGTACAAACGAAGAGGGAAATATATATATGAGAAGCTTCTGGTTGTACGAGTATCAAAAGGATAGGGCCTCGTCACACGCCTCTGGTTTTGCTGTCGCACCTCATACACATGACCCCCTCACTTTGAATGCAAAACGTTCCACGGACGATGGTGATGAAAGAGGCACCGTGCCCCGTACGAGCAGGTGCCCGTGTGCATGAACTGCCGGCACACCTTCATTTTCCTGCCGCGGTGTACGTAACTTTCCAGCTCCGCCAATGTCGTCGAGGGCGGCAACGGCGGAAGTTGCTGCTGCGCCGGTGGCTGCACCGGCAGGGGGCTTCGCGGTCGATCTTTGTGCATCGCAACGTTCTCGCAGGGACAGAGAGTGTCACGCGTCGCCGTCCCCTGCGCGTCATGAACGGGGCGACAGTCCAGCTGGGTGTTTTTGTCGGCCAACGCGTCCATTTCTGAAAGGGCCACCGCAACCACCTGCTCCATCGACGGCGCCGTCCCCTGCGATGGCTGGCGCGAGGTGACGGGCGTGGTATGCGTCGTGGTCATGTTGATCGTCATCGTCGGCCTTTCCATCTCCGCCGTGGCGGCAGACGGCCGTCCATCGCTGACATCGCGCCAGCTCCCACTGTTGCGCGTTGGGTGCATCGACGCTTCTCTGCCGCTGCGCTCCCCTGTTCGCTGCGAGGATGAGGCGGGGCGTGGTGGTTGGCCCGAGCGCGCTGGCAAAGGAACGCTCCTCACGTCTTCTGTGTGGGGAGCCGGTCTGTCGGTGGCCCTTCCATTACACGCACCTCCCTCCGTCGACGCGTCATGCAGATAGACGTCAGAAGCATCCCACCACGACTCTGCGGCGTTCGTTGGGCGCATCAGCCGATGCAGCCAAAAACACACCACCGTCGTGGAAACAAACGGGGCATTGCCGCGCACACAATTTGCAAAGGCGAAGGAGGGCTCCAACTGAAGAGCAGCCAGCACCTTGTCTGGCGGAACGCTGGTGAACACACTGAGCATGTCGATGCTGTCCGAAACGGTGAGGGAGCGAGCAACGGGGAAGCACACGTCCATAAATTCTGCAAATTCCAATAACGTCATCGGCGTATAAAACATCTCGTCTTCTGCGTGTGCCGTCACGTACTGTTGGTTTTCTGTGGTCGAGGCCCGTCTTCGTTGTTGCATCACCTCACCTGACCGCACCGAGCGCGTAAAACGAAAGCAAGAAAACGTCACGAAGGTGCGCAATTCTGCAGGTTCGTGTTTTTCTTGAAGCAGGCGGATTTTGAGGCTGTAACAATAACGGGATGTACAACAGCAATAATAATAATAATAATAATAATAATAAGTGGAAAGGAAAGGAAAGGAAAAGAGAGGAAACCGTGAGAAGAGAGAAGCGAGTCAGAAAAAACAAGCACGTGAGAGTAATACACACGGCAGATGAAAAAGATGTACCGCCTTATGTAGCCGCTGTCACAATCGTAATTCAATAATGCATGCCACTCCCTCGAAGCAGCCTTGTTGTTCCTGTTGGGCACGATGAGTTCATAGCATTCACGGTGTGCATCCCTCGTGCGATGCACTCCACTCCCTAATGCTACTACTACTATTATCTTTACCTCCAGTAGAGTAAGTGTTAGCAGGAGAAAAAAAAGCTAATAATAACAGTAGTTGAATAGCCACAACGGCAGCGTCCTCTTGCCAATGCCAGTAGGGAGCACGTTCGAGGGAAAGATGAGGGAAGAAAAGGCGCTGAGTCAACGAAAAAGATAAAGGCGTCACACCGAGTGGAAACTTCAAGACATCCCCATTGCCACACACACCATCGTCTTAGACGGCGCTGTTCTCCTCTCAGCAAGAAAAACAAACAAAAAACCAGCGCGTCTTTTCTACCCCTCTGGCAGCTGCAGGTAGGTGTACCGCCCCTGGCATGTTGCGTACATGTACAGCACAAACAAGCAATAGTAGCCCGGAATGCACAGCAGCAGTGCACCGATGATGACGCCAACACCGCGTGACTTTTCCTCGCATACGTTTGCCGTGCACCCGATCCCAATCAGCATCAGCACGGTCCCGATTCCGGACATGAAGAACCCGTACAGAAACTGCTTCCACGCGATCCAGTACAGGCGCTCCACTCGAAGCCGGGCTCGGGTCGGGTTGGCGGGGCACCACCACTCAAAGAAGCGGCGTCCTTCGTACTGGCGCGGTTGGCCGTCCGTCGTGCGGTAGAAAGCGTCCTCTTCCTCTTCCGACTCCACACTGCGCTTGGCGCGCTCCTTGCCGGTTTGGCACAACTGTGCACGAAACTCCTCGAGCGTTCGCGGCTGCGGTGTGCGGGTCCAACCGGAGTCGGCCGCATTCATCTCCCGCCACTCGGCGCTGAAGTTTGCGTCCGGGTTGACGCATACGGGTGAGGTGGGGAAACCTGCGCGGCGCCGCATTTCGCTTTGCAGCTTAACGAAAGCCGGAGAAGAGCAAGAAGCACTTTTTTTTTTGGAAGGCGGAGGGAGGAGCCAAACGAAAACGAGAGCTTCGAGCGAAGGCTCTAAAACAATAATTCGGGTACAGGCCAGGAAAGGCAGAAGGAAGCGAGACAGGTAAAGCTCGCACACAGATACTTCCGTGCGATGCGCAGCCTCTGCAATTAGTTTTGAAACGGCAACCCTCATGACAAAAGAAAAAAGAGCGCATGAAGATTATCGGAATGGATGCCATGGAAAACGAGACGGCGCTCATCGAGACACGCATACAGCAATTGCGCTGCGACATGGAGGTGGAGACCCGCAATGACCCAGTTCTTTGAACCACTCGGACAATGACACGGTTGGCTTGAAACGGAAGTCATCTCCCCCTTCACGCTAGCAGGCCGCTCCTTGAGCAAGACAACCTCGGCGGCTCATGCTGCCGCTGGGCATCCGCCCCTCAGTCGTGCGGAGAGAGGAAAACCGCATAGCTTCGTGCGTTTGCTGTCGGGCAAGGTCCTGAGCGCATCCGCTCATGGAAAACGGAAGAACGGGTGTGAGGACTTGCTTCGCAGGGGTACGTACGCATCGGCTGCGCTGACACACACACAAAAATTGGAAATCGGAAGTGGAAATGCAACGACTGGAGGAAGAGAGAGAGAGAAAAAAAAACGCCTCTTTGATATCAGAAGAACAAAAAGAAGATCAAAAAACAAACAGGCAGGCACCACAACACCCTCACACACACACATACCCACGCACGGGTCAGCACAACACTGGGGGAGAGGGACCATAACTCAATCCTGCGGTCAGAACAGCTGAGGGAAGTCGCGGCGCAACGCGTCCATGATGTCGTCGGTCGACGCGCGAGGGTCCTTCGCACGTCCCGCTGCGCGCACCATCGTCTGCGCAAACTTCAGATCCTTCGCGGCTGACAAGCACGCCGACACCGCCGCCACCATCTCCGGCTGCGAGGTGCGGTAGCCCTGGAACATGGTCGGGTAGTGGTGAGACATGAACTGATCAAACGTCAGGGACGGGTTTGCGCGGGCGGCGTTCTCGAACTCCGTCTTGATACGATTTTGCTCACGGCGCGAGTACAGCGCGCGAAGGAGGAAGAAGTACGCGGCGGAGCCGAGGGGCAGCTCCCACCACGGCAGCCCTTGCATCGTGTACATGGGCGAGTTTTGGTTCGCAAGGGGGGCCATCACCAAGAGGAACATGAAAGCTGTGAGGTAGAACATGAAGTTGAACATCTTCCGCGCGGCGTCCGGAGGGAACGGCGCCTGTCCAGGCATCGGCCCAGCCCCACCACCCATGCCCCACGCAGGACCGGGGCCGAAGCCGGACCCGAGGCCACCGCCCGCGCCACCCTGCTGCGGTTGTTGAGGGATGCCTTGCTGAATCTTCTCGGCGAACTTCTCGCGCAGGTTGCGTTCCCGCTCGAGCTCCTCCTTGTCCTCGTCGGCAGCGGAGCGCTGTTGAGGGTTGCTATTAGAGGTGCCGCTGTTGAGCGCTGCCTGGGACGTGTGAAAGAGGCGGCCCTGCTGGCTTGCACAAAGCACACTGCACAGCGCGGGCAAAGCGGCAGACGCGCCTGGTGCCGCCAACTGCCGCCGTCTAAGCATTTTGTGTATGTGTGAGTTTAAACGAAGAACAGAAACACCAATGAGAACGCTAAGGGCAGCAGGTCTGGAATGCTACTTCGCACTTGGCGCGCTAAGAAATGCGAAAGACAAACGACGAGCTTGTCGAGCGTCGGTACGTTGTATAAAGAAGCACGAAAAGAAACAGAAAAGCAGCCATGCAAAGACAAAAAAGCAAAGTCCGATCTGGGCAGGTCGGCTAGCCTTTCTGCGTCGATGCGTGCTGCTTCACGCAAGATGTGCGTTAGAGTAAAAAAAAAAATGGCGATGTGTGTTGAACCTGTACGTGATCGATAACGAGGAAGAAAAAAAAAAAAAGAGGACCAATTTGGTAAATCTGACCAAAAGAACACTTGAAGAGAAGAGAAAGATATAAAAGAAAAAATAACAGAAAGAGTCACCGCAGATTGCCACCAAAAACTCCAGATGGCGTTGCCTTTTTTCTTTTTCGCACCTTCAACACAAGAAAGCATCCGAGGCTCTATCGTCTTCTTTTTTCTCGTTGAACCCGAGAGAGTGTGCGAGCCGACTACAACAGAAGATCGTCTCAGCATCGTTTCACAGCAGCGCAGCTTCCAAGGAGAATACAAATTGCACTCGAAGTGACACACAGGTCTCGCAGTGCAAAGCGAAAAAGACTGTACGCAAAGGACGACCTCCATTACGTCAAGTTTTGCTCTCCTTCTTCGCCATTTCTCGCTTTCCTTCTTCGAACCACACGCACTCGAGAGAATTTATTCCTCCTGAACGCCCCTTTGTGTGTGTTTCCTTTGCAGGTTTGTTTTCCCGGACCTCTAAAAATGTCAACAGCGCCGCCCATCTCAACAACAACAGCAAGCAAAAAGGAAGCGCGAGACACAAAGGGGGACTTTTAAAGCGCCGCGCTTGCCCCTCTTCACATCCTTCAAGCAGTCGCTTCACGGAAACGCAAGGCACCCGCTCATAGCTCACGCACAGACACATCCGTTGTGGACGTGCGACAGCGTCCCTCGCTTGAGTCACTAATACAGTGCACTATAGCTAGTCATCTTTCGGATGTGCATACGCACCTTGACACGCTTGTTGTCGTACACTTCGCGGTCAATGGCGAGCTCCTCGGCACCGGGGAGGTACAGCCAGCACCAGTTGTGGCCTAAGTCCTGAATTCCTGTGCGCCTGTCTTTCTCTCTAAACTCAATCAGCCGTGGATCCACGCGCACCTTATACTGCTCCCACAGCTTCTGCGTCACGTCCTTTTTGCGCAACGGACAATTCAGCAGCCAGCCCTGGCCCCAGCTCTGGCGCCCAAAGAGCAGGTAGCCGGTGTTCACGCGCCAGTACACGTCCAACCACTGCCGCTTACGCGCGGCAAAGTCGAGGAACTCCGCGTTGCGCTCCACAAAGCGGTCGTACTGTTCCGAGTCAGGGTTGTAGCACCACACACCTTGGCGAAACTCCGCATTGGGGGTGACGGCGTTACCCTCGGTCAAGTA
Organism: Leptomonas pyrrhocoris; assembly: GCF_001293395.1. Classification (NCBI taxonomy): domain Eukaryota; phylum Euglenozoa; class Kinetoplastea; order Trypanosomatida; family Trypanosomatidae; genus Leptomonas; species Leptomonas pyrrhocoris. Next base: position 1,564,785 of record NW_015438360.1, read on the forward strand.
CTTCTGCGCCACCTCACGTTTGACCAGACGCTCCTCTCCGGCGAAGCCGCCCTGAGGGCCGAGGATGGTGCGGGTGAAGATGACCGGGATGTACTCTAGCTGCAGCTCCGGCGCCATCTCCCGCAGCAAGCGAGACCAACGCAGCATTCTTCGCACCCTTTGCTTGCCTGCTATCAAGAGGAATAAGCACTGCCCTTAAGAGTGCGGCAAGTCGATCAACGACGCAGCCAAAACGTCGCTCTTTTCTCGGGTGTGCATGTTGAGAGAGAAAAAGGAGGTAGAAACATAAAGGAAGTGTTTTGTTGCAGAAGACGACGGAGTGAGATAAACCAGCAAACGTGGAAAATAGACGGAGGGATGTGAAGGAGCCAGGTCGTTTATTGGTGGACGGCACCCGGTGTCGTGAATCCGTTTTTAGAAAACAAATGGTTTTTGTGACTGTAGACGTCATCAACAAGAATATTCGACACTCTTCTACTTGATGCAATTGACGGTATAGCATCTCCAGACTGTTTGGGTGTGCGATGCGTGACTACGTGCGCTTCTGTGTGACCGTAACCCTCCATAGAAGGTTGTCTCCTTTTGTGCATCTTTGTGACTTAAGAATGCTGTGTAAATGGTGACTATCAGCTGTAAAGAAAAACGAAGTACGGTAAATCTGTGTGGATCCTCGCTCCTTCCATAACAACAACAGTCGGGAGAGAGTTTCTCCCGACGCCCTACGCATCATCGCGTGTCGTGTCCAAGACACCCTTTCTCCCTCTTTTTCTGCCTCAAGCAGCTCGTTGGGACGACCCGCCCCTCCCCTCCTTCCTCACTTGCGGGTCTTCTCTACCGGGGGGCGGTAGTCGCAGACGCTCGCCTCCGTGGTGATCATCAGCCCGGCGACGGAGGACGCGTCCACCACACAGGACCGCACCACGCGCAGCGGGTCGACAATACCCGCCTCAAACATGTCCACATAGGTGCCGTTCTGTGCGTCGTAGCCCATCGCGGTCTCCTGGTACTCGGCGACGTTCTCCACCGTCACGGCGCCCTCCTCGCCGGCGTTCTCGCTAATCTTCTTGAGCGGCAGGCGAATGGCGTTGCGCACGATTTGGACGCCGGTGCGTCGATCCTGTTCCATTTCCTCGTCGTTCGCGAGCAGCTCATCCAATTTCTTCGACGCGTGCAGCAGCGCCGCGCCGCCGCCGGCCACGATGCCCTCGCCGAGCGCGTTGCGAGCCGCATTCAACGCATCCACGACGCGGTCCTTCGACTCGCTCACCTCGATCGCGGAACGACCGCCGACACGGATGACGGCGTAGGTGTGGTTGAGCTTGGAGATGCGCTCCCGCATCGCCTCGCGGCTCTCCTCCGTCATGAGACGCTCCAGCCGACTCTGCAGCAGTCGCACCCGCGCCGAGGTGTCGCCGGTGCCGCTGATGACGGTGCTGTCCATTGTCTGCTCCATGTGCTTCGCCGAGCCGAGCAGGCACTGCACGTCGTCGACGTAGCCGATTGAGCTCACCTTCTCCACGCTGCACTGACACGAAGCGGCCACATCGTGCAGCTCCTCCTCCCGCAGCTCTGGTACACACACGACACCGCACTGCGCGACGCCACGCTCGTGGTTGAGAATGACGGTCTGCAGCACTGGCTCGGCAAACGCAGGGCCGACCAAGATGAGCGGGCGTTGCTGGGCTCTGGAGGCCTCCAGCAGGCGCACCACATCCCGCACCTCCTCCAACGGTTGCGCCGTCACGAACACGAGCGCGTTGTCCAGCCGGCTGCACAAGAGGGTGCTTTCCGTCATTAGCGCGCTCGACACGAAGCCGTGTTCGGTGCTCCAGCCATCGTAGCGCATCCACTCCGTCGTCGTCGAGTTGCCATCGAGAACAGAGATGAAGCCGTCCACGCCGACGGACTGCACGGCCTGGGCGATCAAGGTGCCCAGAGGCCGCTCGCCGTTCGCGCTAATCGTCGCCACGTTCTCCAACATCGGCAGGTCTCGCACCGGACGGGTCTGCTCCGCCAGGTCTTCGAGGATGATGGAGACGGCGGCGTCGATGCCGCGCTTCAGGTCCATCGGGTTGGCACCCGTCGCCACGCTTTTGTAGCCCTCGGCAAAGATGCTCCAAGCGAGGATGGTGGCTGTGGTGGTGCCGTCGCCCGCCACGTCGTTGGTCTTGCTCGCCACCTGCCGAATGAGCTTAGCGCCGACGTCCTCGAACTGGTCGTGGAACTCAATGGAGCGCGCCACCGTCACACCGTCCTTTGTGATCTTCGGCTCCCCGTTCGGTTGGCGAATGATGACGTTGCGGCCCTTTGGCCCCAACGTTACGCCGACAGCAGTGGCAATCCGCTCAATGCCGGAGAGCATCAGCTGGCGCGCATTGCCGCCAAACTCGATCGACTTGCCGCTTGAAAAACGGCGGGATACAGAGAACATGATGAGCTGAAGGCAAGTTCGTGGAGAGTCGAGAAGAACATTCACAGATGTGCATTGGAGGGGAGCTGAGTGACAAACAAGAGCATCAGGGAAGAAATGAAACGCTTAAACCGTTGAAATTTGGCGCGACACCGGCTGTGAGAACGGTAGAAAAAAGCGTTCACACTCACCTGGCTGGTCTCAACAAACGCGTGCGGAAGTAAACGTTTCATCATGCGCCGATGTGCACTCTGCCTTATTCGCCGTCACCGAAACACAACTACAGGGGCAGCTTTGACTGCTTGCCACTACGTAGCTGTGTCGTTCGCTTCGTGAAGGAAAGTAACAGTTTTATTCGCTTTCAGCTGTTTCACTGCGACGGGGGTAGACTGTCTAGAAGCGCACCGCATTGTGTCACGACTACCAGAGTGTCTGACTTGAGAGCAAGGAAAGAAAAGGCGAAATGACAAGAAAATGTACTAGTTGATACGTGCTGCCTCTCCTGATTAACATACGAAAGAGGTAGCAGCAATCTATCAAATCTATTGTTGCGTAGGTACGCTCATCTATACGTTGTTATTATTGGTTCGAATATATGAAAAATTGTTCTAAACCCAGCGCGCAAAGAAGAGGGGAGAAAATTAAGCCGCCCACCAAGCCTTCCACGTCCTTCTGGTGCAGAAAAGGGCGTTTCTTGAGCGGGGAGCTCCACCGAGCGAAAGCACAAAAAGCAGCGTGCCAGACTAACTGATGTTCTGCAGGACGGCACGCTGCCGGGCCAGATCCATTTGGAGGCGCGAAGCTGCGCTGCACACCAGCGGTTCTCCCCTTAATGCACCGGCCACCAGTGCATCGTCGTAGCCTTCGGCGCGCTCACCCAAGAAGCGTGTTTGAAGCCGCTCCTGAGAAGCGGCGGCGTCTTCCGCTCGTTTGCGGATCGTCTCAAAACGACCCAGCAGCTCCCGCTTTTCTAGCTCGAATTTCTCCCGCTCCTGCTGAAGTGCTTGACGCTCAGCAACGGCAGCGGAGTGGAGCCGATTGTGCTCTTCCTTCATGTGAAGCGCCGCCTCCCGATCGGATTCGATGGACTCCAACTTTCTCTTGTACTCCTCCTCGCGTGAGTGCAGCGCTTTCAGCAAATCTGTCTCGTCGCGGTTCTGCCGCTCGCGCACCATCGACGCCTCTGACCGCTCACGCGCGATGGCGACGCGCTCCGCCTGAAGCTCAGCCATGGCTTCCATCTTCTTGGCGAGAAACTCCTCGAACTGCTGCTCGAGCATCTTTCGCTCTTGCGCGACTTCGTTCAGCATGAGTCGGCGGTCCTTCTCGGCCTGCTGGCGGAGTGTATCGTAGTGCGCCTGTGCTTCGCGGAGTGTGCGGCGGTCCTCCTCGCTGTTCTTGCTGAAGGCCGCCAAGGCGAGCTCAAACTTGGCGTACAGCCCAGCCACTCGTGCCCGCTCCGACGCTAAGGTTTCTTGGGTAGTTTTGGAGTCGGCTGTCATGGCATCCAAGACGGCGCGCTGGTCCTCTAGCTGACGCTCTTTCTGCTGCAAAGTGGCGAGACGCTCCGTCATGAGCCTTTCGTTCATCGCCTTGGTGGCCTCCATTTGCTCCTGCATGCTCTCCACCAACGCTTCGATGCGGCTAGTGTTGCCGGTGTGCGCCTCGAGTGCCGCGAGTTGATGGGCGTACTGGTGCTGCAGCTGGTCCAGTGCCGCTTCGTGACGCTTCGCCATCATTGCCAGCTCGGCCTTCTGCAGCTCCTCCTTGCGGGCACTGTCGGCCTCCATCTGCCGCCGCACCTCCTCGATCTGAGCGCGATACTGCGCCTTCATCTCCCCTAGCTGTGCTTCAAGAATCACGTTGTCGTGTCTGCGTGTCTCAGCCTCCGCGTTGGATCGTCGCTCCTTCTCCATTTTGTCCATCTCGTCTCGAAGCTCCCGCTCGTTGCGCAACCGCGTCGCGCGGTCTTCGAGGTCTCGCTTTAGCCGGGCCTCGCGCTCCTCCTCGTCTTTGTTCAGCCGTTCTTCGAGAACAGCGCGGAACTTCTCATCGCGCTGCTCCGCCGTGACCCAATACTTCGCCTCGCGCTCTTCCCTTTCCTTGAGTTCCTTCTCCAGCTTCTCCGCTCGCGACATCTCTTCGCGGCGGTCTTTAAGCTCGCGCTCGCGCCGGTACCGCTCATCCTTGATGAGACGCTCCTTCTCTGCCGCGACGACAGATAGGTTCAGCTCGTGAAACACTTCGCGGACGTCCTGTGCAAGACGTTGGAAGAGGGAGTGTGCCGCCTCTTCCTCTTCGGCGCGGCGCAAACCGATGGCACGCTCGTGCTCGCGACGGCGTCGGCGTTGTAGCTCCGTTTTTGCAACACCCGCGCCTTCCGCCGCAGCCGCAACGCCGTCGTCCAACACTTCCTCCTCTTCGCCCTCCGCGGTCACTGGATCTACTCGTTTCGCAGGTTTCGGCGCGGCTGCCTCCCTTGCTACGGCTGCTGCCGCCACCCTCTCTGAAACTTTCTCTTCGACCAGTGCGCTGAGTCTCTGCTTCATCTCCTCCTCCCGCTGCTGCTGCGATAACAATTGCCGCTTCAACTCCTCTTCGCGACGACGCATTTCGTTTGCGCGCTGAGCCTGATCCGCTTCCCACTTTGCAATCCTGCTAGCAACTTCTTCCTTTTCCAGTCGTAGCTGCTCTTCCACGGTTGCATACAGCCGCTTCTCCTCCGCCACGACATCGGCCATGAGCGCTTTTGAGCTTGTAGGCGCCGGTGGGAGAGCTCGCGCCGGCAGGGGAGACTCTACCGGAGGAATGGAGTCTGCGCTATCCACTGAATCCTCAAAATCATCAGCGTAGCCCTCCTCAGTGGTGTTGGGATCCAGAGCCTCTTTCCTGGTACCGGAGCTCTCCTTCACCGATGACGAGATGTACACCGGCTCATCGTCGCCGGAAGATGGGACAGGGTCTTTCTTCTTCTTTGCTTCTTTTGCGCTGCGGTCTTTTGTCCTTTTCTTGGGTTTACTGGTAGAGCGTGGGGGCGGCTGCATCTCCTTCACTGTCTCGACAGGACCGATATAGTCGTCATCGTCCTCCACAACGCTGTACGAAAAGCCTTTCCTCGTCGTCGGACTCAGACTCGGCGCATTTTGCAACGATGACATCACGCTGACTTTGCGGTGTTGCACGCTCTAAAGCGTTGACTTTCTTTGAGAAAACAAAAATAGCTTCCGAGTACAACTTCGAAGAAAAAAAAAAGAAACAAGAAAATAATAAGTGTGGCTTTGATATGTGTCGCGTAGGAGAATCACAACTGAGTGACACGCCCACAAACGAAAAACGTTCGTTTGGCCACTACCTGTGGCAATACTATTTGAACAGACTGATTTGAAACACGGCTGAAGAGTATCTTTGTTGTTATTGCTATTGTTGTTGGTTTGACAGGAGTTGCAAGAGAGAAAGGGAGAAAATACATTTGAGTCCGCAGTAGCGTAAATAATTCGTTTGACAGATCCATCTTGACTACCATAACATACGAAAGAGAAGTTGTAATTTTCAATAAACGATAATTTAACTTCTGTATGCTCGCCCTTAAATGCAAAGAAGAAGTGCCACAGATGTGTTTCTCTGTGTAGGTTTCAACCTTCGAAAGCGCTGATCAACAAGTTGAGCGGAAAAAAAAAAGAAGGAGCAACCCGATTATTCTTCTTACACTACCGATTTTTTAAAGATGCTTTTCGTAAGCAGTGGGCAACGTACGGTACACAAAGTAAAGCCGATAAAACGAAGAGGAAAGGAAAACATTTACACTATGCCGACAACGTCAAAAAACGGAAGAGATCCAACCTTGCATAATTTGAGCAAAACTTTTGTCGACCTCAAGCCCATAAAAGCGTCGTAAACCTTGCACCTCTTCCGGCGTCGCTTGCTTCAGCTTCTCAATCAAATCGAAGTCGAATCTGGCGATCCATCGCAGAGCTACGCGTAGAAACTCATTCACGTCCCCAGAAGGATACTCATGCAAGAGAGGAATGACATCGCCCATCGTCTCCGCTGACAAAATGGACGAACGTAAATGATAGCACATGGAAGCCGCCACAAAAAATGCAGCGTTTCGAATCTGGTCGCCAAAAGAGAGAAGAAAATCCCACACCCGCAGGGCATCCGCGATATTGAATTCTTGGGTGAAGAGAAGCATGATCCAACGCAGCGCATAGTGCTCCGCGCTAATACCGAGAGACTCCATAAAGTGGAACAGCTGTGGATCGAAAAACCGTAGTACGTTGTCAAACAGTCGCATTGTGCTGGTCAACCCACATGTAGCGTCAAAGTCAAAGGAACGACTGAAATCGTCGCCGAGGTGCGACAGTAGAGTCTGAAAACAGAAAAATGCGTCTGCTTCGACAGACGATGTCACATTACACGAGTTTCCCTTCGCGAACGCATAAAGCAGATGTGCCACATATTCATTCATCCCTTGCACATAGCCCAGTGCCTTATTCACATTGGCGCTAGTAATCAGTATTCTACGAAGCGCTTCCTGAGCTGGGGTAAACCCCAGAGCATCGCCCTCTCTTTCTCGTCGCGCGGCAGACAGTTCATCGCTTTCACCAAGAAAGAAGTTGAGAGAAGGCATTGTGCGTGGCACATCGACGTCCACGGCACGGGTTATCTCGTCTTTTAAGCTCGCCGATGACTCCAAATCGAGCCCACATGCGCTCAGCACGTCGGTGTACTCCTGCAAGCGAGCTGCCTCGATTCTCGCCCATTGCCGAGTAGAAGGAGGATAAAAGCCCATTATTATTTTCCAGCAGTCCGGACGGGCATTTTCGTGCAGGCCACGTCGGCAGCAACGGGTCAACGCCTGAAAGTCAACGACATCCACATTTAATACTTCGTCGATTGTGACGTTCATCTGTACGAAATAAAAAAGGGAAAAGAGTCAATGATGCAAGACAGTGAATTAGATTGTAGTACGCCGTCAATATGGGCAACGGAGTACACAAATCTTGACGAGGTAAAGCAGGTTAGAAAAAGAAAAATGAGGGAAAAAGCACCGGTCAATACACATCCAAGCAGTCAATTTGAATAGGTGTGCGATGTTTTTCTTGCTGTTGGTGCTCTTTATCGTGCGACGATCACCACCTGTCGCCTCGCATAGGGCGCAGAAGTTCTACGGGAGAGGAAAAGGCCTACAATAATAGAGATACAGTCTTTCTAAAGGGAAAACATAATGCAGATTTAAAAATATGTGTATTAATTGTTATGTGATGGAGGAAAGGTCCATACAGCAGAGGATATATTCTGGTTTCGTAGTTGGTTTCCTAAAGGCAGTTAATGAAGGAGAGATGGAATGCAAAACCATATGGTGAGAAATAGGTAGTCATACATTTCGGGAAGACAAAAGAAATAATGCTACGGGTCAGCATTTCAAACGGAAAACTAATGCGTTCACTTCATTTTGCCACGCAGCTAGAACACGAGTGAGGACGGCAAAGCTCCCGCACAAAAGCATAAACTCAGAGGCTCACGTGCAGGCGGAACAGTATGTCGCAGGAAAAATGTGAACGCAGTTTTCTACATCACTTCGATAAAAGCTGTTCCCAGTCAATCGCAGTCATGTTACACATATGTTCGCTCTCTTTTCATATCAGTAAATTGTTGTGGAGACCAGTAAGAAGTCGGTTAAGAAAACGTACGTTTGCAGAGAAAAGAGTAAGAATATTCTGTTGAACGATCGTGCACAAATCCAGTGCTGCAGCTTTCAACTTGTACTTCTACCGGAGAAAAAAAAAGCCACGCTTCTAGACTGGAGAAGCGCACAGATTTCCTAATACTCCCACTAAAGTGCAGTGAGAGAGTACTAAATAATTATACTAAGTCATAGTCGAAGGCTGATGCGGGAATACTCAACGGAATACTTTCAAGCTACCGCAACCTAATCTTACGGGAGCGGGTTGACTGCGTCTAAGAAGGAGATGACGGTGCGCGAGAAACTGGTCTGGGTATCGATTATGGGATACACCAGCGCCATACGCCCATCGGGGAGCGCAACGTAGGCGCGACGGTCAATTCTGTCGAACGTCTTGACATCCTCGTCGGCGAGGTTAGAGCGGTAATACGACTGCTTCGATATGATGGCGCACACTGCCGCCAAGAAGATAAAAGTCGGGGCATGGAACGAAAAGGCGTGCAGACGGCTCGTGTACGTCTGGGGAAGCAGCAGGCTCCAGAGCGGGCGCTTAACGGTGGCGGGCATCTTCAACAACAACAAAAAAAAGAAACTGATTTCCAGTTCAATTTGTTCCAGAAGTTTTGATGTGTTCAACATCGATTTAAAAGAGTCGATTAGATAGGAGAATGGGATCGAGGAGAACGATGGGAAGAAAACCACTGTAATTCACGACACTGCACTGCTCCATGCAGAAGTGGAAGAAAAACTGAAATGCCGTCAGTAACAACACAGTGTTCCTTTCCTGTGATCCCATAGAAGCCGTTGTAAGACAAAAAGCTGCAAATTCTGAAGACTGGATCAAGCGGCAGTAATGTCACTGTTCCACCACCATTAATACCCACACACAACGGATCATTGTTGAAACATCACAAGATAACCTCAAAGCGCGGCAGATTCCGCGACTTTTTTTTCTTTTTTTTTGGTCGTGCACACATCCAATGTTTGCAACACGCAGAGTTGCTTCTTTTCCAGTTCGCATACAGGTATATATATATATATTTTTAAAACTCGAGAATTCTTGCGTTTGTCGGTAAAAAGGAAATCTACTTACATCAGTGAATGCGTTGTTAAAACCTTTCGTCAAGTAGGGAAAAAAAAGATTTGTAAAACATCAGGTGCACCAAAAGCACACATTACATCCTATGCGCGGGCGAAAAAGAGTTTTGTGGTGTCACGATCATTTTCGGTATGCGTGACGCTGTTCGACGCACGGAGCCGCCAGCCCTCTTCTTCCAAAGCCTGGATAATGGCCATGAAAATAGAAGACTTGTGAAGTTCATCACAAAAGTGTTGCTGGAGCTCCATGCGCCAGTGGTCGGGGCTGGAGAAAAACACAAATTTGGCGGGGTCTTTGCTGGGGTTCACCGCGGTAGACGTCGCAAGAGGAATCTGCGCCTCCATTGCACGGACTGTGTCTTCACGAATCGTCGAGCCCAGCACCGTAATGGTAGGAGGGTTGAACGTGCACGAGACGCAAAGATTCGGCATTTGTGTTGTGAGGTTTGTTTAACGGAGGCAATTGTTTGATATGTAAGTGTAGACTCGCCGTAGTGAAGCTTAAAGACACCCCAAGTATGAGGAGGAAAGCGGGAGGAAAAAAAAAAGAGAGTGAATAAATACAGTCATGAAAAGAAATCAAAGACGCGCGATAAACGATTTGACCACATGCATAAATATTAGGTTTTTGGTTGCTGTTGCTAAGCCTGATGTGAAGTGATTGTGGCGTGTCGCGTGAGCTCCCCTCCGGGGCCAATTCGGTTTCCGCTATGCTCTCCCTGGTAATCACGTTCATATTCCCTTTCCTTATCTCTCCCTTCGCGTGGCTCACCGGTTTACACAGCAGCTGACCACATCGGTTCTCCTTGGCTTTCCCTCTTTCTTCTGCCACCCATCTGCCATGCAGGGAAACTTGCTGTTTTGGATTTTTTGAATGGATCGAGGGCTGAAAATTGTTGCCCAGGAGAGGCCGCACAGAGTTTTGGGAAGAGTCCTTGTTGTATACTTGTCGTTCCGTTCGTCGTGCTGTAATACCTCTTCATCATTTAGCTATCGGTGGTCATTTTCCCCCTCTTTTTCTTAACCGGTATGCTCGCCTTAATTCCATCATGAAAGATGGCGACATCCTAAAACTCTGTTTCATTATTCCTTATTTGTTCTAAAATGACAGCGCTGCTTCTGGACGAATGCAATCGTGGTGTTTGCGACCTCCTCTTTTCTTACTGTTTTCTACTGAATACTTGAGTCCTTAATTCTGTGCCTGCAAACCCGCTCGCCTCTGCATTCGCCCCTGATGATGGTGGGCCTTGCCGCTGGAAAGGAACAATGCGGTTGCGGCGGGCGCGTTTGGGGTCTTT
>NW_015438360.1:1575296-1766030 GCF_001293395.1 Leptomonas pyrrhocoris
TCTCATTCCTTATGTGTTTTCGCTTTTGATTCTAGAAGTGTAGGGAAAGAAAAACACCCACCCCGACGCCGCACAGACAAAGACAAACACCAACAACCAAGTGGTCGAAGACCTCTTTCCGCGCAAAAAAAAAAAGAGGATGCTCACTGAAGGCAAACGACGCCGACGGCAACGCCGCCCCAGAACGAGGCACGCCGCGGAATCGTTGCGGTGAGCGTGAACAGCAGTTGCTCGCGTTTTTGCGCCAGCCGGCTGCGCGGCTCTGTCGTTGATGGGTGGTAGCCGCGCACGATGAATGAAAGGGTGTCGTGGAGAAGGGCACCCCATCGCACCGTCGCGTACCCGCTCCAGCAGAGAAACTGCGTGCCGATGAGAATGGCGCTCAGGTTCGCGGCCGCCACGCTGGTGATGCGCTTCAGCGCGATGCCGAGAAGAGAGCCCGCAACAACGTTGGTGAGGACAGCGCAGGAGGCGCGCGCGAAGGGGAGATTGTCGCCGCTGGACTGGCCGGCTTCATAGAGCGAGGCGGACGGGCGGCCGACAGAGCGGTGCGACTGGGAGGCCTCGCGCCTCCACTGCGACGTTCCGTGCGGGCTGTTTACAAGGTGTTGGCGGTTGCCATTAACGTCGATATCCCGCTCGTCTGGAAGCTGCTGGCCTCCGAAACAATTAAACGTTTCTTCACGCAGCGCCTGGAACATCGTGCGCTCTTCTTCTGCGTCCATCTTCGCGGTGGACGCGCGGGTGCGGTTGGGGTTCACCTTGGAGGACGCGTCTAGGTCGTCGAAAAACGTCTGCCGCAACGTATCGACCGGGACGATGTTGTGGGCGGCGATGGTGGCCTCGAACTCTTCGATTTCTTCGCGACTATAGCTCATTTTCGTTGCTGCGTCGTCCAAGAGGAGGCTGTAATAGTTTCTTTCAGCTCACCATAAACACGAGCGAGGAGGGGGTGTTGTACGTACGGTAAATGCTTGACAGAAAAAGAGATGCGCAGCGTAACGTGCACCTAGGGCAGAGTCAACGACAGAGAAGAAATAAAGCGAAAAGCGTTGTGAAGAGGGAGGTTGAAACGGAGCACTGCGTGGAGAACTTTTCCGGAACCGATAGAACTGAGCGCTTCGAACCGCTACAATTACTGCGAGCAACACAGCTGGAAAAGAGAAACGTCGATTTGATCGTCTCTGCCATCAAACGAACCGCATCGTTCAGAGATCGATAAATAAGGAGAGGTTTCTTTGTGAGGAGAGATGATGCATGAAGCCACACAGTGACTGACGGCGCGTAGGAGAAACACCAACAACAGCCGCAGAGATGAGCAAGTGGCGACGATACGATACGGAAGCAAACCCATAGTGGCCCTTTTCGAATCCGCTACACATCCGCAGCTGCCACGACTTCTCCCGTGAAGCCGTCACGAATGAGGAGTTCCATCTCCGCAATCTCCTCGTTGTACCCGACACCCACCACCTCATGCGACGGTGGGGATGGACCAGCCGCTCTGCTGGCGCCTTCTTCAGAGACGGGAGGCCAGGCGCTGCCGGGCTTTACACCAAAAAGTCCTTCCGTCAGCCAAACCGAGTCGTCGTAGCAGCCTTGGGAAGTGAGTTTCATGTATCGCCGCGGATCCTCTCGCTGCGTTAATGCGCTGCCCGGGACAGGGCCATTGTAGTCGAGCGAGACCGTGCCGACGGACAGCAGCGCGCAGCCGTGCAGGAGCGGCGCGAGGCAGGCGGCTGGGGCACCAGAAGGGTGCCACAGCATCGCCGGCGACTGCATGGAGCTCATGCGGTCCACGACGCCGACGCCCACCGCGATGCCGTACCGACTTAACACCTTCGCACCGTGGCGCATCTGCGCGCCAAAGACGTTGGTGACTTCGGGCGTGATATCGAGGTAGCGCTTTGTGGCGTGCGCCGCGCCGCAGTGGTAAGGGAAGTTGAGCAGCAGCGCGTCAAGGTGCAGCTGTGACCCCCGGTGCAGCAGCTGGGCCATTCCACCAAGAGAGAAGTGTCGGCGGCGGGCACGGGTGTAGAAAGCATCGAGGACGCCACGATTTGCTCTCTTCTCTCGCGCGAAGTGCGCGTTGACCGCCTCCATCAAACTCACCGACCCCAAAGAGGGCTGGGGTGCGGAGGCAACGGACGACGTGCCCGGTGCGCGTGGTGTAATGCGTGCTCGACTGCACAGGAGCTCTTGCCGTGAAACGACGAAGCCGCCGGGAAGACCGGCGGAGTGCACGACGATGTTATCGTCGCCGCTGTACTCGTCGTCGCCGCCGTGCGCCGCACAGGTGCCGACGATGGTGAGGGGAATCGACAGGTCCGGCCCTACGGAGAGGGTGCAGTGCAATCCATCATCTGCCAGGACAAAGGACTCGTGGAGGACGTCCTGCAACTGAGAACGCAACACAGGAAGCCCGGCTTGGGTCACGGCACACAGACGTGTGGAGAGGGCAGCTGCCCCAGTATTCACCTGTTGGCCGGCACGGCGCGTCAGCAACGGGAACGCGGAGCCGATGGCATTCATTCAACGCAAAGCTGAAACGCGAAGGATACGAAGACGGAGATTTGTACTGTTTGCGTGCTATGGAAAAGAAGGAGAGGGGGATGGAGAGAGAAGTACAGACATTCCGAGAGGTTCACTTCGAGCTCCAAGCTGTTAAAAGACAATGAAAGAAAGAAAGAAAAAAGTCGTCGGCGTGCGCGACGGGTCGCCGACGTTGCTCTTTCATTTTCAAACGCCACCTTCTTACTGGAAGGAGCGATTTGCGGACGACTTTGACCCAACCTTCCGGGGGTGCGAGCGGTGGGAGAGGACCAAAGAGATGAACATAAGTTGGCAGCGTTGAGGTAAACGGATGTCGGAGGGGGAAGAGATTCGGGTCATTCAGCAAGAAGCAAGTTGGTCAAACGCATAGACAGGCGACTGCGCAAAAGACCTGAGAAGCGAAAGGAAAGGCAAAAGAAAAAAAAAGTGGGGAGAGCGAACATCACAATAACGAAGGCAATGCCGCTCACCGCTGATGGCATAATGCAAAAGCCTTTCTCCGAAAAGAAAGAGAGAACAAATTCAACCTTGAATGTTTATTCGTCCATCGACCATGGAAGTTTGGCCTCGAAAGAGCCTTCGTCGTCATCGTTGTCCCTGCTGTTCCTCTGCGCACTTGCCAGGACAGGACTGGCGCTGCCCGCGGCACTCAGCTCCACTGCACTGCTGGAGGCGACGGATTGCGTCTTTGGCGAGGCGGACGTGCGGGTTTTCGTCCCCAGCGACAGAGAGGCAGGCGCGTCGTTGGCAGTTGCAACCTCTCGGCTCGGCGACGTCGGGGTGGGGGACCGAAGCGGTGGTGCCTGCGCTTTCGGACTCCCACCGCTGCCGCCCTTCTGGCTGAGTCCGGCGTAGGCGTGCAGCACGTTCTTGACAGCTTCGTTGCATTGAAACAGCTCGTGAAACAGCGACCCCGATGCCGCGTCGAGCACCGTGCCTTTGGTGTTGTCTTCTGGAGCGGCGCAGACGTCCGCGATGAGGCGCGACAGCTTCACTTTGTGGTAGTTGCAGCTGTCACGCAGCGAGACGCCGACCGCCGAGGAGGCTTCCTGGCGCTGCAGCAGGCTTTCCAGCAGCTTCACATTGCCCCGCGCCAGTTCCATCTCCTTCTTGATGCGGTCCTGCGTCTCGCGCAGCCACGCGAACTTCTCCTGCGCTGCCTCGTACTGCTTCCTCCTTTCGCTCCAGTACGCGCTGTTGTCGGTGAGGTGCGGCCTTCCAGCGTATGCTGTTTCTTCCACTTCTTCCTCTTCATAGTCGGCGTCTTCGTCGCCGTTGTTGTTCGCGCGAGCCGCTTCTCGCCCCGCGGCTGCAGCGCGATTTGTCTCTGCCACCTCTTCAGCTGCGCGCTTCTCCGCACAGGCGATGTCGTACAGCCGCGCCGGCAGCTTCGACAGCGTCCGCATTACCGTTAGAAGATCACCAGCGTTGGTACACAGGCGGTATAAGGTCAGTCGCCACCCGAGGTTGAGCCAGTAGTCCTCGTCTGACGTGAAAAGTGGCACGACGTAGGAGCGGACTTCGTAAATGGACGTGTGCGCTTGAATGAAGGCGACGAGGTCGGCCGACGGGGTGTAGGTGCCTTTGAGGTTGTCCAGAGGCTCTACGGCGACTGGCTCAGTGGTAGACGCACCAGCCTCTGGTGTTGATGGCGCCGCCGTCGCCACTGCATTCTTTTTCAATCGCGTTATCAACGAGTGGATTTCCTGCCACAAGTTATCATCGCTCTTCAGCGTGGTCGGTGTGATGGCGCACGTGTTTCGATCGTCCAGCGCCGCTTCGATGCACCACTTCCACTCATCGGAGCTCCCTGTCCAGGTCGCCGGTGGCGTCATGAAATCCTTCACGGCGAGCTGCTGATCGGGCGAGGTGGGTGCCGTCGAGCTGACCTGCAGCGTCGTGTTCTGAAGTGCGTCGATGAGGCCAGTCTGGCGCACCGCATCAAGGCCTTGGTCCGAGAGACTGTTCACGGCGTCTGCGGCCGAGGACACCCAACCACTGAAGGTAGCAAACATCTTTATGAGAGAGGTGTGTTCAAAGGCGTGAAGCTGCGAGATGCACAAGGAGGATAAAGCAATCCGGAACAGAACACTGTCCACTATAAACAAATCAAACAGCAAAGAAGAAAAAAGGAAAGAAAAAAGTCGTGGTGCCCTCAACTACAACACGGCTAACACGGAGTTTCGGACTTCTGCTCTTCTGTTGTGATTCGATGAGGTGAAAAAGGGAATGAGAGGGGAGGAGAAGGAAGAATACTTGTGCATTTGATTGAAACGTGCGACGGAGAAGCCATCGCTCACGAGAAAAGACGCTCGTCTCCTTCCGTAAGATGAGGACACCTTCGTGACAAAAGCGGGGACAGATTCTCCTTCCAGCATCGCAGCTAAAGGGAACAGGTTCTCCTGCAAAGGACACACATTTTTTTTTCATTTGCCTTTGCGGTAGAACGTGATGATGACAGTTCCGTGAGAAGACGTTATTTGCCGGTGCGTGTGAGGACGAAAGCTTCTCTCCCACAAACACGGTCGTCGCGTTGCGAAAAACAAACAAACAAAAAAAAGAACTGACATTGATGGAGTAGAAATGGGCGAAGAGGTGTACAGTTTGACATCTTCAACGGAGTGTGCAACTGCCCAGCTGTACGTCGTTAATAGTAATAATAAAAGAAACCTAGATATATATACAAGTACTTTTTGACACTGGTAAGAGCGATTCAACCGCCACGCAGTCGTTTCGTTGCAGTTTCTACAAGGCGAAGAAGGGGCGTAGGAAGGAAAGAAAAAAAAAGGAAAAAGGAAGGCGAAAGTAACTACGACAACTACGAAAGATACTTGTAACCAATCATGAATCCCGAAGAAAAGCCCGCAGCGCTCGGCACACCGCGGCTTGCGTACCCCATGAAGCGACGCCAGACGATCTTCGCGTCCTCGACATCCAGTTTGCCGTCCTTGTTTTGGTCCGCGACCTTCTCCACGGCGTCCGAAATGGCGCTCCAGTGGATGGTGATGAGGCCGAAGTAGGAGAGACACTGCAATCCGGCGAAGCACAGGCCCGCACCGTAGAGCGCGTCCGAGGTGAGGCGGTGAGCAGCCACACCGACGGCGGCCCCCATCGCACCGCTCACGGCGGCTTCTTTGCTCACGTTGGTGAGGTTGAGGCCAGCGGGCAGCGCGAAGCCATCCTCCTTCTTGGATGCGGGGGCGTTCTTCGGAGAAGGCATCGTCGTGCGGGGCTTCAAAGGCGGAAGAAAGAGTAGAAGTGGGAGAGAAAAATGTCGAAGGCAAAGAAAAACAGTGCCACCTACGTTCTGAGGCGATGGGCCGAAGAGCTGAGGAAGAGGGACGGGGAGGGGGAGAGGGAGGGATGATGTGGACACAAAGGGAGAGAAAGAGAAGACAAAGCACGAGGAAGTACGGGAAAGCGGTGTGTATTGAAAGAGGTGAGGGAGAGGGAAAAGGCACCTATCGTAAGGGTGAAGATAGGCAGGTGGTGCTCTCGAACGTGCTCGTGCTCCGCTGGGTGCCTTCAGGTCAAAAGGGAAGGGTGAGCGAACAGTGTTGGCGACAGCGAGTCGTGGTGAAAATGTCCCCCCTTCATCCGGATGAATATAAAGGCGTTTCTTTTTCTTTTCTTTCTTGCTATTATCAGATAGGGAGCGTTAAGGTGGGAGGGGGGAGGAGGCGGTGGTGGTAGCTTCGGCAAGGTACGACGGCGGGCCCCTCCTTCCTCAAGGCACCGAGCGCCATTACGAGAAAAACAAAATGAGAGGC
This sequence comes from Leptomonas pyrrhocoris, assembly GCF_001293395.1. Classification (NCBI taxonomy): domain Eukaryota; phylum Euglenozoa; class Kinetoplastea; order Trypanosomatida; family Trypanosomatidae; genus Leptomonas; species Leptomonas pyrrhocoris. Next base: position 1,581,617 of record NW_015438360.1, read on the forward strand.
GCAAGTAGCACGACAGAGACTAGACGCGCAGTACCTTCCCTACTACCGGACGCGGGGAGCTTCAGCGAGACTGCAAGAGCCGAAGCGCGATCGCGTCCACAGCTGGACTCACCGCACGAGCCGCGTTCCGCACCACCAGGCGGTCCTGCGGGGTGCGGGACCGGCGCGGGATGCCTTTCAAAAAGGCGAGCGACAACTCCCACTGCCCCTGCAATGCGGCAGCCCACAGACCGAGACGCTGGCTGTTGTTGTCCAGCGGAAGTCCATCTTGGCGCATCGTCTCGAGCACGGCAATGGCCTGACTCCACTGGTGGCCCAATACAGACGCCTTGACAGCCATGCGATGGGCGAGGGGCGGCACAACGGTGCGCGGCTGTGCGGCCTGCGCTTCGTGATAAGCACGCAGGGCGGCCTGCCACTGGCGGGCGGATATGCACGCCTGCATCGCGGCACAGAGGGACAGGGGGTGCGGGTTCACACGCACGTCGTGCAGCTGCGCGTCGAAGAGGCGCATCGCAAATGCCCACTGCGCGCCCTTCGCACACGCAAAGAGCAGCGCCATCGACGTCTGTGAGGAGAAGAGGTGCGTGCCAGACTCCATCAGCGACGCCCCAACCGTCAGCGCGGCCTCCCACTGCCCAGACTGCTCACACAGGGTCACCAACTCGCTCATGCCAGCCGTGAACGACGCGTCACCGGCCTTCGACATCCACGACAGCGCCTCCAGCGCTTTTTGCCACTGCTGCATCGCGCTAAACGACCGCACAAGCGTCTGGTACATCGAGCCGACGGCGAGACTGTCAATAAAGTCCTCCTTCACCGCCATGTCGTACACGGCGGCCGCCTCACGCCAGGCTCCTGCCTTGTCGCATTGGGTCAGCAAAATCGCCACGGTTCGTTCGTCCGGCTTCACCTCCGACGCACGCGCGATGTGGAGGAGTCGCAGCGACGTCACCCAGCTCGGAGACAGTTCCATCAGCTGACGGAAGAAGTCCACGTCGGTCGGCAGCAGCTGGGCCGTCTCCTGCGTGCGGTAGAGACACTGCAGCATGTGCAGGCACGTCTCCCACTGCTTCAGCGCGGCCGTCTGCATGATGAGGTGCTGAATGAGCGCCGCGTCCACCAAGGCACCTTGAGCCACACCAGATTCAAAGAGCTGTCGCGCCTGCGCCGCATCACCACCGGCCGCGAGGTAGGGGATGAGCACCCCGAGAGAATACACCTCGCCGTACGGGAAGCGATGTTCGGCGTCTTGGGCCACCGCCAGAGCAGAGGACCAGCTCCCGTGCTCCTCCGCCAGCACCCGTATGGCGTTTGTCACGTCCAGCGCCCACCCCTGCTGCGCGCAGTGCGCCAAGACGGGCTGCACGTTATGCGGCCGCAGCAGCGAGGAGAGAAAGAGCGGGGAGGGCGGCCGCGGCAGGTGCTCGCAGAACTGCAACGCTTCCTGCCAAAAGCCGGTGCGCTGCGTAGCGTGGCACAGCACCTGCACCGACGATGCCTTGACGAGGGTGGGGTCGTCGCGCAGGCTGGCCTTGGCGAGCGCCCAGACTCGCTCCACGAGAGAGTTGGTGTCGTCGCTGCGGATCGCTGGTGGGGATGGGGATGACGCAGCTGAGGTGCCTACCGCCGCCCCTGCTGCCGCTGCCACCTCCCCCGTGCCTGCGCGTACGGTGCCGTCGCGCGGGGTAAAGGCGGTGCGCAACACCGCCTGCGCCGCCGCATTCGCGAAGGAGTTCGCCTGCGCGCGTTGGGATTGGGCGTAGCGGGCGAAGTTGACGACATCGTTGTGCACCGCATTGGAAACATGAGAGCTGGCGGCGGGGGAGGCGGACGCGAGCGAGGAAGTGACGCTGGCGGAGCCGCTAATTCGTGCGGAGGACAACAGGGACTGGTGCAACTTCCCCGCCCGCGTAGCGGGATGAGGCTGGGATGAGACGACGGCCGAAGAGAAGGAGGAAGAGGCTGAGGAGGAGAGTTGTGGCGGCCCGTGTGGCGACTGTCGACCCGGCGACCGCGGCGCCCTTAGCGCGAGCGTCATGACGTCGCTCTGCAAGGTTTCACTAAAAATGCGTCGCAGCACCCCACAGCAGGCGTTGACGTCGCCGGCCACGACGGTCTGTGCCAGGAGCGCTGCTAGACCTCCAGCTTTCATGGCCACAGAAACCTTCAACGCACGGCGCGAAGGCGTTTTTGTGCAAGAGAATAGAAAAAAAGCGGAAAGACGAAGGCGTGCAAAAGGGAGATCGCGGCTTCAAACAGGGAGAGCCTCGAGAAGGGGAATTCGAAGTTGCTTGTCTTATACGCCTGAGAAGCGAAGAGCCGAAGGGGAGACGGCGCTGTGACTCAGAAATATCAATCAGACGGCAAAAAGAGTCATTAGGAAATGAAGCGTGTCAGTGAAAGACGGAGGGAGGGACGTGCGCATCTCACACGCCGACTTTCCTGCCACACTTCATCCGAGAGAAGTACTTCTTTCTTTTTAATGTTCACCTTTAAAGATGCTGTGTAACTAACAAAAACCCAACAGTCCATCACCGCCACTCCCAACGAAACTGCGTGTTGCAAACACACAAACAGATATCCAACAAGGTGAAACTTGCAAACAGGCACATGCAAAAAAAAACTTCGCTGCTTTTGTTAGGCAGACACCGTCGCCGCTGCCTCGGTTGCAGCACCGTCTCCATCAGCCGCACGCATCGTCAACGACTCCTGCTCGGACAACGGAGGGCAGACAACCTTAGCGCCCTCCTCCACACGCTTCAACACCGCATCGATGTTTGACTCGTAGAGGCTGCTCGCTTGCTCCACCATGTCCCTCAAGCTGCGCAGCGTGGTGTCTTGGAGAAGATCCGCGTCGTCTGCGATGCCCAGCTTGGCCCACTCCCCTTCCACCACCATCTGCGCCGCGAGATCTTCCGCGGCAGGCGCGCCGAGCAAGGGGAACAGACGAAGAAGAGGAATCACGTGATCGGCTCTCCACTGCTGACGCGCCATGTCAGGCGAGGTGTAGAGGTACTGCGAGCGGAACTTCAGGGCGGGGAAGAGGCGCTGCTGCGTGCACACCGCCGCGGCGATGTCTGCCGGCATCGTCGACGAAGCGGACTGCCGGTCGAGACCGTTGTGCCGTGCCCAGTAGAGGGAGGCGCGGCGCAGGTAGGTGGGATGGGTCGCCGCCTTCCGGAAGACGTGGGCCCACATGGAGCGGGCAAAGAACTTGTCGGCGGGCTGCCCGCTCAAGCGCTCGCCAAAGAAGCGGTAGAGCGTCGTCACATCCACCGGCCTCAGCTTCTCCACACTGCCAACCTTGCTGTAATCGCCCGGGATCATGCGTTGCAGCAGCTTCTGGTCCTTCTTGTCCAGGGTAAGACCAGCGTTCTTCTTGGAGGTGGATGAAGAAGACGACGAAGACGAGGAGGAGGCAGATGACGACCCGGCAAAGAGCAATCCTGCCAACTCCTTTGCCTTCGTCTCCAAGAGGTCACGCGGCAGGTATGCGCGGGCCTGCATCTCCGCGTCGGGCACCGCACAGGCGTCCTCCTCCACCACGCGCATCATGCACAGAAGATCGTGCGATTCGAGCGGGGTATCCGGACTTAGCTCCCGGCGCAGCGGAACCCGACAGCCTTTCTTGGCGTGCTGCAGCGCATGCAGCTCGTAGTGCAGCCGAGGTGTCACCGCCGCATTCACCTCCGTTAAGCAGTTGAGCAGCGCGCTGTCTGCCACCTTAGCCATCTTACCGGTCTCGATCAGCGTCAGCTGGCGGTCGACCAGCTCGTCATAGATCTGCCGGCGGGCGTAGTAAACGTGAGTGTAGCGGAGGAGCAGCTCCGGATCACAGGAGGCGAGGTCGACCTCGAGGAACTCGCTCGCCTGCTCCTTCACGTGCTTGCGTGACGCGTACCACGGAAACACCGCCTGCACCTGACGCAGAAAGCGTTCCTCAATAGCAAGCGTCGGTAGCGTTCCGAGAAAGACGCGGTAGTTGGTGGGGGCGAGCTCACCACAGAGTCCCGGGAAAACGGACATCGTTGTTGCGTGAGCGACGGTGGCTGGTGTGTACGTGTGAGCGTGCTTCAACCGAAAGGACGCCATGACAGAAAGAGAAAGAAATAAAAGAAGCATTTGAATGAGGTAGGAAACAAAAATGGACGACACGGATAACACGTGTACAGCGCCAGATGCGAGACCGTCGGCGGTCGACAGCCTTCTCTTATTGAGTGCAAAGCAACAATAAATAACAATAGAAAAAAAAGGCATTATCCGACATGCCAGTCAAACCCGACAAGACAGTGGCTGTCCTTCGAGCCATGCACGTCTCTGCAGCGCGTTACCGAGTGGCGGCTGCCATCTACGCGAAACACGGCATGATACACACGCTGCGTTTTACAAGAAGGCGTTCTTTTCTTTTTCTCTTCTTCTTCGTGCTAAAGGCTAATCTCTCTCGCATGAATAAATAGTAAACCAAGTCACGGGTAACAGTGGTCACTTCCTCCTTTTCCCCTCCTTCGTTACTCCATCACTTCGATGACCGCTTGGACGAAACATGCTTTTTGAAAAGAAGTCAAAGGTCTTTTGGTGACGTCAATGTCCAATACAAGCGAAAGAGGCATGAAAGAACACACATACAACGTTGTTGATGGCGCGTATCAGGAGCTGAACGTCAACGTGCACAGTGGTTAAATGGGTCGTCTGAAGGTGTTAGACACCCACCTCGCACCCCTCCTTTTTCCTTTTAGAAGACAATTTCTTTCCATTTTTTCCCTTTTCACCGGTAAAACAAATAAAACATCGCTTAAGTGAATTTGCGCTCCTTCCCTTTTTTTTTGAGGTTATGAAACAACATAAAAAAAATTTTGATTTGGCTTTCGTTAAAATTATAAAACTCCTCGATCCACTGTGGCGCACGACGAAACGCCGCACCGTCTTCCCGTAAAAGCCGCGATTTAATGACGCTGCTCGATTGCTTCTGTAAAGGTTACAGAGAGCAGGAAAAGAAACAAACCCTTTAGCGCGAAATCAATGATGGGAAGCGATCCGTTCTCTGCCACTTGAAACGGGAGAAGAAAAAACTTTCATGAAGAGTTGTAAACGTGTCGAGTGGAAAAAGAAGAAAAAATGAAAACGTGCAGGTTGCGGCTAGCGATGGCCTTCTCTATCCCCACCACCTTCCCTACTTCTGTTTCCTTTCGCATCGAGCACTTTACGCATTCTTCTTGTGATCGCTCTCCGGCTTGATGGTGGCGAGCTTCATGGCGGACGTTACCATGGAGGGCAGGCGGCCGTAGATGACCTTGGCAAGGTTCTCCATGAAATTGAAGGCGGCGGGGCGGATCGGGTACTGCAGAATAGCAGGGATCTCCGTCTTCACTCCGGGGATGCGATCCGTCGTCGACGCACGCACGATGCAGTTGCCGCGCAGCCCCTCCCGTCCGGCGAAGCGGTCGAAGCCGCTGATCTTCACCCCACCAAACGGCAAGGACTGACAAAGGTAGTTGATGCCAAAGTCGTTGATGTTCACCATGCCGGTGCGGATGCGATCGGCAATGGCCTGCGCGCGCGGGATGTTGAGGCTGAAGACGCTGGAGCCGAGGCCGTACGCGCAGGCATTCACCATCTTCACCGCCTCCTCGTCCGTCTTGAACTTCATGATGACCATCACCGGACCGAAGACCTCCTCCTGGGCGATCGGCATGTCAGGTGTTACGTTGGTGAGGACGGTCGGCGGGTAGAACATGTCGCCGTTCATCTTGCCGCCGCACACAAGCGTGGCGCCGGCCTTCACCGTCGCCTCGACCAACTCCTGAATCTTCGGGATGGCCGCCTTCCCCATCGTCATGGCGCCAAGGTCGTACTGACCTTGCGACGCCGCCCCCTGCGTGAGACCGCGCACCTGCCGAGTCACCTCCTCCACCAGCTGGTCATGGACCTTCTCGTGCACGACGATACGCTCAAGCCCAACACAGTTTTGACCGCAGTTCTGAAAGTTGCCGCGCATCACCACCGGGATCACCTGCTTCATGTCCGCATCGTCGCAGATCACCGCCGGGTCCTTGCCGCCCAGCTCCAGCACCACCGGCGTCAGCGTGGCGGAGGCGTTGCGCATAATGATCTTGCCCACGCCCGGCGACCCAATGAAGGTGAGCTTGTCCACCGAGGACACCACCGCCTCCCCGGTCTCAGCGAAGCCCGTCAGGAAGGACACGAGGTCGGGCGAGTAGCCGAGCTGGCGCAGGCCGTCCTTCACGATGGATTCGTAGTAGGACGCGTAGAAGGAGGAGTACTCGGACACCTTGCCGATAAACGCGTTACCGGCGAAGAGGGCGGAGATCATGGGGCCGTAGATGTTGTGGAAGGGGTAGTTCCACGAGACGATGGCGCCGATCACACCAAAAGGGACGTAGCGCACGCTGGCACGCTTGTGGATCGTCATGAGTCCGACATCACGCACCTCCTCCTGCAGCACCTCCTCCCCGCGCGTCGCCGTCCAGCGCAACTTCTCGAAGGTCGTCAGCATCTCGCCCAACGTGCCGTCCATCATGGTCTTGCCGCACTCCACGCAGGCCGTCTTGCAGATGAACTCCTGGTGCGCCAGGATGTAGTCCATCAGGGCAAAGAGCAGCTTGCGGCGTGTGGAGAAGGGAGTGAGTGCCCAGATCTGCTGGGCCGTGCGCGCCTTCTCCACCGCCGCGCGGACCTCGTCGGGGGAGTAGGCCTTCACAACGCCGATCGGCGTGTTGGTGCCCTTGTCGTAGCACTGGATCTTGCCCTCGCCGGCGGAGCGGGGGTTGAGCGTCTCGGCGGCGGGAGCCGCTGGGAAGTTCACCTCCGGCAGTGGGACGTCAATGACGGGTGCGGTGTAGCGATCCACAGTCTGCGTGACGCACGCCCAGATCCACTGGAACACCGTGTACGCGCGATAGAGCGCGTCGGCAACGAGAACCCAGCAGAGAAACATTCTTTTTGGTGTTCTTGATTGATGGATCTTTCAGCAAAAATAAAAAGTAATAATAATGAATAAAGATCGACGGAACAGCAAACAGCAGCAACAGAAAACACAGAGTAACGCACGATTTCTGTCTGAGTGTTCTTCTGCACCACCTGGTTCGTCAATCGGTTACGGTGATTCTTATATTTGGACCGTTTGCCCTCTGAGTGCCGTTTGATGCTGCTTTCTCAAATGAAACGACGCGGAGCTCAAGAAAAGCAAAGAAAATAGACGGAAAAGAAAATAAAATAAAAAAAGCGCAAAAGATGCAATGACGACTTCAATAATCAAATCTGTTTTGCGTTACCGGTGCGTGGAGAGATGATAAATGACGCACATGTGGGAGCGCACACACACACCCATCGATGTTGAGTGTGCGTGTGTGTGTGCGAATGAATACAGAGGGGAAAAGGGTCGAAAAGGGAGAAGAGGAGAAAACAGGGAGGAGAAGAATAAGTATCAGAGTACGCCCATTCCATGTCCTTTTTCAAAGGAAGATTGTGTGAGTGTGGCCGCTTGAGGTCGCCCAACAGGCAGCTCTGAACGTCGATGTGCATTCGATAAGGCAAACGCATGGGCCGTATGGCGCCGTCAAATAGACACACACGCATGGATTCGCGCAAAACAAAAAGCTCACGACAGGTTTCGACATTAAATAGAAGAAACAATGACGCCTCACCATGATGACGATGAGACAGCACAAAAAAGAAAGTAAATAGGGCTCTGTACCGCGTCGTCAGTGGCGATTAAAAACCTTTCCTTCTTTCTTCGTTGCGTGGATTCCTCAGAAACCTTTTATTGGATCATTTTTCACAATTCTCTTGACAATACAACTCTTCTCACCGTTGCGCGAGAGAAGTCTTCACAGAGAGGTCTGCATGTTCAACGCAAAGCACGTCTCGATGTATACATGTGCGAAGTTGAACGGAATAATAATATTAAAATAAAAACAGTAGACGAGAGGCGAAAGGGAGAGATACAAGAATGATGCAAACAGCGGGACACGGAAAGATCACAACGGCAACGCAGGGTGGTAATGCCCAACAAATACAGCGCAGAACACATAAATTGTAAAAGAGGTCTTGATGAGTTTGCCCACGGTAACAACAACAAAACTACACCTACACACATGCATAGAAAGGCAAATATCAACCTATTCATCTAAGGAGGAGAAGATCCACAAAAACAACAAAACGAGCGGCAACGACGACGAGCGGCTTTTTCCTTTCGTTGGAACTACACGCAGACGTCCATCACGGGCAGCCTCAATAGTGTCAGGAGCCTTGCACGTGCATCGTGCCATCTCTCGCACACGCTCTGTCGCGCGCTCGCATTTCCCGCTAGCCTTAAAGCGGAAATGTTGGTTTTCTCCCACGGCGACAACAACTAGAGTGATTACGTTACTTTTTCTTTAGCTCCTTTTTGTAGTACTCCATTTCATCCCAGATGGCGCGGCGCAGCTGGTACTCGGAGATCTCCGCGTGCATGTCGAACCCAAGATCCAGCACCGGCGGCGACGGATAGCTCTTGCAGTCCGCACCGCCCACGCTGCTGAAGAAAGGGTGCTGCAGCGCCTGCTGGGCTGTAATGCGCTTGTCCGGCTCAAAGGCTAACATCTTCGTCACCAAGTCCAAACCGTCCTTCGGCAGCTTCGACAGCAGTTGTGGCAGTGGCCGCGTGCCTTTGTACTTCTTCGCGATTTCGTTCATATTTGCCAGGCCTGATCTGCTGCTGCTGCGCTCGATGAACTCCACGCCGGTAATTGGAATACTCGACAGCACAAACTGCAGCTGGTGGATGTAGTCGCGGCCTGCAAAGAGGGGTCGCTGCGTCACGTACTCGGCCATCACGCAACCGACAGCCCACACGTCAATCGGGTAACTGTACGGACACATCAGCAGCAGCTCCGGCGGGCGGTACCAGCGCGTCACAACGTAGTCCGTCAGATCTAAAGGTTCTTTCAGGTTGTTCAGCCCCGCCCTCGCCAGTCCAAAGTCACACACAATGGCCTCCTCCGAGTCCTTCTCATCACGCAGCAGAATGTTGCTGGGCTTGATGTCGCGGTGGACCATTCCCATGGAGTGCATATCCGCTAAGCAGCGCAGCACGCGCACACTAACGCGGCGCAGCATATCGAGCGACTCCGTTTTGTTCTGCCGAATAATGGAGAAAAGATCCACGTCGTAGAGGTCGGTGACCATGTACAGGTCGCGAAACTCTGTGATGGCGTCGCGGGGCGGCAGCACACGGATCAGCCGAAGAATGTTGCGACACCCGCATTCCTTCAACACACGCAGCACTAGAATCTCACGCCAGATGCGGCGGCCATCAATTAAATCTTCAAAGACGCGGCTCACCCGCTTGATGGCGACCTCTTGAAACGTGCGGTCGTCCAACGCGGCGCACACGATGCCGTACGCACCATGACCAATCACACTGGTGACGGTGTACGTGTCCTCGATGTCGAAGTTCTGCCCCCGAACCTTGTAGACCTTGCGGCCGCGCTGGGTGGAGACGAGTTGGACCCCGTTGGCCGATGAGCTAAAACTGGCGTTGCCGCCACCGTTGTTCGTCATTCTCTCTTCTGTAGGTCGACTCTTTTCTTTCGAAATGTGTAGAGAGGAAGAAAAGGAAGTCTTCGCGTATTCAATTGCAACGCCTTTTCCCGTGTGTCGCCACTTTTCGTGACGATCGCCGCGATTTGACAGGCGCAAACAATTCAAAGTGGGTGATTAATCTGATGACTAGAACGGGAGCCACAGCTTTTCTTTTCTTCTTTTATAAAAGTAGAGTAGAGAACTAGGAAGAGATGCTTTCTGGGCGGCGACAAACAAACGCAAACACACCTGTATATACACAACAGATCAGCTTTGACGTTTACTATGCTGAGAACAGCGACAAAGAAAGACGGCGTGTAAAGCAGAAAACAAAAACGGCGCAGGAGAGGGAAGTGAGCTGAGCAGCGAAGGGTGAAAAGTGCCGAAGTGTTATACGGAATTTTAAAAAAAGGAAACGTTGTTTTATTCCCACCTTCCTCTCTGTGCTGCTCAAATCAGCAGTTTTGTTTCTTATGTGTGTATTTTGAATGCAAAGGTCGTGCCTCTCTCTGACACTTCTCATCCAATCAAAGAGGCAGACACCATCAACGGCGTGCGGGTAAACAGAACACAAGAGCTTTCAAGCGCACCAACCTTCATCCCAGACGCTGTTCCATTCTCATTTATTTTCTTTTTTTAAGTTTGACAGAAGAGCGCGCTGACGCGACAATCATCGTAGAGTTGCGTAGATGAAGTGAAGCGAAGGAAAACGGTAGTGGTACACATGAAACAATAAAGTAAAAAACCAACAAGGAAAGCAACGCGAGGATGCGCACCTTCGCGCACTCTTTCAAGAAGATACGATTTCAGTCTACGGAGATCTCCCCCAAAAGGCCATAATGCCGCAGCAGTGGAAACATGCATAGAACCGACACGCCTACCGTGGTGGACTCATCATCCCTCCACTTCTTGAACCCTTCGCAGATGAAGCGGGCGACGGTCGTGGCGGGGGCGGTGTGCCGGCTTGTACATCGTCGTGCACGCTCCCCCCGGTCGCACGCGCGGCCGATGCCTCCGCAGACGCCGTGCGGTTGCGATGGCGTGAGCGCGACTCCTGCGACAAGGTCCGCACACGACGCAGTACCTGACTCATCTCCTGCTCCTGCACCGCCCGGCTGTCGAGCAACGCCTGTTGGGCGGCAGAAATGGTCTGCGACTGCAGCTGCAGCGTTGCCTCCATCACTGCTTTCTCTTGTCGCAGCTGGGCAACCTCCAGCGAGGCCTGGTGCAGACGCTGCTGCCACTCCTTCTCCTTCCGCTGGAACTCGGCGACGAGGGCAGTGTTCTCCTGCTGCAGGAGGGACTGCTCCCACGATGCCGTTGTGGGGGTGGTGGGTGCAGGTCCGAGCGCAGCAGTCGGCAGCCGCAGTGACGGCCGGGGGGACACGACGGAGCCGTTTGCGTGAGCTCCATAGACGGGCGCCACACGCGCCGAGCCACCACCACCACCATCACCATCAAACATGAACTGCCGCAGCTCGAGCAAGTGAACCTTTTCCTCCGCAAATTTTTGAGCCTTCAGTGCGTCCTGCAAGGCGTGCTGCAGCTGGGCAACGGTGGCGTCCGTCGTGGACGACTGCAGGTGAGACTGCGATTGCTGCTGGAAGGACGGCATCAAGTTCTGTGAGACGGACCGACCACCGCCGAGGGACCCGTTCGCCGCAGCGACATCCCGGTTCGTCGATCTTTCGTCTTCTAAACGCTGAATCTCCTCGCGGAGAGAGAGCACTTCCTTTCGGTGTGTCTGCCGCTGCTCCTTGAGGTCCGCCTCGGTCGCCTGCTGCGCCGCGCGGACTTCCTCCAGTTCCTGCTGAAGCTTCGCCGATGCGGCTCGCTCCGCCTGGTCAGTGCGGCCCGCTCGGGCAGGAGAAGCGGCAGCAGCAGAGACACGCGCAAACCCCTCCGCCGTCATTGCCATCCATAACAATTCGTACTCCTCCTTCGAGTGAGCCACGGCGTCCAGCGTACGACTCACGCGAGGGGGAGGAGGCGCGTGTGCGTCAGCTGCCACAGCCGCCGCCGCCGCACGGGCCTGCTGCACTGCCTCGTCGAGGGGCAGCGCAAAGGCGCAGAGGGAGTCGCGCACCTGCCGCATCTCCGCTGTCGTCGACTCCACCTCCTGCGCAGACATCGTGGAATCCACATAGAGAAAGACGTGTCGGCGGCTGGCGAGCAGCAGCGCGGCCATGTGCGTCGTGGACAGGTGCGAGCCGACGAGCACGACGCAGCTTTTGTGCAGGGCGTACTTGAAGACGACGAAGGAAATAACGCGCAGCGTGCCGAGGACCTCGTCGATGGTGGCGGCGGTGTCGCTGGCCCGCAGTGTTTCGCAGGCCACCGCACCTTCGTCGTAGGCGAACACAAGACACTCCTCATACTGCAGCGGCGTCTCTCCGTGGTCTTTTGCCCCGACCGCTGCGGGGGTGCTTGACGGCACCGCCATGACCACCCCGCGCTGCGACACCTGACGATCAAACCCAAGAGAGCGGTGTCGCGCTTGGTCGCGGATAACGTAGTTTACGACAGCATCGCCCAGCCGCCCGTGGTGCACCTGTGAGCCTAGAAGAAAGAAGACGGAGGAGGAGTACGGCGGTGCGGCTGCCATGGACATTTCGATCGCGGTGGCCACCCGACTCGGTAGTGCCCGCTCTACGATGTCGTCCGCATTTATGCGTTTGCCGTTGAGGGAGAGTGTCTGCGCATCGACGACGTGCAGGGGTGTGCCGTCAGACGTCCGCACGCCGTTGAGGCAGAGGGTGGTGCGGAAGCGATCCATGCGCACCCAGCCGATTTCGCGTCTAAATACAAGAAAAAGAATAACAGTAATAGTAATCGAAAAATTTTCTTCTTCTTTCCTTCTTTCCTTCTATTCTTTTTCAAATTTGCTCTATTGAATCGATCTAAAAGACTCTATCGACGACAAAACCGCCACTCGATGAGCAATAATTTCAACAGCAAATCATCGGCTGCTGCTGTTTTTTGGAAGCCGGAGAACCCAGATGTGAGGCGAATAAGGCGGTGAGAGAAAAGGTGGAGCGAGAGATGCGCACCGAGACGATGTGGAGACGCATAAGGGAGGGAGAGGGAGGGCACAGCTGAGCCTAAGCCACTATATGCGCACTAAAAGAAAACAAAAATGAAGAAGCTGCTGAGCAGCTGATACTGTGGAGAGGGAAATACAAATTCTCCTCTGATGACATCCGTTGCGAGGAGCTTTAACGCCTTTTATTTTTCATAATATCGCTGAGAATGCGGTGTTGCAAGGAAATAGTGAAGAAGCAGCAAAACGAACGAAGTATACACGACCCTTGAAGAGTCACAGAGCATCACAGTTTGCATTCCCATTTAGAGGTGGCGCACGCACCAATTACTCGGCAGGAACACCTGACGCCGTATGTATATATATATAAACTCACGCAGCGCTCTATTCCTCCCTTCTTCTCATCAAAACGGCGGGTCGAACGGTGTGTCAGGCGGCGGCGGACCGATGAAGGCAATCCAGAGCGCCTTCTTTCCGCTGGCTCGTACCGCCGCCTTAAACTCGTCTCGCCGCATCCCTTCCAGGGCGCAACCGCCAAGCCAGCTGAGCACGCGCGATGGGTACAAGTCCGGATTGTCCTTCACCGAGTCCACCAGGTTCTCCGCCACCCCAATCAGTTCCTCCTTGACCCACTCGTCTTTGATAATGTCACGAACAACAAAGGCGCGCAGCGCCGCACGCGTCGGCGTGTCGGTGGTGAGCTCGCGAATAAAAAACTTCTTCAACTCCGCCACCACAACGGGGTGCGTGAGAAGCTGCAGCCCGAACACACGCAGCTGCTCCTGCACCTCCGCGTCGTTCAGTGCCTTGCTGATTACCTCGCCGGAGAGTGCGATGGCGGCGAGCTGGAGCAATCTGTCGTTGCGAGCGGGGTGTCGCTGCTCGTACACGTTGTAGACGTACCGCCCACCGAGACCAGCGCCGGAGATGCCGATTGCGACGAGCCCAAAACGCACGAGTGAGTTGGCGGAGATGTGCATATGCGGACGCAAATCATTCCTCGACGGCTGCGGCAACGTTAACAACAGTTATCGTACACATACACCACCGAAGGATTGGAAGAGTAAAACAACGATGACCACCACCACTACAAAAAAAGCCTCTATGCAGCTTTGTCGTCTGAGATCTACGCTTGGCGTTATCAACGACACCGAGTGAACCAAGTGGGCGACAATGACTGCTGTTTTTCTTTTCTGTGCGAACGAGCGCTGCTCACATTCAAGGAGGTGCTCCGTCGCCACTTCAATGAGGCGCCGGCCTAGCGTACGCGTATGTCCGAATGTGAGGCGATCCGGCTGGGCAGCTGAAGTGACGAGGGGAACAAGCAAGACAGCAGAGGGAAAAAAATCGGAAAGGGAGAAGAAATAGATTTGACCTTGTGTGACATTTGAATAAAACGGTGACCTACCAGACGTCCGGGCAACCTAAAACAACCATCATTGTTTCCTAGCCCGTTAAACCAATTTTTCAAGCTTCCAAAAGGGGGAAAAAAGAAGATGAACGAAGCGAATACGACTTCCTTTGCACAGGCAACAGCGTTAGGAGACGTGCTGGTCTGCCCATCGGCGTTGACAATCGCTAAAACAACCGAAAAGAATAAGCGAGAATATGTGTTCGGAATAGTAATAACAACAATAAGAATAGCATCCGTCCGGTTTCACACAAAAGAAACGCAACGTACCACGCCAACGCCGAGCAACGACGGCAACGAAACGATGAAAATAGTAAAGCTCAAATGAGAGAAGCAGAAGAAAGCACCTGCCGTTTAACGAGAGCCATTTGACTGAGGCCGCCGCGGTCAACCACACAGAGGTAGAGAGAGAGAGAGTGACACAACCGCAATACACCACAGAGGACATACACACACACACAACGGCAAGCGGCGTCGTATTATGCCGCAAATATGCCACAAGAGAAAAAATATATATATAAGGCATTGGGATATGCAAAAAGCAGAAGCGTCGTTTCGATTCTTTTGGTAGCGCAGACGCGACGACCTTCACGACCTGCGCCGTGTCATTTTTTGGCGAAGTTGACGTTCAAACCGACAACGGAGAAGTTGCCGTGGATAAGACTGTTGAACTTGCTGCTGATCGTCTGGAAGGCGCCGCTGCGGACAAAGTTCGAGTAATAAATTGGGTTGTCGCCGCTGCTTGTCATCACGACGTTCTTGCGGTCCGTGCCTACATAACTCACCCATACCGTCACAGACGAGTTGCCTGCCAACGTGGCCGCGTTTGAGTAGCACAGGCCGCAGTTCTTCTTTCCGGTGACGTTGCCAATGCATACATACGCGTCGGGGTCGCCCAGCGTACACTGATCCTGCGCGTTGCACGTCGGTGCGAAGCCGACCCTCGCCGGCTGCACGTTGATAGCCGGGACGTTGACGGTGATCGTCTTGCTGCAATAATCAATGGAGTCGGAGGAGCTCGCCGCGGCGTTGGCCTTCGGTGCGGTGGTCGTTGTTGTTTGGCGGGAACCACCAGAGCCGCTTTCGTCGCCGCACATCGATGCGTTGTAATTCGGATTGGGGATCGTGGTGGTGGTTTGGCCTGACTGCCCCACGTAGTTGAAGTAGCCCTTGTGCAGGCCAATCTCCAGCGACAGAAGTGTCACGACACCCACCATTGTAGGATCCCCACAGGCTTCAAGACCGTTTTTAGCCACGAGCACCGCACCGGTGGAGACACCAACCTCCGGTTCTGTCGTCTGGTTCGACATGCCGAAGCCGAACACAGACAAATACTTGTCGGAGCGGTTCCCGGTCAGGTAATACGACGTGACAGGCGGCGTCGCGTTGTTGGTGACGGCGTAGCCGGCGGCGAGGAAAGGCGCGGTGTTCAGCGCCAGGGCAGCGATGTCGTCTACGCAGGGCGTGAAGGCGAACGTGGCGGTGCTCTTCAGCACCCCGTTGACCGTGTAGTTGTTCTCCTGGGCCATCTGCAGCACAAAGCGGAGATTGATCGGGTTCTTGCGCAGGCACCCGGTCCCGCCGCTTACGGCGGCCACGTAGGGCGTGCAGACGGTCCCGCTGCACGACTTTGCGGTGGCGAAGACAACAAGGGAGAGCATGACAGCGACGGCCGTCACCGACAACCAAAATAAACCTTTGGCACTTAGAGGAGACATCGTGCCTGAACGCGACGTGGAGTGCGGCACCACACCGGATGAGATATTGTTCCTAGATATATATACTCTCGACTTTGCGTTAAACGCTGCCTCTGTTTTTCGATCTCGAAGAAGTCGCATGTGATTTAAAAAAGCAGGAACAAAGATGGGACATACAAGACAGAATGAAAGAGTCGACGCTGCGTTCGTCTCATAAACGAAGAAAAACTCGTAGCAAAAGAACGCTGACATTTCTAGTTCGGCGTTCATGTGTTCATTATCAGAAAGCTCGCATCACCTCTCTCCAACGTCTGCGTGATTGTGCGCTCCCCAAAAAAAGACCTCAAAAGGCGGCATCAACAGTAGCAATAGCAAATATGAAATGAAACATGCTTCGCAGTTTCGTACTCGTACTTTCTTTCTTTTGCAAGAGCATATGCGCACACATCGGAAAGGAAAGCGAAAAACACTCGCCGCAACGATCTGCAGCGCTACACGAGCGACAGAGACGAACTTTCAAAAAAAGAAGAAGGCGAAGAGGGGACGCGATCGTCTCATAACCTGGCCCAGCAAAAGGGAAGACCCGGTGGGATATACAACGGAGAAATAAGGAGAAAAAAAAAACGACACCTCTTGTGAATGTGAACGCAACGCAGTCAGGAAGGAAGATAGAGAACAAATGAAGTAGGTGATGATGGAAGATCACTCAGCCACCGCCTTGGCGCGGAACAAGAAACCGCAACAACACATACATTAAGAAAGGACAAAAACGTCAGCTTATGCGTTTACTAAACCGCAATCCATTGCTCCGTTCGATGGCCGTGAAGCGAGAAAGACGTAAAGCAACCACAGGCTTCATTTCAATGAAGACCAAGGAGAAGTCTTGCGAGGCGTTCGCTCGTCCAAGATCATTGACTTTATTCTGTCAGGATCGAGTTCCGAGTTTCAGGTAGGAAAACAAAAACAGAAAACCAAAGCGAGAGAAAGAGATGGGAGCACAGCGTTTGAGGGTTCTACGACACCATGAACGACGCGAAAGCGCGGAGGAGATAATTCGATCAAAAAATGATACAGAGAAACAAGAACAAAAGAAAAAGAAGGACTGGAGAAATATCAAAGAAAACACATCGCAAACTTACGAATGAATGATACACTTTGAACGCGTGAAAAGGTAAAAGAAAATAAAAATACGTGTATCCTCTAGCTTTGCAAACACTGCGCGTACCTTCATGTGTATTAAAGTCCTCAGGGGTTGCACTCATGTCACCTTGAATCCGAAGCGGAGCTCCCTTATTAAGAAAAGAAGAAGAAGAGAAAAATGCGAGAAAACGACCAAGAGAGCGAGACTGTGAGGACACCCCCTCTCACACCCACAAGCGAAAAGCTCTCTTCGTTTTGAATAGGTGAAGGCCACCAACTAAACAGATGATGACATAATAATCCTGTATGCAGTCTTGAGCCGTCGTTTCAGAGGAAAGCGATAAAACTGCTATGAAGTCAACGCTAACTCGCGTGCATGCCACCACGAAACAGATTGACTGTCTACTTCTTGACATCCTCAATCTCGAATTTGCAGAGAATGGCACAGCCAGGCAATGACGCGCCGTTCTCGCACAGCTTCATCGGAATCGCCCGATAGCCACTACGCAGCGCGCGAACGGGGATGACCATCTCACACACCGGATCGTTCGCCGATGTCGTGTCCTCGTCCATGATCTTCACGGTGAACACATCCACCTCTTTGCTCTCGCAGTGGAGCACGAAGTTCTCCATCCATGACGGGTTCAGACCGTTGTTGCGTACCACCTTCGTCTTTACTTCGGTGTTTTGGCGTCCGTTGATCGTCATCTTAATGTAGGGATCCACAATGTCGCCCTTCTCCCGCAGTGACGGCTTCGGGATTTGCGTACCGCACAGCACCTCCACTTTAATCGTGCAAGCCGTGGGCATCGTACCACTCGCGACGTCACGCAGGTACTTTGGCTTCAGCACGTAGCCGCAGCCTTTGTTGAGCGAGAACATGCCGTCGTTCAGGCGCATATCGTTGTCCCAGGTTTGGTAGTTGAGCGCGACCACCTGCGCACCCATCGACCATGCCAGGGTCGGGTTGTAGTTGGAGGACCCAATACGCGAGCCTTTCGGGTAGACGCGCGCCAGCATGCGCGAATTCTGTCCGGTGAAGTTGTCGCGTGCTGTCGCTGCAAACGCCTCCACTTTTGTCTCCGCGTAGCTTTGGATGTTGTACGGCGCGGCGTCCTTGCCCCAGTTGGCCGTCTTGAAGGCACCAATCGTGACGCAGTTGGTCAGCAGGTTCGGCACGTCGGCGTGCACCGTCGTCTCCGCCTTGCCGGACGAGACCGGCGAGCCCTCCACCGACTCCACATCCGACCGTGGCGTCTCCATATCGTCCACATCCTTGCCTGGCAGCTTCCACTTCACCAGCACCTTGCCTTTCAGTGCGTCAGGGGTGTAGGTCATGTTCGGCACGTCCTTTGCCATCATGAGCGTGTCACTCAGAATCGTCTGTAGGTGGTCAGCCATGACGTTGCACTGCGCGACGGAGGTGTGCACCTCTAGCGAGAGAATAACTGGGTACGGCGACGTCACGAAGGCGTGGCGGCGAACGGTCTCGATGACGTCGGCAAACCGGATCTTTGACGTGCGGGTGTAGCCGTGGTAGACGATGGGGTCGCCGTTTTTGCCGTCCCAACAGTCTAGCTCCACGCAGCGACAGCCCGCGATGAGGGCGCGCTTGTACATGTCAATGTCGCTCTTTGAGCGGAATTGGTCACCAGACAGGTACGTGTTGTGCGATGAGTTGATGAAGTAGTCTTTTATTGGCTGCTGCATGTCGTCCACAACGCCCTTCAGGTGCTCCGGGTCCAGCGCAGGGTTGCGGTGCGGGCTGAGCAGGTAATGCACAAACGACGTGTAGGTGATGCTGCCCTTTTTGTTGGGCTGCAGTTCGTTGTAGACGGCGTCAGTGCTCTCATCCGCTTGCTCTGCCATGAACTTGTCAAACTCGTTCCGCGTCATCCAGTCTTGATCAGCGGCGTACTGCTTGAAAAGTGGACGCAGCTCCTTGTGTGACGTGAGGTGCACGAAGAGGGTCGTAAACTCCTCCAGGTCCAGCGTGCCGTCCCCAGAAACGTCGTGGGCTTTAAAGAGCTCCGCTAACATCGGGTTTGAAATCTCCACGTTCATGCGCACCATCAGCTTCTTCGCCTCCTTGAGGTCCACCTTGCCGTCGTGGTTCACGTCAGCCCGTTCCCACGTTGCACGAATGCGTCCCTTCAGCGTGTCCTCCGAAGATACCGCCGCGTCGGCATTCAGGTGAGAGCCTTTCCGCTGCATGCCGACCATCTGCATCCACGTCTTGGCGCTAGCCTTGTCGTCAAAGACGATAAGCCAGCTGCGATCTGTGCGGGTGTTCATCTTCACCACCACGTCCGTTTTCTTGTTGAGGTGCGCAGCTTTGTACACGTGGTTGTTTTGGTCGATCTTCGTGACCTCGTAGAGGTCTGTGAAGAGCATGGTCTGACGCTTCGTTTTGTTGGAAGGCTTGTACTCCAGCGCCTTGCCATCCTCTGTCAAGGAGAACTTCTTGTGGTGCACTACATGGGTTGTGGTGAGACGGCGCAACTCGACGGAGCCGGCCTTGAGACGAAACAGAAGGTTATTCACGGCCATCAACTCCTCCTCCGTCGTCGGAGGGTCGGGCAGTGTTTCCTTAATAGCGCGAGTAGCCATTTTTATTTCTGTTCTCTGGATGTTGACGTTGACGCAGTCAAATGCTTGCCGTTAGCGCAGATCTACAAGCGAAATATATGCGTGCTGCTAAACACGAAAAAAATATATAGTGATTTGTCGGAGAAGAAATAATAATGATAATAGTATGAAAGAACTGGGAGTGATGCTCCGTTGGATTCACGCACACATACACACACGAACCAGGATTGGGGAGCAGTTACGAAGGAAGGCCACTTTGTTTTGAAAAGCAGAGGCGAGTTGAGACCACAGCGCCGTTCCACCAAAGACACAGCTCAAAGCAACGCTAGAATTTAAAAAAAGAAGTTCTTTTTTTAAAGGCTTTGGAGCGAAGAGAAGATGGGAAACAAAAAACATGGAGCGCACGGCGAGCACGTATACACAGCGTTGGACACGACTCTTCGGTGGCGTTTTCGACCACAGAAGTAGGGGATCGCAGGAGCGAGTGAGGATTTGAGAACGAAAAAGGGAAAAAAAGATGAAGGTTGCGGGAACACACGTGTACAACGAGCCGGAGGGGGACATTACATTACGAAGGAGAAAAGAACAGTGGTGAAAAGCGCTTTGGTTGAGCACAGAAACGTGAAGAGTACGTGCTCCGATCACGGAGGTGCAACGCACGTAAAGCTGAGGTTTCCTCTCCTTCACGGAGGCGTGGTACATCAGCGGCGTACGAGCGACAGAGAGAGAGACAAAGTAACAGAATCTCGTTCGGCCCATCGCGCCCCAGTCCAGGCAAAAAAAAAAAAAAACATGCAGGAAAGCACATTTGAGAAGCTGCTAATAAATAATAATAGCAAACGAGAAAAATGTCATCCAACCGACACACACTCTCTCTGAAGTGCGACGCATTAGAGTTACGATCGCTTTGAGCACGCCTTTTCCTTCGGCTGTTGATGTGGTGGTGACGTTTCTCCTTCTCTTTTTCTTTTTGATACGAATGAATCTCCCGCGACAGCAAGACTAGAAAAGATAAGACGAAACGCAGCAAACGAAGACCAAGAAAGAAGCGGGAAGGAGAGAAGAAAGGAAAAGAAAAACGCGCTGTCGAGATAAAGCGTGCGTTTCAGCGCGTCGTTCGCGCACACGTGTGTGTGTTGGTACTACACAAACTATAGCTGGCCGCCAAAAAAAGAGAAAAGGGAAGGTAACTAGAACAACAACAAATACAACAAGAACTTGAAACAAACCACAGAAATGATAGTGCACGTAGTTTGGCCAATAACCCGCCCGTGAACGGTGAAGGCCAAACACTATCGCTTTTTCCCGCCAGCCGCTCTCCCCGTTGCCACCTCTTCTGGGAGGCAAACGGAGAAATAAAAATCTCCTCTTCAAGCAGCACATCACCATTCAGATTTGCATTTCCTTATTGAAACGATTCCTTTGTTTTTCTGACATCACGAACTCGATTGGGTTTCAGTGATGGTGGTCTTCGCAGTCGGACTCGCCTGCCTTCTTCGCGTACGCGGGGTGCACCTCGTAATGCTCCGTGTGCGAGTGCTTCCAGCGGTACCGCTCCGGGTTGAAGACAGCGCGGTACACGTGCGGGTCGGGTTCCTTGTTGTCCTGAAACGGGTTCTGCCGCAGCACACCGCCCATATCGCGAATCGGCCGCGTGAGATCCTCCTTCGACTCCGGCGTGGTGGCGATCTTCTGCTCCTCCTCAAACCAGTCGTCGTCGTTGTCGGTCGCGGTGGACATGTTTATGAACTTCAGACGGCACCACTTGCACACCACCACCTTGCCGCGGGGGCACTTGATAAAAATGCGAGGGTGCTGCAGAATAAAATGGCTGTGGCCCATGCACCAAATGTGCTCTCGATAGACGGGGACGGGAGGAATTTCGGCGATAATACCGCCGCGGTTGGAGTAGTTCAGCTGCGGCGTCTTCCGTCCTGGTCCGAGCAAGCCAGGGTGCAGACTGGCTAGTTCGTTGACGCCGGTATTCCACGTGTACTTCGGATCTCGCGGGTGCGTGAACTGAAGCTGCTTTTGGTTTGTCACACGGCTGGCGTACTCTAGCGGCATGTAGACAGGCGGACTGTAGTAGCCGCGGTTGTCGGAGAACGTCCACAGCAGCGGGAACGTCTTCTTCATCATTTTGCTTGCTTTGAGTGTGCCTGTTAGCGCTAAAGGGAATAGTACTACAAAGAAAAAAAGTGATGTCCTCTTGAGATCGGACCCCTAACGTAGATCCTTTTCACCTAGAAGCAGAAGTAAAAGAAAAATCCTATCGAAGAAAAGAAAGCGGTGCAATTGCACCCACGAACGAAAACGCAGAAGGGAAAAAAGTCGTACCGCCAATTGGCCTTGGGTGGAGAAGCGAACTCTGCTTCGAGAAGTGCGCTACATACACTTCACTACTAACGACTTCAGCTGTAAGGCAACTATAGCCTTTGCTCTCCGTTGCCGTGTGGGGATGAGAGCACAGAAACGAGACCTTCGCCGACAACATAAATAGAGCATGCATCGCCCGAAAGAGGAAGGCAGCAAGGAAGTCGAAAATGGGAGGGTTGTGAAGGGATAACAGAAACGAGAAGACTCTACCTTCGAGGTAAGGCACCACCAAAACTCACGCCCACGTACCTACGTTCAACGAAAATCACACAACGCAATAACGTCAAACACACCGGATCGCAATACATCCATGGCCACACATGAGTAAAAAAAGATACCCTACACGACCGTTTTCAGCAGGTGACAAAAGTCAACGCCGCCATCTTCCACGAAGATGCTCATTGCACCCGTGCAGGGGTAAAGGCGTCCAACAAACGCAACTCGCACCAGCAACACCAAATGATCGCCGAGTCGAAAATTATGTCATGTTTTGCACTTCCTTTTGCGTGGATACCTTTATCCTTTGTCCTTTGTCCTTCGAAACGTCAGCGAAAAATTTGTCCTTTATCCTTTGAGGCGTTACAGAGACCTCTGTCCTTCGACCTGCTACGGAAGCATTTTACCTTTGAAGCATTAACGGGGTTTTTGTTTTCTTACTTTTTGGAGCCCACTACGACATCCGAGAGAGCCAGGCGCGTGCACAGGCAGCGACCGGCGAGCAGGTGTGTATGCAGCTCCATGCGCCGCTGCCGGTGCAGGTCCCGCGTCTTCTCAGTTTAGCACACAGAGATGGAGACGCGCCGCGGAGCCGGGCAACACAACGCGCAGTCCCGCGTAGTGACGCCTGGACAGTGCCGCAGTCGTGTAGCTCGGCGCCGCGGAGGTGCGGCCGGCCTCTCAATGTCGGTGGCAGTGGTGGTTAGAACTAAACATATATATATATATGGACGTTTCCTTTTCACTTTTTGAGGCGCTCGAGGAGCGCTTTGAGTTGCGGTCAAAGCATCGAGACGCGGAGAATCGTTACAGTTGAGAGAGAGAGAGAGATATTTTTTGTTTTTGAACACAGCGTGCTTTACCACGATCGCGGCACGCGCCTTAACCATGTCAGCTCTCAGTCAACAAAGCATGACGAAATAGAAAACAGAGAAGAGAAAATAGGAAGGAGGCGCGGGCCGCGAAGCCGAGGGGTGGCGGCGCCAAACAAGACTGGCGCAAGCCGCACGCCCGCAGCGGACGTGCACCTACGCGTCTGGCTCACGTGCATGGCGATGCAGCTCCAAGGGTCGGTGGCGTCGGCACCTCGCCCCCAAGCCGCCGCGCTCACGCACCGGCCGGTGCGCACTCCCACACCCCGACCACTGCCCGATCCTCCCTCCCTCCTAACAGTGCAGCAAGGACCCCGGTGCCTTCCGACGCGCACGCAACGCGACCGCTCGCTCACTCGCTGGCTAGCCGCGCACTTACATCTTCGCGCACGCGCGGTCCTTGGCGCCCATGTAGCGCACCAGGTCCACCACGCGGTGGGAGTAGCCCCACTCGTTGTCGTACCACGACACGATCTTGAAGAAGCGCTTCTCGCCGGGCAGGTTGTTCTGCAGCGTCGCCTTCGCGTCGTAGATCGAGCTGCGGGCGTCGTTGATGAAGTCGCTGCTCACCAGCTCCTCGTCCGTGTAGCCGAGGATGCCCTTCATGTACGTCTTGGACGCCTTCTTCAGGGCAGCGTCGATCTCCTGGATCGAGGCGTCGCGGTTGGCGCGGAAGGTCAGGTCCACCACCGACACATCCGGCGTCGGCACGCGGAAGGACATGCCGGTCAGCTTGCCCTTCGTCGACGGGATCACCATGCCCACGGCCTTCGCCGCACCGGTCGTGCTGGGGATGATGTTCATCGCAGCAGCGCGGCCGCCGCGCCAGTCCTTGATCGACACGCCGTCCACCGTCTTCTGCGTGGCGGTGTAGGAGTGGATGGTCGTCATCAGGCCCGTCTCGATGCCGAAGTTCTCCTTCGTCAGCACGTGCACGATCGGGGCGAGGCAGTTGGTCGTGCACGACGCGTTCGACACAACGTGGTGCTTGGCGGGGTCGTACTCGTGCTGGTTCACGCCCATCACGATCGTCTTCGCACCGCCGGACGCCGGAGCGCTGATCACGACCTTCTTCGCGCCGCCCTTCACGTGGCCCTCCGCCTTCGCCTTGTTCGTGAACAGGCCGGTCGACTCGATCACGTAGTCCACGCCCAGCTTGCCCCACGGCAGGTCCGCAGGGTTGCGCTGCGCCTTCACGCACAGGATGCGGTGGCCGTTCACCACAAGCACATCCGGCTTCTTCACCTCCGGCGCGCTCTTCGCAACCTCCACCGTGTACGTCGGGCGGCCGTGCACCGTGTCGTACTTCATCTGGTACGCGAAGTACTCGGCGTCCGTGCTCATGTCCACCACCGCCACCACGTCGATCTCGTTGCCGAGGACGTTGTCCTCGCACATCGACTGGAACACCATGCGGCCGATGCGGCCGAAGCCGTTGATGCCGACCTTGAGCGGAGCCATTGTTATGTGGTTAGGGAGACGGGTGAGTTATGTTTGTGTGTGTTAAGGGCGTGTATATTGACGAGGAGAGCGCTGGGAGAATTCTGTGCGCGCGGTGGCGTTGGGATAGAAGGGAGCAGATGGGGGAGAGAAGGGAGGAGAGGAGGGGGGTAGAGGGAAATGTGCTGCGCGCGTCACGACGGCAAACGCGGCAACCGCCGCAAGGAGGGCACACGCCACGCCACTGACAGTGCGCGGCGACAAGCTCCGCGGTTCACGCAGAAGGGGTGGGAGCGCGTGCTCGGCTGCTGCTTGCTCACACACACCGCCGCAGAAGAGAGCCAGCATACACCCCTCTCTCAGCGCACTACCCCAAACGTGCAGCACACAATACGTGATTTGACACACACACACACACACACACACACAGAGACACACGTACGCACACACAGCAACCGCGGTCGTCTTGCGTGGTAACCAGCCCGCGCACCCGACTCCGTTCGCACCAACGCAACGATGATCGCCGAGTCGAAAATTATGTCATGTTTTGCACTTCCTTTTGCGTGGATACCTTTATCCTTTGTCCTTTGTCCTTCGAAACGTCAGCGAAAAATTTGTCCTTTATCCTTTGAGGCGTTACAGAGACCTCTGTCCTTCGACCTGCTACGGAAGCATTTTACCTTTGAAGCATTAACGGGGTTTTTGTTTTCTTACTTTTTGGAGCCCACTACGACATCCGAGAGAGCCAGGCGCGTGCACAGGCAGCGACCGGCGAGCAGGTGTGTATGCAGCTCCATGCGCCGCTGCCGGTGCAGGTCCCGCGTCTTCTCAGTTTAGCACACAGAGATGGAGACGCGCCGCGGAGCCGGGCAACACAACGCGCAGTCCCGCGTAGTGACGCCTGGACAGTGCCGCAGTCGTGTAGCTCGGCGCCGCGGAGGTGCGGCCGGCCTCTCAATGTCGGTGGCAGTGGTGGTTAGAACTAAACATATATATATATATGGACGTTTCCTTTTCACTTTTTGAGGCGCTCGAGGAGCGCTTTGAGTTGCGGTCAAAGCATCGAGACGCGGAGAATCGTTACAGTTGAGAGAGAGAGAGAGATATTTTTTGTTTTTGAACACAGCGTGCTTTACCACGATCGCGGCACGCGCCTTAACCATGTCAGCTCTCAGTCAACAAAGCATGACGAAATAGAAAACAGAGAAGAGAAAATAGGAAGGAGGCGCGGGCCGCGAAGCCGAGGGGTGGCGGCGCCAAACAAGACTGGCGCAAGCCGCACGCCCGCAGCGGACGTGCACCTACGCGTCTGGCTCACGTGCATGGCGATGCAGCTCCAAGGGTCGGTGGCGTCGGCACCTCGCCCCCAAGCCGCCGCGCTCACGCACCGGCCGGTGCGCACTCCCACACCCCGACCACTGCCCGATCCTCCCTCCCTCCTAACAGTGCAGCAAGGACCCCGGTGCCTTCCGACGCGCACGCAACGCGACCGCTCGCTCACTCGCTGGCTAGCCGCGCACTTACATCTTCGCGCACGCGCGGTCCTTGGCGCCCATGTAGCGCACCAGGTCCACCACGCGGTGGGAGTAGCCCCACTCGTTGTCGTACCACGACACGATCTTGAAGAAGCGCTTCTCGCCGGGCAGGTTGTTCTGCAGCGTCGCCTTCGCGTCGTAGATCGAGCTGCGGGCGTCGTTGATGAAGTCGCTGCTCACCAGCTCCTCGTCCGTGTAGCCGAGGATGCCCTTCATGTACGTCTTGGACGCCTTCTTCAGGGCAGCGTCGATCTCCTGGATCGAGGCGTCGCGGTTGGCGCGGAAGGTCAGGTCCACCACCGACACATCCGGCGTCGGCACGCGGAAGGACATGCCGGTCAGCTTGCCCTTCGTCGACG
The DNA here is from genome assembly GCF_001293395.1 of Leptomonas pyrrhocoris. Classification (NCBI taxonomy): domain Eukaryota; phylum Euglenozoa; class Kinetoplastea; order Trypanosomatida; family Trypanosomatidae; genus Leptomonas; species Leptomonas pyrrhocoris. The sequence continues at coordinate 1,607,877 of NW_015438360.1, forward strand.
GGATCACCATGCCCACGGCCTTCGCCGCACCGGTCGTGCTGGGGATGATGTTCATCGCAGCAGCGCGGCCGCCGCGCCAGTCCTTGATCGACACGCCGTCCACCGTCTTCTGCGTGGCGGTGTAGGAGTGGATGGTCGTCATCAGGCCCGTCTCGATGCCGAAGTTCTCCTTCGTCAGCACGTGCACGATCGGGGCGAGGCAGTTGGTCGTGCACGACGCGTTCGACACAACGTGGTGCTTGGCGGGGTCGTACTCGTGCTGGTTCACGCCCATCACGATCGTCTTCGCACCGCCGGACGCCGGAGCGCTGATCACGACCTTCTTCGCGCCGCCCTTCACGTGGCCCTCCGCCTTCGCCTTGTTCGTGAACAGGCCGGTCGACTCGATCACGTAGTCCACGCCCAGCTTGCCCCACGGCAGGTCCGCAGGGTTGCGCTGCGCCTTCACGCACAGGATGCGGTGGCCGTTCACCACAAGCACATCCGGCTTCTTCACCTCCGGCGCGCTCTTCGCAACCTCCACCGTGTACGTCGGGCGGCCGTGCACCGTGTCGTACTTCATCTGGTACGCGAAGTACTCGGCGTCCGTGCTCATGTCCACCACCGCCACCACGTCGATCTCGTTGCCGAGGACGTTGTCCTCGCACATCGACTGGAACACCATGCGGCCGATGCGGCCGAAGCCGTTGATGCCGACCTTGAGCGGAGCCATTGTTATGTGGTTAGGGAGACGGGTGAGTTATGTTTGTGTGTGTTAAGGGCGTGTATATTGACGAGGAGAGCGCTGGGAGAATTCTGTGCGCGCGGTGGCGTTGGGATAGAAGGGAGCAGATGGGGGAGAGAAGGGAGGAGAGGAGGGGGGTAGAGGGAAATGTGCTGCGCGCGTCACGACGGCAAACGCGGCAACCGCCGCAAGGAGGGCACACGCCACGCCACTGACAGTGCGCGGCGACAAGCTCCGCGGTTCACGCAGAAGGGGTGGGAGCGCGTGCTCGGCTGCTGCTTGCTCACACACACCGCCGCAGAAGAGAGCCAGCATACACCCCTCTCTCAGCGCACTACCCCAAACGTGCAGCACACAATACGTGATTTGACACACACACACACACACACACACACAGAGACACACGTACGCACACACAGCAACCGCGGTCGTCTTGCGTGGTAACCAGCCCGCGCACCCGACTCCGTTCGCACCAACGCAACGATGATCGCCGAGTCGAAAATTATGTCATGTTTTGCACTTCCTTTTGCGTGGATACCTTTATCCTTTGTCCTTTGTCCTTCGAAACGTCAGCGAAAAATTTGTCCTTTATCCTTTGAGGCGTTACAGAGACCTCTGTCCTTCGACCTGCTACGGAAGCATTTTACCTTTGAAGCATTAACGGGGTTTTTGTTTTCTTACTTTTTGGAGCCCACTACGACATCCGAGAGAGCCAGGCGCGTGCACAGGCAGCGACCGGCGAGCAGGTGTGTATGCAGCTCCATGCGCCGCTGCCGGTGCAGGTCCCGCGTCTTCTCAGTTTAGCACACAGAGATGGAGACGCGCCGCGGAGCCGGGCAACACAACGCGCAGTCCCGCGTAGTGACGCCTGGACAGTGCCGCAGTCGTGTAGCTCGGCGCCGCGGAGGTGCGGCCGGCCTCTCAATGTCGGTGGCAGTGGTGGTTAGAACTAAACATATATATATATATGGACGTTTCCTTTTCACTTTTTGAGGCGCTCGAGGAGCGCTTTGAGTTGCGGTCAAAGCATCGAGACGCGGAGAATCGTTACAGTTGAGAGAGAGAGAGAGATATTTTTTGTTTTTGAACACAGCGTGCTTTACCACGATCGCGGCACGCGCCTTAACCATGTCAGCTCTCAGTCAACAAAGCATGACGAAATAGAAAACAGAGAAGAGAAAATAGGAAGGAGGCGCGGGCCGCGAAGCCGAGGGGTGGCGGCGCCAAACAAGACTGGCGCAAGCCGCACGCCCGCAGCGGACGTGCACCTACGCGTCTGGCTCACGTGCATGGCGATGCAGCTCCAAGGGTCGGTGGCGTCGGCACCTCGCCCCCAAGCCGCCGCGCTCACGCACCGGCCGGTGCGCACTCCCACACCCCGACCACTGCCCGATCCTCCCTCCCTCCTAACAGTGCAGCAAGGACCCCGGTGCCTTCCGACGCGCACGCAACGCGACCGCTCGCTCACTCGCTGGCTAGCCGCGCACTTACATCTTCGCGCACGCGCGGTCCTTGGCGCCCATGTAGCGCACCAGGTCCACCACGCGGTGGGAGTAGCCCCACTCGTTGTCGTACCACGACACGATCTTGAAGAAGCGCTTCTCGCCGGGCAGGTTGTTCTGCAGCGTCGCCTTCGCGTCGTAGATCGAGCTGCGGGCGTCGTTGATGAAGTCGCTGCTCACCAGCTCCTCGTCCGTGTAGCCGAGGATGCCCTTCATGTACGTCTTGGACGCCTTCTTCAGGGCAGCGTCGATCTCCTGGATCGAGGCGTCGCGGTTGGCGCGGAAGGTCAGGTCCACCACCGACACATCCGGCGTCGGCACGCGGAAGGACATGCCGGTCAGCTTGCCCTTCGTCGACGGGATCACCATGCCCACGGCCTTCGCCGCACCGGTCGTGCTGGGGATGATGTTCATCGCAGCAGCGCGGCCGCCGCGCCAGTCCTTGATCGACACGCCGTCCACCGTCTTCTGCGTGGCGGTGTAGGAGTGGATGGTCGTCATCAGGCCCGTCTCGATGCCGAAGTTCTCCTTCGTCAGCACGTGCACGATCGGGGCGAGGCAGTTGGTCGTGCACGACGCGTTCGACACAACGTGGTGCTTGGCGGGGTCGTACTCGTGCTGGTTCACGCCCATCACGATCGTCTTCGCACCGCCGGACGCCGGAGCGCTGATCACGACCTTCTTCGCGCCGCCCTTCACGTGGCCCTCCGCCTTCGCCTTGTTCGTGAACAGGCCGGTCGACTCGATCACGTAGTCCACGCCCAGCTTGCCCCACGGCAGGTCCGCAGGGTTGCGCTGCGCCTTCACGCACAGGATGCGGTGGCCGTTCACCACAAGCACATCCGGCTTCTTCACCTCCGGCGCGCTCTTCGCAACCTCCACCGTGTACGTCGGGCGGCCGTGCACCGTGTCGTACTTCATCTGGTACGCGAAGTACTCGGCGTCCGTGCTCATGTCCACCACCGCCACCACGTCGATCTCGTTGCCGAGGACGTTGTCCTCGCACATCGACTGGAACACCATGCGGCCGATGCGGCCGAAGCCGTTGATGCCGACCTTGAGCGGAGCCATTGTTATGTGGTTAGGGAGACGGGTGAGTTATGTTTGTGTGTGTTAAGGGCGTGTATATTGACGAGGAGAGCGCTGGGAGAATTCTGTGCGCGCGGTGGCGTTGGGATAGAAGGGAGCAGATGGGGGAGAGAAGGGAGGAGAGGAGGGGGGTAGAGGGAAATGTGCTGCGCGCGTCACGACGGCAAACGCGGCAACCGCCGCAAGGAGGGCACACGCCACGCCACTGACAGTGCGCGGCGACAAGCTCCGCGGTTCACGCAGAAGGGGTGGGAGCGCGTGCTCGGCTGCTGCTTGCTCACACACACCGCCGCAGAAGAGAGCCAGCATACACCCCTCTCTCAGCGCACTACCCCAAACGTGCAGCACACAATACGTGATTTGACACACACACACACACACACACACACAGAGACACACGTACGCACACACAGCAACCGCGGTCGTCTTGCGTGGTAACCAGCCCGCGCACCCGACTCCGTTCGCACCAACGCAACGATGATCGCCGAGTCGAAAATTATGTCATGTTTTGCACTTCCTTTTGCGTGGATACCTTTATCCTTTGTCCTTTGTCCTTCGAAACGTCAGCGAAAAATTTGTCCTTTATCCTTTGAGGCGTTACAGAGACCTCTGTCCTTCGACCTGCTACGGAAGCATTTTACCTTTGAAGCATTAACGGGGTTTTTGTTTTCTTACTTTTTGGAGCCCACTACGACATCCGAGAGAGCCAGGCGCGTGCACAGGCAGCGACCGGCGAGCAGGTGTGTATGCAGCTCCATGCGCCGCTGCCGGTGCAGGTCCCGCGTCTTCTCAGTTTAGCACACAGAGATGGAGACGCGCCGCGGAGCCGGGCAACACAACGCGCAGTCCCGCGTAGTGACGCCTGGACAGTGCCGCAGTCGTGTAGCTCGGCGCCGCGGAGGTGCGGCCGGCCTCTCAATGTCGGTGGCAGTGGTGGTTAGAACTAAACATATATATATATATGGACGTTTCCTTTTCACTTTTTGAGGCGCTCGAGGAGCGCTTTGAGTTGCGGTCAAAGCATCGAGACGCGGAGAATCGTTACAGTTGAGAGAGAGAGAGAGATATTTTTTGTTTTTGAACACAGCGTGCTTTACCACGATCGCGGCACGCGCCTTAACCATGTCAGCTCTCAGTCAACAAAGCATGACGAAATAGAAAACAGAGAAGAGAAAATAGGAAGGAGGCGCGGGCCGCGAAGCCGAGGGGTGGCGGCGCCAAACAAGACTGGCGCAAGCCGCACGCCCGCAGCGGACGTGCACCTACGCGTCTGGCTCACGTGCATGGCGATGCAGCTCCAAGGGTCGGTGGCGTCGGCACCTCGCCCCCAAGCCGCCGCGCTCACGCACCGGCCGGTGCGCACTCCCACACCCCGACCACTGCCCGATCCTCCCTCCCTCCTAACAGTGCAGCAAGGACCCCGGTGCCTTCCGACGCGCACGCAACGCGACCGCTCGCTCACTCGCTGGCTAGCCGCGCACTTACATCTTCGCGCACGCGCGGTCCTTGGCGCCCATGTAGCGCACCAGGTCCACCACGCGGTGGGAGTAGCCCCACTCGTTGTCGTACCACGACACGATCTTGAAGAAGCGCTTCTCGCCGGGCAGGTTGTTCTGCAGCGTCGCCTTCGCGTCGTAGATCGAGCTGCGGGCGTCGTTGATGAAGTCGCTGCTCACCAGCTCCTCGTCCGTGTAGCCGAGGATGCCCTTCATGTACGTCTTGGACGCCTTCTTCAGGGCAGCGTCGATCTCCTGGATCGAGGCGTCGCGGTTGGCGCGGAAGGTCAGGTCCACCACCGACACATCCGGCGTCGGCACGCGGAAGGACATGCCGGTCAGCTTGCCCTTCGTCGACGGGATCACCATGCCCACGGCCTTCGCCGCACCGGTCGTGCTGGGGATGATGTTCATCGCAGCAGCGCGGCCGCCGCGCCAGTCCTTGATCGACACGCCGTCCACCGTCTTCTGCGTGGCGGTGTAGGAGTGGATGGTCGTCATCAGGCCCGTCTCGATGCCGAAGTTCTCCTTCGTCAGCACGTGCACGATCGGGGCGAGGCAGTTGGTCGTGCACGACGCGTTCGACACAACGTGGTGCTTGGCGGGGTCGTACTCGTGCTGGTTCACGCCCATCACGATCGTCTTCGCACCGCCGGACGCCGGAGCGCTGATCACGACCTTCTTCGCGCCGCCCTTCACGTGGCCCTCCGCCTTCGCCTTGTTCGTGAACAGGCCGGTCGACTCGATCACGTAGTCCACGCCCAGCTTGCCCCACGGCAGGTCCGCAGGGTTGCGCTGCGCCTTCACGCACAGGATGCGGTGGCCGTTCACCACAAGCACATCCGGCTTCTTCACCTCCGGCGCGCTCTTCGCAACCTCCACCGTGTACGTCGGGCGGCCGTGCACCGTGTCGTACTTCATCTGGTACGCGAAGTACTCGGCGTCCGTGCTCATGTCCACCACCGCCACCACGTCGATCTCGTTGCCGAGGACGTTGTCCTCGCACATCGACTGGAACACCATGCGGCCGATGCGGCCGAAGCCGTTGATGCCGACCTTGAGCGGAGCCATTGTTATGTGGTTAGGGAGACGGGTGAGTTATGTTTGTGTGTGTTAAGGGCGTGTATATTGACGAGGAGAGCGCTGGGAGAATTCTGTGCGCGCGGTGGCGTTGGGATAGAAGGGAGCAGATGGGGGAGAGAAGGGAGGAGAGGAGGGGGGTAGAGGGAAATGTGCTGCGCGCGTCACGACGGCAAACGCGGCAACCGCCGCAAGGAGGGCACACGCCACGCCACTGACAGTGCGCGGCGACAAGCTCCGCGGTTCACGCAGAAGGGGTGGGAGCGCGTGCTCGGCTGCTGCTTGCTCACACACACCGCCGCAGAAGAGAGCCAGCATACACCCCTCTCTCAGCGCACTACCCCAAACGTGCAGCACACAATACGTGATTTGACACACACACACACACACACACACACAGAGACACACGTACGCACACACAGCAACCGCGGTCGTCTTGCGTGGTAACCAGCCCGCGCACCCGACTCCGTTCGCACCAACGCAACGATGATCGCCGAGTCGAAAATTATGTCATGTTTTGCACTTCCTTTTGCGTGGATACCTTTATCCTTTGTCCTTTGTCCTTCGAAACGTCAGCGAAAAATTTGTCCTTTATCCTTTGAGGCGTTACAGAGACCTCTGTCCTTCGACCTGCTACGGAAGCATTTTACCTTTGAAGCATTAACGGGGTTTTTGTTTTCTTACTTTTTGGAGCCCACTACGACATCCGAGAGAGCCAGGCGCGTGCACAGGCAGCGACCGGCGAGCAGGTGTGTATGCAGCTCCATGCGCCGCTGCCGGTGCAGGTCCCGCGTCTTCTCAGTTTAGCACACAGAGATGGAGACGCGCCGCGGAGCCGGGCAACACAACGCGCAGTCCCGCGTAGTGACGCCTGGACAGTGCCGCAGTCGTGTAGCTCGGCGCCGCGGAGGTGCGGCCGGCCTCTCAATGTCGGTGGCAGTGGTGGTTAGAACTAAACATATATATATATATGGACGTTTCCTTTTCACTTTTTGAGGCGCTCGAGGAGCGCTTTGAGTTGCGGTCAAAGCATCGAGACGCGGAGAATCGTTACAGTTGAGAGAGAGAGAGAGATATTTTTTGTTTTTGAACACAGCGTGCTTTACCACGATCGCGGCACGCGCCTTAACCATGTCAGCTCTCAGTCAACAAAGCATGACGAAATAGAAAACAGAGAAGAGAAAATAGGAAGGAGGCGCGGGCCGCGAAGCCGAGGGGTGGCGGCGCCAAACAAGACTGGCGCAAGCCGCACGCCCGCAGCGGACGTGCACCTACGCGTCTGGCTCACGTGCATGGCGATGCAGCTCCAAGGGTCGGTGGCGTCGGCACCTCGCCCCCAAGCCGCCGCGCTCACGCACCGGCCGGTGCGCACTCCCACACCCCGACCACTGCCCGATCCTCCCTCCCTCCTAACAGTGCAGCAAGGACCCCGGTGCCTTCCGACGCGCACGCAACGCGACCGCTCGCTCACTCGCTGGCTAGCCGCGCACTTACATCTTCGCGCACGCGCGGTCCTTGGCGCCCATGTAGCGCACCAGGTCCACCACGCGGTGGGAGTAGCCCCACTCGTTGTCGTACCACGACACGATCTTGAAGAAGCGCTTCTCGCCGGGCAGGTTGTTCTGCAGCGTCGCCTTCGCGTCGTAGATCGAGCTGCGGGCGTCGTTGATGAAGTCGCTGCTCACCAGCTCCTCGTCCGTGTAGCCGAGGATGCCCTTCATGTACGTCTTGGACGCCTTCTTCAGGGCAGCGTCGATCTCCTGGATCGAGGCGTCGCGGTTGGCGCGGAAGGTCAGGTCCACCACCGACACATCCGGCGTCGGCACGCGGAAGGACATGCCGGTCAGCTTGCCCTTCGTCGACGGGATCACCATGCCCACGGCCTTCGCCGCACCGGTCGTGCTGGGGATGATGTTCATCGCAGCAGCGCGGCCGCCGCGCCAGTCCTTGATCGACACGCCGTCCACCGTCTTCTGCGTGGCGGTGTAGGAGTGGATGGTCGTCATCAGGCCCGTCTCGATGCCGAAGTTCTCCTTCGTCAGCACGTGCACGATCGGGGCGAGGCAGTTGGTCGTGCACGACGCGTTCGACACAACGTGGTGCTTGGCGGGGTCGTACTCGTGCTGGTTCACGCCCATCACGATCGTCTTCGCACCGCCGGACGCCGGAGCGCTGATCACGACCTTCTTCGCGCCGCCCTTCACGTGGCCCTCCGCCTTCGCCTTGTTCGTGAACAGGCCGGTCGACTCGATCACGTAGTCCACGCCCAGCTTGCCCCACGGCAGGTCCGCAGGGTTGCGCTGCGCCTTCACGCACAGGATGCGGTGGCCGTTCACCACAAGCACATCCGGCTTCTTCACCTCCGGCGCGCTCTTCGCAACCTCCACCGTGTACGTCGGGCGGCCGTGCACCGTGTCGTACTTCATCTGGTACGCGAAGTACTCGGCGTCCGTGCTCATGTCCACCACCGCCACCACGTCGATCTCGTTGCCGAGGACGTTGTCCTCGCACATCGACTGGAACACCATGCGGCCGATGCGGCCGAAGCCGTTGATGCCGACCTTGAGCGGAGCCATTGTTATGTGGTTAGGGAGACGGGTGAGTTATGTTTGTGTGTGTTAAGGGCGTGTATATTGACGAGGAGAGCGCTGGGAGAATTCTGTGCGCGCGGTGGCGTTGGGATAGAAGGGAGCAGATGGGGGAGAGAAGGGAGGAGAGGAGGGGGGTAGAGGGAAATGTGCTGCGCGCGTCACGACGGCAAACGCGGCAACCGCCGCAAGGAGGGCACACGCCACGCCACTGACAGTGCGCGGCGACAAGCTCCGCGGTTCACGCAGAAGGGGTGGGAGCGCGTGCTCGGCTGCTGCTTGCTCACACACACCGCCGCAGAAGAGAGCCAGCATACACCCCTCTCTCAGCGCACTACCCCAAACGTGCAGCACACAATACGTGATTTGACACACACACACACACACACACACACAGAGACACACGTACGCACACACAGCAACCGCGGTCGTCTTGCGTGGTAACCAGCCCGCGCACCCGACTCCGTTCGCACCAACGCAACGATGATCGCCGAGTCGAAAATTATGTCATGTTTTGCACTTCCTTTTGCGTGGATACCTTTATCCTTTGTCCTTTGTCCTTCGAAACGTCAGCGAAAAATTTGTCCTTTATCCTTTGAGGCGTTACAGAGACCTCTGTCCTTCGACCTGCTACGGAAGCATTTTACCTTTGAAGCATTAACGGGGTTTTTGTTTTCTTACTTTTTGGAGCCCACTACGACATCCGAGAGAGCCAGGCGCGTGCACAGGCAGCGACCGGCGAGCAGGTGTGTATGCAGCTCCATGCGCCGCTGCCGGTGCAGGTCCCGCGTCTTCTCAGTTTAGCACACAGAGATGGAGACGCGCCGCGGAGCCGGGCAACACAACGCGCAGTCCCGCGTAGTGACGCCTGGACAGTGCCGCAGTCGTGTAGCTCGGCGCCGCGGAGGTGCGGCCGGCCTCTCAATGTCGGTGGCAGTGGTGGTTAGAACTAAACATATATATATATATGGACGTTTCCTTTTCACTTTTTGAGGCGCTCGAGGAGCGCTTTGAGTTGCGGTCAAAGCATCGAGACGCGGAGAATCGTTACAGTTGAGAGAGAGAGAGAGATATTTTTTGTTTTTGAACACAGCGTGCTTTACCACGATCGCGGCACGCGCCTTAACCATGTCAGCTCTCAGTCAACAAAGCATGACGAAATAGAAAACAGAGAAGAGAAAATAGGAAGGAGGCGCGGGCCGCGAAGCCGAGGGGTGGCGGCGCCAAACAAGACTGGCGCAAGCCGCACGCCCGCAGCGGACGTGCACCTACGCGTCTGGCTCACGTGCATGGCGATGCAGCTCCAAGGGTCGGTGGCGTCGGCACCTCGCCCCCAAGCCGCCGCGCTCACGCACCGGCCGGTGCGCACTCCCACACCCCGACCACTGCCCGATCCTCCCTCCCTCCTAACAGTGCAGCAAGGACCCCGGTGCCTTCCGACGCGCACGCAACGCGACCGCTCGCTCACTCGCTGGCTAGCCGCGCACTTACATCTTCGCGCACGCGCGGTCCTTGGCGCCCATGTAGCGCACCAGGTCCACCACGCGGTGGGAGTAGCCCCACTCGTTGTCGTACCACGACACGATCTTGAAGAAGCGCTTCTCGCCGGGCAGGTTGTTCTGCAGCGTCGCCTTCGCGTCGTAGATCGAGCTGCGGGCGTCGTTGATGAAGTCGCTGCTCACCAGCTCCTCGTCCGTGTAGCCGAGGATGCCCTTCATGTACGTCTTGGACGCCTTCTTCAGGGCAGCGTCGATCTCCTGGATCGAGGCGTCGCGGTTGGCGCGGAAGGTCAGGTCCACCACCGACACATCCGGCGTCGGCACGCGGAAGGACATGCCGGTCAGCTTGCCCTTCGTCGACGGGATCACCATGCCCACGGCCTTCGCCGCACCGGTCGTGCTGGGGATGATGTTCATCGCAGCAGCGCGGCCGCCGCGCCAGTCCTTGATCGACACGCCGTCCACCGTCTTCTGCGTGGCGGTGTAGGAGTGGATGGTCGTCATCAGGCCCGTCTCGATGCCGAAGTTCTCCTTCGTCAGCACGTGCACGATCGGGGCGAGGCAGTTGGTCGTGCACGACGCGTTCGACACAACGTGGTGCTTGGCGGGGTCGTACTCGTGCTGGTTCACGCCCATCACGATCGTCTTCGCACCGCCGGACGCCGGAGCGCTGATCACGACCTTCTTCGCGCCGCCCTTCACGTGGCCCTCCGCCTTCGCCTTGTTCGTGAACAGGCCGGTCGACTCGATCACGTAGTCCACGCCCAGCTTGCCCCACGGCAGGTCCGCAGGGTTGCGCTGCGCCTTCACGCACAGGATGCGGTGGCCGTTCACCACAAGCACATCCGGCTTCTTCACCTCCGGCGCGCTCTTCGCAACCTCCACCGTGTACGTCGGGCGGCCGTGCACCGTGTCGTACTTCATCTGGTACGCGAAGTACTCGGCGTCCGTGCTCATGTCCACCACCGCCACCACGTCGATCTCGTTGCCGAGGACGTTGTCCTCGCACATCGACTGGAACACCATGCGGCCGATGCGGCCGAAGCCGTTGATGCCGACCTTGAGCGGAGCCATTGTTATGTGGTTAGGGAGACGGGTGAGTTATGTTTGTGTGTGTTAAGGGCGTGTATATTGACGAGGAGAGCGCTGGGAGAATTCTGTGCGCGCGGTGGCGTTGGGATAGAAGGGAGCAGATGGGGGAGAGAAGGGAGGAGAGGAGGGGGGTAGAGGGAAATGTGCTGCGCGCGTCACGACGGCAAACGCGGCAACCGCCGCAAGGAGGGCACACGCCACGCCACTGACAGTGCGCGGCGACAAGCTCCGCGGTTCACGCAGAAGGGGTGGGAGCGCGTGCTCGGCTGCTGCTTGCTCACACACACCGCCGCAGAAGAGAGCCAGCATACACCCCTCTCTCAGCGCACTACCCCAAACGTGCAGCACACAATACGTGATTTGACACACACACACACACACACACACACAGAGACACACGTACGCACACACAGCAACCGCGGTCGTCTTGCGTGGTAACCAGCCCGCGCACCCGACTCCGTTCGCACCAACGCAACGATGATCGCCGAGTCGAAAATTATGTCATGTTTTGCACTTCCTTTTGCGTGGATACCTTTATCCTTTGTCCTTTGTCCTTCGAAACGTCAGCGAAAAATTTGTCCTTTATCCTTTGAGGCGTTACAGAGACCTCTGTCCTTCGACCTGCTACGGAAGCATTTTACCTTTGAAGCATTAACGGGGTTTTTGTTTTCTTACTTTTTGGAGCCCACTACGACATCCGAGAGAGCCAGGCGCGTGCACAGGCAGCGACCGGCGAGCAGGTGTGTATGCAGCTCCATGCGCCGCTGCCGGTGCAGGTCCCGCGTCTTCTCAGTTTAGCACACAGAGATGGAGACGCGCCGCGGAGCCGGGCAACACAACGCGCAGTCCCGCGTAGTGACGCCTGGACAGTGCCGCAGTCGTGTAGCTCGGCGCCGCGGAGGTGCGGCCGGCCTCTCAATGTCGGTGGCAGTGGTGGTTAGAACTAAACATATATATATATATGGACGTTTCCTTTTCACTTTTTGAGGCGCTCGAGGAGCGCTTTGAGTTGCGGTCAAAGCATCGAGACGCGGAGAATCGTTACAGTTGAGAGAGAGAGAGAGATATTTTTTGTTTTTGAACACAGCGTGCTTTACCACGATCGCGGCACGCGCCTTAACCATGTCAGCTCTCAGTCAACAAAGCATGACGAAATAGAAAACAGAGAAGAGAAAATAGGAAGGAGGCGCGGGCCGCGAAGCCGAGGGGTGGCGGCGCCAAACAAGACTGGCGCAAGCCGCACGCCCGCAGCGGACGTGCACCTACGCGTCTGGCTCACGTGCATGGCGATGCAGCTCCAAGGGTCGGTGGCGTCGGCACCTCGCCCCCAAGCCGCCGCGCTCACGCACCGGCCGGTGCGCACTCCCACACCCCGACCACTGCCCGATCCTCCCTCCCTCCTAACAGTGCAGCAAGGACCCCGGTGCCTTCCGACGCGCACGCAACGCGACCGCTCGCTCACTCGCTGGCTAGCCGCGCACTTACATCTTCGCGCACGCGCGGTCCTTGGCGCCCATGTAGCGCACCAGGTCCACCACGCGGTGGGAGTAGCCCCACTCGTTGTCGTACCACGACACGATCTTGAAGAAGCGCTTCTCGCCGGGCAGGTTGTTCTGCAGCGTCGCCTTCGCGTCGTAGATCGAGCTGCGGGCGTCGTTGATGAAGTCGCTGCTCACCAGCTCCTCGTCCGTGTAGCCGAGGATGCCCTTCATGTACGTCTTGGACGCCTTCTTCAGGGCAGCGTCGATCTCCTGGATCGAGGCGTCGCGGTTGGCGCGGAAGGTCAGGTCCACCACCGACACATCCGGCGTCGGCACGCGGAAGGACATGCCGGTCAGCTTGCCCTTCGTCGACGGGATCACCATGCCCACGGCCTTCGCCGCACCGGTCGTGCTGGGGATGATGTTCATCGCAGCAGCGCGGCCGCCGCGCCAGTCCTTGATCGACACGCCGTCCACCGTCTTCTGCGTGGCGGTGTAGGAGTGGATGGTCGTCATCAGGCCCGTCTCGATGCCGAAGTTCTCCTTCGTCAGCACGTGCACGATCGGGGCGAGGCAGTTGGTCGTGCACGACGCGTTCGACACAACGTGGTGCTTGGCGGGGTCGTACTCGTGCTGGTTCACGCCCATCACGATCGTCTTCGCACCGCCGGACGCCGGAGCGCTGATCACGACCTTCTTCGCGCCGCCCTTCACGTGGCCCTCCGCCTTCGCCTTGTTCGTGAACAGGCCGGTCGACTCGATCACGTAGTCCACGCCCAGCTTGCCCCACGGCAGGTCCGCAGGGTTGCGCTGCGCCTTCACGCACAGGATGCGGTGGCCGTTCACCACAAGCACATCCGGCTTCTTCACCTCCGGCGCGCTCTTCGCAACCTCCACCGTGTACGTCGGGCGGCCGTGCACCGTGTCGTACTTCATCTGGTACGCGAAGTACTCGGCGTCCGTGCTCATGTCCACCACCGCCACCACGTCGATCTCGTTGCCGAGGACGTTGTCCTCGCACATCGACTGGAACACCATGCGGCCGATGCGGCCGAAGCCGTTGATGCCGACCTTGAGCGGAGCCATTGTTATGTGGTTAGGGAGACGGGTGAGTTATGTTTGTGTGTGTTAAGGGCGTGTATATTGACGAGGAGAGCGCTGGGAGAATTCTGTGCGCGCGGTGGCGTTGGGATAGAAGGGAGCAGATGGGGGAGAGAAGGGAGGAGAGGAGGGGGGTAGAGGGAAATGTGCTGCGCGCGTCACGACGGCAAACGCGGCAACCGCCGCAAGGAGGGCACACGCCACGCCACTGACAGTGCGCGGCGACAAGCTCCGCGGTTCACGCAGAAGGGGTGGGAGCGCGTGCTCGGCTGCTGCTTGCTCACACACACCGCCGCAGAAGAGAGCCAGCATACACCCCTCTCTCAGCGCACTACCCCAAACGTGCAGCACACAATACGTGATTTGACACACACACACACACACACACACACAGAGACACACGTACGCACACACAGCAACCGCGGTCGTCTTGCGTGGTAACCAGCCCGCGCACCCGACTCCGTTCGCACCAACGCAACGATGATCGCCGAGTCGAAAATTATGTCATGTTTTGCACTTCCTTTTGCGTGGATACCTTTATCCTTTGTCCTTTGTCCTTCGAAACGTCAGCGAAAAATTTGTCCTTTATCCTTTGAGGCGTTACAGAGACCTCTGTCCTTCGACCTGCTACGGAAGCATTTTACCTTTGAAGCATTAACGGGGTTTTTGTTTTCTTACTTTTTGGAGCCCACTACGACATCCGAGAGAGCCAGGCGCGTGCACAGGCAGCGACCGGCGAGCAGGTGTGTATGCAGCTCCATGCGCCGCTGCCGGTGCAGGTCCCGCGTCTTCTCAGTTTAGCACACAGAGATGGAGACGCGCCGCGGAGCCGGGCAACACAACGCGCAGTCCCGCGTAGTGACGCCTGGACAGTGCCGCAGTCGTGTAGCTCGGCGCCGCGGAGGTGCGGCCGGCCTCTCAATGTCGGTGGCAGTGGTGGTTAGAACTAAACATATATATATATATGGACGTTTCCTTTTCACTTTTTGAGGCGCTCGAGGAGCGCTTTGAGTTGCGGTCAAAGCATCGAGACGCGGAGAATCGTTACAGTTGAGAGAGAGAGAGAGATATTTTTTGTTTTTGAACACAGCGTGCTTTACCACGATCGCGGCACGCGCCTTAACCATGTCAGCTCTCAGTCAACAAAGCATGACGAAATAGAAAACAGAGAAGAGAAAATAGGAAGGAGGCGCGGGCCGCGAAGCCGAGGGGTGGCGGCGCCAAACAAGACTGGCGCAAGCCGCACGCCCGCAGCGGACGTGCACCTACGCGTCTGGCTCACGTGCATGGCGATGCAGCTCCAAGGGTCGGTGGCGTCGGCACCTCGCCCCCAAGCCGCCGCGCTCACGCACCGGCCGGTGCGCACTCCCACACCCCGACCACTGCCCGATCCTCCCTCCCTCCTAACAGTGCAGCAAGGACCCCGGTGCCTTCCGACGCGCACGCAACGCGACCGCTCGCTCACTCGCTGGCTAGCCGCGCACTTACATCTTCGCGCACGCGCGGTCCTTGGCGCCCATGTAGCGCACCAGGTCCACCACGCGGTGGGAGTAGCCCCACTCGTTGTCGTACCACGACACGATCTTGAAGAAGCGCTTCTCGCCGGGCAGGTTGTTCTGCAGCGTCGCCTTCGCGTCGTAGATCGAGCTGCGGGCGTCGTTGATGAAGTCGCTGCTCACCAGCTCCTCGTCCGTGTAGCCGAGGATGCCCTTCATGTACGTCTTGGACGCCTTCTTCAGGGCAGCGTCGATCTCCTGGATCGAGGCGTCGCGGTTGGCGCGGAAGGTCAGGTCCACCACCGACACATCCGGCGTCGGCACGCGGAAGGACATGCCGGTCAGCTTGCCCTTCGTCGACGGGATCACCATGCCCACGGCCTTCGCCGCACCGGTCGTGCTGGGGATGATGTTCATCGCAGCAGCGCGGCCGCCGCGCCAGTCCTTGATCGACACGCCGTCCACCGTCTTCTGCGTGGCGGTGTAGGAGTGGATGGTCGTCATCAGGCCCGTCTCGATGCCGAAGTTCTCCTTCGTCAGCACGTGCACGATCGGGGCGAGGCAGTTGGTCGTGCACGACGCGTTCGACACAACGTGGTGCTTGGCGGGGTCGTACTCGTGCTGGTTCACGCCCATCACGATCGTCTTCGCACCGCCGGACGCCGGAGCGCTGATCACGACCTTCTTCGCGCCGCCCTTCACGTGGCCCTCCGCCTTCGCCTTGTTCGTGAACAGGCCGGTCGACTCGATCACGTAGTCCACGCCCAGCTTGCCCCACGGCAGGTCCGCAGGGTTGCGCTGCGCCTTCACGCACAGGATGCGGTGGCCGTTCACCACAAGCACATCCGGCTTCTTCACCTCCGGCGCGCTCTTCGCAACCTCCACCGTGTACGTCGGGCGGCCGTGCACCGTGTCGTACTTCATCTGGTACGCGAAGTACTCGGCGTCCGTGCTCATGTCCACCACCGCCACCACGTCGATCTCGTTGCCGAGGACGTTGTCCTCGCACATCGACTGGAACACCATGCGGCCGATGCGGCCGAAGCCGTTGATGCCGACCTTGAGCGGAGCCATTGTTATGTGGTTAGGGAGACGGGTGAGTTATGTTTGTGTGTGTTAAGGGCGTGTATATTGACGAGGAGAGCGCTGGGAGAATTCTGTGCGCGCGGTGGCGTTGGGATAGAAGGGAGCAGATGGGGGAGAGAAGGGAGGAGAGGAGGGGGGTAGAGGGAAATGTGCTGCGCGCGTCACGACGGCAAACGCGGCAACCGCCGCAAGGAGGGCACACGCCACGCCACTGACAGTGCGCGGCGACAAGCTCCGCGGTTCACGCAGAAGGGGTGGGAGCGCGTGCTCGGCTGCTGCTTGCTCACACACACCGCCGCAGAAGAGAGCCAGCATACACCCCTCTCTCAGCGCACTACCCCAAACGTGCAGCACACAATACGTGATTTGACACACACACACACACACACACACACAGAGACACACGTACGCACACACAGCAACCGCGGTCGTCTTGCGTGGTAACCAGCCCGCGCACCCGACTCCGTTCGCACCAACGCAACGATGATCGCCGAGTCGAAAATTATGTCATGTTTTGCACTTCCTTTTGCGTGGATACCTTTATCCTTTGTCCTTTGTCCTTCGAAACGTCAGCGAAAAATTTGTCCTTTATCCTTTGAGGCGTTACAGAGACCTCTGTCCTTCGACCTGCTACGGAAGCATTTTACCTTTGAAGCATTAACGGGGTTTTTGTTTTCTTACTTTTTGGAGCCCACTACGACATCCGAGAGAGCCAGGCGCGTGCACAGGCAGCGACCGGCGAGCAGGTGTGTATGCAGCTCCATGCGCCGCTGCCGGTGCAGGTCCCGCGTCTTCTCAGTTTAGCACACAGAGATGGAGACGCGCCGCGGAGCCGGGCAACACAACGCGCAGTCCCGCGTAGTGACGCCTGGACAGTGCCGCAGTCGTGTAGCTCGGCGCCGCGGAGGTGCGGCCGGCCTCTCAATGTCGGTGGCAGTGGTGGTTAGAACTAAACATATATATATATATGGACGTTTCCTTTTCACTTTTTGAGGCGCTCGAGGAGCGCTTTGAGTTGCGGTCAAAGCATCGAGACGCGGAGAATCGTTACAGTTGAGAGAGAGAGAGAGATATTTTTTGTTTTTGAACACAGCGTGCTTTACCACGATCGCGGCACGCGCCTTAACCATGTCAGCTCTCAGTCAACAAAGCATGACGAAATAGAAAACAGAGAAGAGAAAATAGGAAGGAGGCGCGGGCCGCGAAGCCGAGGGGTGGCGGCGCCAAACAAGACTGGCGCAAGCCGCACGCCCGCAGCGGACGTGCACCTACGCGTCTGGCTCACGTGCATGGCGATGCAGCTCCAAGGGTCGGTGGCGTCGGCACCTCGCCCCCAAGCCGCCGCGCTCACGCACCGGCCGGTGCGCACTCCCACACCCCGACCACTGCCCGATCCTCCCTCCCTCCTAACAGTGCAGCAAGGACCCCGGTGCCTTCCGACGCGCACGCAACGCGACCGCTCGCTCACTCGCTGGCTAGCCGCGCACTTACATCTTCGCGCACGCGCGGTCCTTGGCGCCCATGTAGCGCACCAGGTCCACCACGCGGTGGGAGTAGCCCCACTCGTTGTCGTACCACGACACGATCTTGAAGAAGCGCTTCTCGCCGGGCAGGTTGTTCTGCAGCGTCGCCTTCGCGTCGTAGATCGAGCTGCGGGCGTCGTTGATGAAGTCGCTGCTCACCAGCTCCTCGTCCGTGTAGCCGAGGATGCCCTTCATGTACGTCTTGGACGCCTTCTTCAGGGCAGCGTCGATCTCCTGGATCGAGGCGTCGCGGTTGGCGCGGAAGGTCAGGTCCACCACCGACACATCCGGCGTCGGCACGCGGAAGGACATGCCGGTCAGCTTGCCCTTCGTCGACGGGATCACCATGCCCACGGCCTTCGCCGCACCGGTCGTGCTGGGGATGATGTTCATCGCAGCAGCGCGGCCGCCGCGCCAGTCCTTGATCGACACGCCGTCCACCGTCTTCTGCGTGGCGGTGTAGGAGTGGATGGTCGTCATCAGGCCCGTCTCGATGCCGAAGTTCTCCTTCGTCAGCACGTGCACGATCGGGGCGAGGCAGTTGGTCGTGCACGACGCGTTCGACACAACGTGGTGCTTGGCGGGGTCGTACTCGTGCTGGTTCACGCCCATCACGATCGTCTTCGCACCGCCGGACGCCGGAGCGCTGATCACGACCTTCTTCGCGCCGCCCTTCACGTGGCCCTCCGCCTTCGCCTTGTTCGTGAACAGGCCGGTCGACTCGATCACGTAGTCCACGCCCAGCTTGCCCCACGGCAGGTCCGCAGGGTTGCGCTGCGCCTTCACGCACAGGATGCGGTGGCCGTTCACCACAAGCACATCCGGCTTCTTCACCTCCGGCGCGCTCTTCGCAACCTCCACCGTGTACGTCGGGCGGCCGTGCACCGTGTCGTACTTCATCTGGTACGCGAAGTACTCGGCGTCCGTGCTCATGTCCACCACCGCCACCACGTCGATCTCGTTGCCGAGGACGTTGTCCTCGCACATCGACTGGAACACCATGCGGCCGATGCGGCCGAAGCCGTTGATGCCGACCTTGAGCGGAGCCATTGTTATGTGGTTAGGGAGACGGGTGAGTTATGTTTGTGTGTGTTAAGGGCGTGTATATTGACGAGGAGAGCGCTGGGAGAATTCTGTGCGCGCGGTGGCGTTGGGATAGAAGGGAGCGCGTTTTGTTGTTGTTGTTGTTTCAAGTCAGAGGGCAACAAGGAAGGTGTTAAGTTTCCAGGGTGTTATGCCTCGCAGAAGTTGGGGGTTGATATAACGCTGTTGTCCTCTACACAGCGGTGTATCCTGCAGTGGAGTGTATTCACTGGCTCGAGTTGTGCTCTACTGTAACACGGGCTCTTAGCCGGGTTTTTGCCGGCGCTTCTGGTAGCGACGCTCGAGGTGATATGGAGTCGATGAGTAGCACTGATACTGGACAGGGAGCATCAACAGAGGCGCCTGGTGTGCCAATGACTGTACGACTGTTTTTGCCCGGGCAACGAGTTCTTTTCTTTCCCAACACAAAAGTTGTCGGCTGCAGCCACTTATGTTGGTTTGCGCGTACACCTCCGCACACCACTTCGCAGTCATGAACACGCCAGAGGGCAGTCAAAGATCGAAGAAAAATCGAGGTGCCGCTTCGCGAGGAGACCGGCTTCTGCGATACATACACATGTTGGGGTGGAACCTTCATCGCCTGAGAGAAAAAACACAGAAGAATGAAACGCGAAACGCAAACGCTGAAGGGATACAGAGAAAGGTAGAAACTACCACACCTACCAGAAATCAGAAGAGCGACACACCATTAGCAACAGATGTACTGGCAGGCAAGCACAGCAACGACTGCCATCGCATCTCTCGTGGAGGCCGTCAGCTCCGGCTTCACCGCGCGTTGCATGCGACCTTCAACCCCAAAGAGCAAAGCAGTTCTCATCGTGGCTCTACGCTCAGCGTAGGTATTGCACCCCATTTATGCTCCCGTTCTTCCTCATCCGTTCGGCCCAACAGCGGTGGAGAGATGTTGAAAAGCGTGCCAGAAAGCGGCGCACCCCCGCCTCAGTGTAGACTGCTTGTATTTGATCTCCTGCGGGTAGAAAGCGTCCCGCATCCATGTCTGCATGGCGACGTGCACGTAGCTGCCGCGGCACAGGCGGTAGGCCGCATTTTCAAGCACCGTCGCGCGTGCTACAAAGAAGGAGTTCACGGTACCGAACTCCTCGGTGACCACCAGGGCGTCTTCGCCGAGCACGTCAACCGGGCGGATAATCCCTGCAGCGAGGTCGTAGCCGCTGCTGGGCCCCCGCGAGGCCGTCTTGTCGTTCTGCACCCGCGCCTCGGTAAAGACTCGCTTTGCCTTCTCCTCTGCGTGTGCGTCGCTCACCATGAAGGTGTCCACCCCTGTCGGGCCGAGGCCGGTGTGCACGTCGATAAAAATGGTCTCTGTCGCCTTGGCGGCCTCTGCGTACGTCTTCAAGATCGAGCGCAGCACCGCCACGCTTTTCTGCTCCCTGTCCCCGCCGTAGTAAATGCCCTGAGGGTCGTGGTACTGACCCGTGACAAAGGCACGCTTCAGCTTCGCAAAGCCGTGGCGCGCGAGCGCCTTGGCGGCGGTGAAGAAGAAAACGTACCTGTCGATAAAGCGAGGAGATGCATCGGGCACGAGTAAGGCGCGGAGGTCCTCGTACCCGGCGATGTTCGGGTCGCGCGCCTGCATCAGCTTCCACTCCTCCTCTGTCAGGTAGTTGCGATTCAGGTCGACGTTCTCTTCGTTGAAGCGACGGAAGTGCGCCATGCCGAAAGGGTTGACGGCGTGGACGAAAAGTATGGAGGGCCCCGACAGCGCCGTCTCGTTCCACTCCTGCAGCAGCTTCACTTGAATCGCGCTCCCCGTGTAGCCCTCCACTCCGTGGGTACCGCTGCAGTGCACGAGAAGCTTGCCAGGTTGCTTACCTGCGAAGAAGACGGTGTCCATGTAGTACTCCGTGCTGCTCTCCCTGGCAATGAGATGATGCTCAATGGCCCCGTGTGCGGCTTCAGCGGCAGCGAGAAATCGATCACGCGCCTGTTGATACGTGGAGGAGAAGAACACCTCCGGGCACTCCGTGGAGTTGGTGTAGTTTCCAGGACAGCGCATCGTCTCTTGCAGGGGCACAAGGTCGATGAACAGCAATCCCGCCACAATGACAATGATTGCGGAGAACACCGCTTCGCACGAGACACTCATCTTCTTTCGCACTGAGAGTTCAACGATGACAATGACAAGAGCAATACGAAAACGTTGGTCAACGTAAAGGGTAACGGTGCACGCCCTTGCTTGATGAATGAAAAATAATTTTGCAAGGTGAAATCGTTCACAAGTAATTGTGTGCGGTTTGTGAAGCGCCTCCCGTTTATGCGGGTGTATCTCGGTGTGCGTAAAACACGGAGGAAAAACAAGACTGAATGCACTGGAAGTCAAAAGTGAGGAGGGAGAGAAAGCCAATTCAGCAGGAGAGGGTAACGTTTGTCTTAATATCTACTGAGAAGCATTCGGCCGTCAGCGCGGGCGGCGCCCGTCGTTACCGCAATGCAGTATTATCAGAGAGGGTTTTTTCGTCATCGCACCTTCTCGGCGGCAAAAACAGTGACAATAGGCCAACAGAAGGGAGTGTGACTGCATCTTTCTGAGGAAGAGGTAACTCTGTCGCTAAACGTTTCCCATCTTTTTTGATTTCTTGTTCTTTGAGAGCGGACGAGTAAGTCTTCTTTTCTTCACGCTTACCGTGGAAAAAAGTTTGTTCTGTACTTCAACATAGTAACCAAGACGATCGTGAACACACACACACACACACACAAAGGCAAGCACAACGCTTTATTTCTCCTTTTTCGGAGGTCTATCTATGACTTATAGGTAGGGAATGCTGTGGTGAAATCGTAGGGTCAACACACCGGCACGCACGCTGAGTAGCTTGGTCGCACGCAGCAGCTCCACTTGAGTGGCCTCCACCACGTGCAGTAGCTGCACCTCCAACGCGTGACACCGTTTTTGGTCCAACGCATCTTCGGCCGTGCTGGCGAGGGAGTCTCTCAACACGGAAGCGACGGCGACAAAAAGCGGGTCTGGCAGGACCTCAGCTAACGCGGTAAGGTGCCTCTCGAGGATGGAGACAAAGGTGCGACGGGCGTGTGTCGGACACTCTTGCAAGTCGCGCAGCGCGCACCGCAAACAGTGCAGATGCAGGAGCACGAGGACTTCCGGGTAACGGCCCGCCAAGCTGTCGCCTTCTGTGTTTGTGGTGTTGAGTGATGTGAGTGGGTTGGCTTGCTGAACTGGCGCCGGTGAGCTGCCTTTCAAAGGGGTCAGGACGGCATCGAGCACGACCTCCGCGGAGCGGGCGGTGGCGCTCTGTGCCGCGCTTAACGCGATGAAGGAGAGCAGTGGACGGTCCTCCTCACAAAAGTCGTCTACGGAGGCTGGAGGAGCCCGTGACAAGGAGAGAGCCGCTGCAGGAGGGACAATCCGAACTGCGCGCACACCAGCACCCTCCGCTGGCACTTTTTGCTTCGGTCGCGGCCCGCTCATCGCAGCAGTCTATTTATTTTCTATACAATCTGCTGTGTTTTGTTCAAGACCAGAGAGCGAAATTGGAGAATAAAATGAGTGGTGACAAGGCCAAAACTTCAAGTTGCTTTCGATCTACAAGGGCGTTTGCGCGTCTCGGCCATTATTTCTTTCCATGCGTCGATGAAGTCTATTAAAGTGGGAAACTCATCCGTAAACGCTGCATTTGTCGCGCAATGCAAACGTTTTGAGGAGCTGCCGTGCGTGAAAACTCAATCGCCGTTGCGCAGCCTGAGTCACAGCACTGGACAAAGAGTGCAAACGCATGCATAGTATATGTTTGGTGTATGTGTGTCTTCAGCGCGCATCAACGTGAACGCTGTGAAGCTTCTTTTTCTATTGAAATGATCAGGCTACGCCTAAATTCTGCAGAAGGTGGCCTGCGGGGTGGTCTGCCTGGAACACTTTCAACTCACGCCCACGCAGCCCACTGGCGATGGAATCCAGCTTCAGCGCCTTTTTGAGATCAGCCCGTGCCTGCGGCACCTGGTTCAGCTGCAGTCGGGACGTGCCGCGGCTGTAGTACGCGTTTGCTGACGCCGTGGACTCTGGGGCTAGCTGAATCACGCGTGTCAAGTCGTCGACAGCGGCGTTGTACTTGGCACACTTTTCGTAGCTGATCCCGCGGTTGTACAGGGCGTGTGCGTTGACTGCGTCCGTCGCCAGCACCTCGGTGTAGTCGCGTATGGCGTCGTCGAAGAGGTCCAGCCGCGCGAAGCAGTAGGCGCGATTGTTCAGCGCTTTTACGGTGGCCGTTGGCTCTTCCCGCAGCACCACGGTGTAGTCCTCGATCGCCTCCTCGTAGCACCCCAACCTGCGATAGGCAAAGGCGCGATTGTTGTAGGCGGTGTAGCTGTGCGGGGCCAGCTTTATCGCTGCCGTGTAGTCCGCAATCGCCAGCTTCAGCTGACCCATATTCCGGTAGGTGTAGCCGCGGTTGTGCAGCCAGGCTGGGTTGCGCTTGTCCAACTCAATCGCCCTCGTGAAATCTGTTAGCGCTTTGTCGTACTGTTGCAGCTGATCGTACACGAGACCCCGCGCGTTCAGCGAGAACGTCAGCACGGGGTCTCGCTCCAGCGCTCGTGTGAAGTCCTCCAGTGCCTCCTGCAGCTTGCCCAGTTTCTCCAGCGCGACACCGCGGTTGTGGTACGCGTTGGCGTTCCTGCTGTCGATGCGGAGGGCCGCCGAGTAGTCCGCCGCCGCCTCGGCGTACCGGCTCAGTTTGCTGTAGCAGTATGCCCGGTTATAGTGCGACTTGAAGTGATTGGAGTCCAACGTGATGGCGGCGGTGTAGTCGTCGATAGCCGCCTCGAACCTCAGCTGCTTCCGCTTGCTGAAGCCACGGTTGTGGTAAAAGTCTGGCCGCGTGTTGTCCAGCTCGATGGCGCGCGTGAAGGCCTTCACGGCGCGGGAGTGGCTGCCTTTGTGGTCGTAGCTGATGCCAAGGTTGTACCACGTAAAGGCGTTCGTGGGATCCAGTTTCACGGCGTTGCGGTAGTCTGCAATGGCGTGGTCGTAGTCTTTCAGCTTGTCGTAGCAGAAGGCCCGGTTGAAGAGGGACTTGAAGTGCGTCGGGCTCAGCTCCAGCGCCTTGGTGTACACCTCAATGGCGACCTCCAGCTCCCCACGGCGCCGGTGCTGCAGCCCACGTTGGTAGTAATACGCAGCCGTGAGGAGCGGTGGTGGGTACGCCATGCTGCCGGGCCTCGCATTGGCACCGGCTGAAGCGCCCGTTCCCATTTGCGCTTCCTCCGCCCTTTCCGCCTCTGTGAAGTTGTCGTCATCTGTGTCCGAACAGGAGGACAACACGCAGGTGGGGTCCATCGCGGAGGCAGCATCCATGTCACTGTCCGGGTCCGCCCGTCGCGGAAGCGCGCCGCCTCCCTCTCTAATGCCGTCGTTCGTCTCGACCGAGCTGCGCCGCGGCGACGACTCCGTGCTGGACGACACGCCCGTCAAGTCGTCCGCGTACGGCGCGTTCGGCTCATCGACGGATGTGTGTCGACTCGCAAGGCCGGCTGTCAACAACAACGGCGGCGGTAATCCCAGCACAGTCTGCGTGGGCAGATGCTCTGCCGCTGGCGTGGTGAACTCGGAGAGCGTGACGACTCCGGCGCCGCTGTCGGAGGCGGCTTCGACAGAGGACCGGCGGCCGCTGCTGGCGTTGCCGGCTCCACGCGCCGACATGGGCGACCACCGACTCACCTCTTCCGCCGCCGTGGTGGCAGCAGAAACAGCGAGGTCGCCCGCTACAAATGTCGGGGTTAGCGGAGGGACTGGTGCTTTGTCCACGAAGATGGTGGGCAGCGGCGTGGACGTCTCACTCGCCGCCACGACGCGTGCGCTCGCTTCTCTTTGCCGTCGCAGCTGCCACTCTTGGTGCCGCCGCCGCTGCCGCTGAACTTGGTGCTGCTGGCGCTCCAGTCGCTGGCGGTGGCGCAGAAGCTGTTCCTTTTCCTTGCCGACTTTATCCAGCTGCAGCGCAGCCTCGTAGTGCGCCACGGCGTTGCCAAAGTCGCCAAGACGGGCCTCGCACGCCGCCTGCTCGTACATCGCCCGTGACCGGGTTGGCTCGCAGTGCAGCACCTCTCGAAAGTCCTCCAGCGCCGCCGCCACCTGCGACACACGCGCCAGGCAGACGCCACGGTAGAAGAGGGCATCCGTCATGGCACCCGCCGCCTCTCTGTTCAGACTACTCCCCTTGGTGCTCTGCGTGTTTTGTTGAATCCATTCATCGAGGTCCGTGCAGGCGGAGGCGTAGTCGCCCAGCCGAACATAGGCCTTGGCACGCTGCAGCCGGGTCAGACACGTTCCAGCATTTACCTTGAGCAAGGACGAGTAGCGGGCGACGGCATCCTCGGGCGGGACACACGGATTGTAATGCGCCGTGCGGTGCGACCTCGCAGCAGCGGCGGACAACATCGCCATGCAGGCTGCGGTACACGGAAACGCAGAAGAGAAAAACCAAAAAGCAGTGGCAAGTGACTCCGAGAGGAAAACCGGAAAAGCAACAAAAACAGAAAGGATTGGAAAGGGGCAAGAATGAAAGACCGCCCGCAACGGAGCGTCCACGAAGTTGTCTCCTGCGATGCTCAACAAAAAAATAGTAGCAGATAGTTGTTGGAGAGCCGTGGGAGATGGCGCACACATAAGGGACCGCTCAGGCGGACCTCCAAATAGCAATACAAATATACAGTGTATATTCGCTGATGTTGCAAATGCTATAGAAAACCGAAAGGCTGTAAAGGAACTACTACTTTGACCGATTCCGTACGCAGCTGCAGTGCCCCCACTGGATGTGAGTGTGGGCGTGTGTGCGTGTGTGTGTATGGGAGTGAAGGGTGACGTATGCGTCGATACTGCGACGCTCTTCGTTCTTACCCTTGGTGTCGCTATTTCGCTTCCTGAAAAGGGTGCTCGCACTCACTTGCCAGGTAAACTACACTGGAGATAGAGGTGATGAGACCAAAAGAACACGGTAGAGCATTGTTGCCAAAGAAGAAAGAAATTGCATCCTATTTGAGGACAGAAGGATTCAAGGTGCTTTCGTGCCTTTTGCGAGAACGGTGAACTGCGCTGCCGCCATCGGCAGGTCAAATCTGCATTATCCGCTAATCACATAACCCTCACCACGATGCTCATCGGTGACAGCGGCGCCATCATTGCTTTGCGCTCCCTGACTAGTAGAGCAGGCTCGCCAAGCAGAACCTAAATCAAAGGGTCATTAACCGTTTCTTTTTGGGTTTGGCGTTATTTATTCCACTCACAAATAGGTTCGTCATCACAATAATACGTCTCTGACTGAAGGATGATTAGGGAGGTAGCCTTCTTCCTCTTTCACTGGCCTTGCGGTACCCTCAATTTCACGCCGATACGGTCCGTAACGCCACGACAGGCATGTAATGCGATTCCTTCATCGGTTTGCGTGGTGGTGTTTCCCCTCTCACATGTGATTGCGTGTCCGCGTCGACGGCGCCGCGTTGGCCATCTGGACCATGCGCGAGCTGTTCGCCTCGCGGCCGCCAATGTGATCCACTACAGACTTGTCCGTTGTTATGCCGCTGTTGTAGCCGATGGAGACGACGCTGCCGCCGCGCACAAACAACACAGCTGCGTAACACTCTCGTGCCGTTTCGTGGACGCCGTCGCGGCTGCGGCGACGCTTGAGCATCCGCTGCCGCTCCACGTCCGTAAGAACTAAGTTTCCGCTCGCGCTCAGCGAAACAAGTCGTCCAGTGAGAATGCTGTCGTCGTCGAGGGTGACATTGACGCGGTTGCCGATATGGGTAACTAGGTTTCTCCGCTCCACCACAGCGGCACTCGGCGATGCGGCGGCAGGAGCAGCCATTTAACAGGCGGCTTCACGGGATGCTTTACTTGTTTTCTACTGCAGTTTCAACGCGGGTCTCTCCCTGTGTGTGTTTGTGGAACAGTGCTCCGACCTTTTTTGGTGTTCTTGAACCTGCCGACGACAGTTTTTGACCTCTGCAAGCGAATGAGAAATGCCAAGCCGCTATGAAAACACAGTAATGATGTACAACGAAGGAGAGAGCGACCTTTCAACGTCTCCTTGAGATATCAAAAACAGAAAGAAGGCAGTAACAACAAGAGCAAAAAAACCTTCGCAGATGTGAACTATATCAAGAATGAAACGATGCAGCGTTTGTTAGAGCACCTCGAGGAGAAAGAGAAGGAAAAAGAAATCAGTCAAAAAAATGGTTCGAGAATTCAAGGTAAAAGAGGAGGGAAAAAAAAGAGTTTATGTCGAAACAGAAAAGGGAAAAGGAATCGGCGTAAAGATTGGACGCAGATGTGCAACCACGATGCCTCATTGCAGCTGCTGGAAAGCCAAAGCGTCAACGACATTGATTCCTTCTCTGTATCTCTCGTAGCGCAGAGGGGGAGGGGGGAGAAGGAAGGCATCGAGTGAGCGTCAAGGCCAACGATGAGAAGGTGAGACCGATGGTGCTCTTATTCCCTCCTTTTCCGCTTCCTTTGTGTGTGTGTGTGGGGGGGGGGGGGCGATCTCCCTTTGCTGCATTGGCCCCCTTGTACTAGTGTCTGTCTGGTCTTGGTTTTGCTCCACTGAAGCACCGCACAACTCGCCGCAGAGACAGCAGGGTACTCGCTTCCGCGTTTCTTACACTTCCTTCAAGCATCGGCTCTGCAATTCGACAAGCCAAAAAGCACCACCGAGAAATGCGCGCAGTGGCAGCGCAGACGGCGAGAAGAGAAAAGAGAAGGTTATTGGGAAGCAGGAGTGCAACCGCACCCAGAACCGCAGCGCCACGCGGATAAGCCGACAAAAAAAAAGGGAGGGGAAAATGTATCCGTGTCCCTCGACGGCGAAGAACGGACGAGGGTAGAAAAAAGAAAACGATGAAAACACCTTCAGCGAAGTTGGCATCGACCAAAGGAAATACGTGAGTGGGTTGAGATCCCACGTCGCACACGCGCACACACGCACGATCACTGCGCTGGTGTTAGATAAACCCATCTATCAGATCCTTTTGTGCCTTTCGCATGCGCGCGGCAAAGCGGTTCGGCTCCGCCGGCGGCTCCGTCGCAAACACCTGCTGGCACACGCTCGACTTGATGTCCCGCCACTCGTTGCGATGCAGCCGCTCCCCCTTGGCGAAGCCTTGACCGGGGAAGCGGGCAATCTGCACAAAGTTCGCTGGGACGGGTCGGCGCAGCGGCATCGAGGGCGGGCGTTGCGTCATCGCATGCGGCTCCGCCGGCACCGGCGCACCGTCGTAGATCCAGGCCGGGATGTCCAGGTTGCGGAGCCGCCTCCACCACAGCGCGCCGATGTCGCCGAACTGGCGGTCGATCGGCTTTCTCGCGGTGAGGCCGATCTCAAGGGCCGGCGTTCGCCCCGCCTCGATATCCGCCATCGTTCGCTGCGCCCAGTGGGCGATGGTGTCAAACACCGGCACGGTGATGCCCAGCTCTGGGCGGAAGATCGGGAAGCCGACCTTGACAGACTCCGAGAAGGACAGGCACTCCTCTACCGCACTCAGCGGCACCGTGACGACGGCGTCCGTCCCCGCCGTCGGTTCGTTCTCCGCAACTCGTAGGCCCGGCTCACGGGGCTGCGGCAGCGACAGCCCGCTTGCGCAGGCTCCGCTCGACGGTGACGGCGACGGCACCACACCGGGGGTTGCCTCCATCTCCTTGGCCTCGTCGACCTCGCGTGCGACCGCGGCTGCCGCTGCCGCCTCCACCGCCGCCGTAGATCGTACAAAGCTGCGGTTCGGGCGCAAGAAGACGTCGTCGTCCAGCTCGTCCACGTCGGTGTTGCGGTCCTGCATGGCGAGTCGCGGCACGATCTTAAAGACGCGGCGCACGTAGCAGTGCTGCTTCGCGTCGTTCACATCGTCCTCGCAGACATCTGGGAAGTAGCGGCGGATGCGGTTGAAGCAGACCCAGCTAAGGGGATCCATGTTCTGCACGTGGGTGCGGATGCCACGCTTCGCCAGGATGTGGGCCGTATCCTGGATCGCCTCTGCAGCGGAGAAGTCCAGCACAGGCATCAGGCCGTGCTGGAAGTCGAGGATGAAGTCGGTGACCTTGAGGAAGATCTCGCTGTGGTGGTCGTGCAGCATCCTCACCATTCCGTCGACAAACTCCATGCAGGAACCAAAGAAGAGGACGCCGTGCAGGTTGATGCGCAGGACCCGAATTTCAGGGAAGCTCGCGTCGTGCAAGATGTCCAGAAAGTTCACGCGAAGTTCGTAGGGGCTGCCGATGAGGGAGCGATTCAGCACCGGCGTCGGCGCTTCATTCGGCACGACGACGGTGGTGGACACCTCCAGCGTTGGCGGCGAACGGGTGTGCTCGTGCATGGTCTCCGCCTCCGCCGTTGCTGCCGCAGCGCCACTGAAGCACTGATCGGCTGCGGCATCTGCATGCAAGCCGGCTGCGGCGGTCGCCGTCGGTGTCGCGTCTTCACGCTCGGCCCTGGCGGCGGCTAGGGAAGCGGCATCGGTGGTGCTGCCCGTTGTCGTGGCCGTCTTCGGCACAGCAATGGACAAATGCGGCAAAGCTGCAGCGGCGCCATCAGCGGCCGTGGTCGGTGCGTTCGCCACGGACGGGTGCGCGGGTTCTCGGTGCTCCATCGGCATGAGCCGCACGCGTCCACGCGCCATGTTCCACATAAAGAACACCATCGCCGCCGCCAGTCCCGAAGCGGCCCCGATAGCCAGATCTGACACTACGGTGACCACCGTGACGACGATGGCCACCACCGACTCCTGAAAGGAAATGCGCTGAAGAAAGATCATCGCCAGCATGCGCCAGTCCGCCGTCTTCGAGGAGACGCCGAAGAGGACAGCCGACAGCGCACCCATTGGCACGACGCTGATGACTCGGTAGAGCGCGAGGGGGATGACGACCATGAGCACCGCGCAGATGAAGCTGCTGAGTCGCCGTGTTCCCGCCCCACATTCAATGTTCAGAATGCAGGGGCCAAAGACGACGCAGCCGGACATGCCCTGAAAGAAGCCGTTCACGATGTGCGCCGCGCCCAGTGCGAGCGACTCCCGCTCAAAGTTGGTCGGCGTCTCCGTGAGCTGCTGGATCTTGTAGCCGCTCATGAAGGACTCCACGGACGAGACGATCGCCGTCAAGATAGCGGCCACGAACACGTCCTTCAGGACGCCACCGTCAGCCCACGCGATGTCCGGCACCATCGGCTTCGGAAAGTTGCCGTGCAGCTCGTAGAGGTCGCCGATGGTGACGGTGCCCATCTGGAAAATGTACTCGATCGCCGTGCCAACGACGATGGCCACGAAGGCGGAGGGAACGATGGCCGTGAAGTACGGCATGACCATCATGACGGCGTAGGTGACGACGCAGATGATGGCGGTGCAGAGGGCCTGCGTACCCGTCACGTAGTTGCCATCCGGTCGCTTGAACTGCGGGATTTGATTCACCACCATGCTCAGCCCGAGACCGTTACAGAAACCGAGCATGAGAGAGGAGGGCAGAAGCCGGACAAGGCGGGCGAAGCGAAATATCCCGGGCAGCAGCAGGAAGCACCCCGCAATCACCGACACCGCACACGCGGCACCGTAGCCGTGTTTGTCCACCAGATCTGGATAGAGGACCACGACGGCACCGGCAATCGCAGTGATCTGCCCAGGACGACCCCCGAAGATGCAGCAGATAATCCCGAGGAAGAACGACGAGTAGAGGCCGACGAGGGGCTCGCCGTGGCCCATGAGGGCAAAGGCGACGGACGGCGCGACCTGCGCCACCGCCAGCGTAACACCTGCAAAGACGTCCGTCTTCACAGCGATAAGCGACCCGTCTGACCAGCGTTCCACCAAGAGGAAGCGCATCAGCCATCCCGGTCTTTTCGCTAAGACTTTTTGCTGCGCAGCGGAGGCGTTCTCGCCATTCACGGCACCTTGTGGCATCGAATTAGTATTGTTGTTGCTGCCATTGCCGCTGCCGCCGCCGCCGCCGGTCCCTTCGAGGGGCTCTGGACAGAGGCACGACACGTACCAAATGATAAACTTCTTGATCTTTGATCCTCTGTAGCGCTGCTGGGGAGCCACGGCAGTTGCGCAGACCGGCGTCGTCCTTGACGGAAACATCCGAGGCAGCTCCTCCGTCGCGTCCAGATCATCCGCGCCGTGCTGCACCATGTTATTCCTTTTGAGATGTCGAGTTGTCTCTTCTATTGGCGGTGGTTGTGCCGCGTAGGATTATTTATTTAGCTAGATTGTCCTCTTTACGTCAAGTAAGGGAAAGGGAAAAGCTATAGTAGTTACACACGCTATCCGCCTGAGGTGAAACTTAAGAAAAAGAAAAAACTTCGTCCCCTCCAAAAAATATATAAGTAGTTGTGCAGCGACGAAGGCGACAAATCGGCGGAAAGCGGGATACTTGAGAGGGAGTTGTACTTTCAGCTGCGGGCAACTCTGACGGGGGAAGGGGAGAAGCGGAAAATAGAGGAAGCCTTAAGGAGTGTGGATCTACGCGGAGGAAAATTAGAGAAGAGCTGGCGGTGCTTATCAATCGCGAATACGCCACGTCATCAAAACGGCACAAACACGAAAAAGCCGAAGAAGAAAAAAAAATGAGTCCGTAGCAATTAAAGCAGTAAAACAGAATAAAAGAAAGAATAAAAGAAACAGTCACCGATAGTCTTGGACGTCTCAGGACAGTTAAATAGCAAATAGCAAAGCAAATAAATACAAGTGGGAAAATAAAAAAGAGCTCTTGAATACAGACAACGTCACTTGAGAGAGAGAGAGGGAGCTGATCACCTGACGTTGCGCAATGCGTTTGAACGCGTGTATGTGCGTGTAGGTGTATTATCGCCCTTTTAACGAATTTTAAAAGCAGCACGTACACGAAGTTAAAAAGACCGCTGTGGTAGAGAAAAACAAAAGTAACTATGTGTATATATATATATCGGAACAACGGCACGAAGTTCTCCGACTGTAGCTCCGAGTGGCCACCGCAATGACACCAGAAAACAAAACACGAGAGATGCAATCACCAAACCGTTGGGAGAAGGATGAAGAGGTCGCGGAACGAGACGGGGAGGAGAAGCAAAGCAGAGAAGTTAATGAGGGTGCGGAGAGACGGAGCGGTGTACGGAAACACACGATATGAGAATAGAGAACAAACCTACGTTCCCGAGTTGGAGTGCGATTCCTCAGTTCAAAAAATAATAATAATAGACAGTCATAGTCAAGCAACGGCGAGAATCACAGCACAATTGATCCTTCTTGTCGCGCTTGCTGAACCCACAACCGCATCAAGGCGAACTAGCCGGTTCTTTTGATCCTTCACAGTGTGTTGCTGAAGTTATTGTCTTAGACCATTATACGAATAGTGATAGTAAAAACACAGAAGGGAAACTTACGTTTCTTTAGGACGAAATAAAAAAAAAACGACTGTACTTACACGAAACCACTCTGTTCAGAGTTAACAGCAAAACCCCCGACTTCGTCAACGCAGCATCCTATTTCTTTCCGACTTGCAGTTTTCTCCCGCAATACGAAGGAGGGGAGAGGAGCAACGCACCGTTGCGAAAGGGGAAAATCCCGTCGGTTCGCTTGCAACCAGGCAACAGCCACAGAACTAAGAAGAGACAAAACACACCAAAAACAAACACAAGCAGATTCTTCGCTGGAAGAGAAAAACGCACCTAGAAAAGAGCACGTGTGCCGTGTCCTTCTCTACTGCTTCTTGGCCTTCTTGGCCGCTAGTTTGTCGCCCTTGTGTCCCGCGACACTACTGTCCGCCGATTCCTGGGCTGCGACCTGAGTGCCCTGCAGCTCGAACTCGTCCTTCTGGCGGCGTTTGCGTGGTGCCAGGAAGGCCTCACCGCTCTCCATCGCGATATCCTCCAACCGCTTCGGCGGGGCAGGGGGGAAGATGGACTTCTCCTTTCCGGCCTGCTTCAGCTTGGCGGCCTGCATCCGCTCCTTCTTGATCTTCCGCACCGCCTTCTGCTTCTCCTTGTTCGGCTGTGTCTTCTTGTACACGGGAATGAAGCGAGACCAGTCCTCGTGCTTCATGTCCTCCCGTTTCATCAGCTCTCGCTTGATGAGGAGTTGCTTCAGGCCGTAGATGGGGTGGATGTTGTTCATGCAGTCCTCGACGATGCTGCGCACCATCTGCGTGCCCTTCACCGGACCCATCACCGCCACAGTCTTGCCCTGCACCAGCACGTAGCACCCAGTCAGAATCTCCAGCGCCTTGAGCGTTTGGCCCTTGGGGCCAATGAGGCGGTCCCGTCGCTTCACAAATCGGCGCACGCTGCCGCCCTTGACGGAGATGTTGATGATGTCAGACGTAATGTCGCTCTGAAAGATCTTCTGCGCCTGCGCGAGAGGGACGTTACGGGCGAGCAGTTTGAGGAAATCGCGCGCATCGACGATGGTGTACGGATCCCAGGTGCGGCGGGTGGTGGCGACGGTCATGCTGCCCTCCAGCAGGTCCAACTTGCCCACTAGCTGATGCTGCCCCAGCACCTCCTCCACTGCAGGCCAAATGCTCTTAACGTAGCTCTCCAGGTAGGAAGGGAAGAGGGTGGCGAAGGTGGTCTCGGCGACGCAGCACGCGCCGTCCGGCACGTCTTCCTGCGTGAGCGCCGGTACGAAGTACTTCGAATTGCTGCTGTTGGTGGTCATCTGAGGAGAGATGAAAGCCTAGAAGCAGGTGAACAGCGAAAAGAAAACTAAAAAGCTCCGCGTACCCCCTCAACGCCAGAAGAGATAAACAACGTGAATTGTACACTTTTAATAATAGGGAAATAGACAAAATAGATTGATCAAGAGAATAGACGCTTCATACAGGAGAGAGAGTGTGTGTGTTACCGCTGTCGTCAGAATCAGAAGGCTCCGGCGGGAGATGTTGTGTGTCCCTTCGAAGGGATTCTGATAAATTGCGCACGCGTCGCCGCCATTACGAGTTCAAATGAAAAGATTGATTTAGAGCGTAGAAATTGGAGTGGAAAAGGTGGAATATATCACGTTTTAGAAAGTGATGATGGAGCAATGACTCGCATCAACCAGACAAAACGAAGTTCATCTTCGTGCGACACAAATATATCGCTGCATTCAAGTCGCGCTCTCGGCTGAAAATGTGTGTGTGTGTGTGTGACAGAATCATTCTGTGTGCGTACACTTCTGTTTTTCTTTTTCCTTAACGACATCGACAAACGCGTTTGGGACTCTGCAGAAGCGCATTCCATCTTTGCGCGGGTCAGACAGGTGTCCATCATGTCGCTCTTCAACCTGTGATTCTGGTAAATGCCCCGACTTGGTGCGGTAGAGAGAAGTCAACGGCATGACTGTAACGCACACACCTCTCTCGCATTATGCGTGTGTGTCTGTAACCCGTCAGCAACGCAGGAGGGTGTGTGTGAGAGGTGTTCGTTGAAGAGCCCAGCTCATAATAAGAAATCATGTAACACGGTGCAGCAGCAAAAAAGAGAAAGCACAACGTCGAAAAGAAGAAAGACGCGTGCAAGGCTGCCAAGTGCAAACCGCAGCACAAATGGAGAAGCCATGAGCCGCAGATCGAGAAAAAGAAAGGTTGGAGGAGGCAGCGCAATTCGCTTTCCATGTGAATTCAACGCACGCCCTCCCTTCTTTTCTTCCACCTGTGACTTTACCCTTTCATCGCAACTCGCTGCCGCTTGCGTAGAGGCGGCACTCCAAATTGTCGGCAGCGCAGCGCCTCCTCTTTCCCTGTCGTGCTCCCTGACCAGTGCCCAAGAAGGAACACTATTCGAAGACCCAGTCTCCCTGCTCTGTCGCCTTTAGAATTCGAGCTGGAAGGATGACCTCATTACCGGGCGACTCCACCACGCGATCATCATCAAATGGCACAGGGGCGTTGCTGTCGGGGGGCGCGATGTGGATCGAGTTAAAGGGGCGCTGCAGCAGACCGGCTAATGTTTTGCGCACATCTCCATAGCGGCCGCCCTTCGGACAGGCAACAAACACGATGGTGCTGGCACTCTCGCACCGCATGGAGAACGCGAAGTCCTGAAACAGCTTCGTTTGATTCATGATCCGGGAGACGCACTGCAGACAAGAGATAGATAAATAGAGAATGAACTAATACGGATGAGGTGTAGCAACGCGGCGACGGACAACACAGGGCACCTCCAAGCGACTGGCGAGGTGTTTCAGTATATATAGTGCTTTTATTCTATTTTGCTACGTGTGTGTGTGTGTGCGTGACTCTAAAGGGACAAGTTTAGAGGGAACAAACAGAAAAGAGGCGTTAGAAGAGAAAAGAGGGAGGAGGTTGAAGATGTGTAATGCCGACACACTGTCAGCAACGACGTGCGGACGTTTTCTTGGTTATATGCACCAAGAAAAGCCACGACAGCATCCGCTATTGCGCTGACTCGGGGCCTTCCACGTTTCACTTTTTTTTTTGGCCTCCATCGCCGTCACCCAGAACGAAGCTCCTTCACGTGCCAACGACTCTGGGATGCGCTCGATGCACACCACAGCGGCCAGT
Organism: Leptomonas pyrrhocoris; assembly: GCF_001293395.1. Taxonomy (NCBI): domain Eukaryota; phylum Euglenozoa; class Kinetoplastea; order Trypanosomatida; family Trypanosomatidae; genus Leptomonas; species Leptomonas pyrrhocoris. The sequence continues at coordinate 1,643,224 of NW_015438360.1, forward strand.
TGGAGTGGCAAGCCGAACCACTGCAAAGAACCTGAATGTTTCTCTCCCGCAATCCTTGAAGCTTCCGAGTTCTCGGAAGAAGAAAAAAAGTTTCAAGGAAAGGAGACACGGCTCAGGACGGAAACGGATACAGCGATGTATGTTGAACGTTTCAACCCCCCCCCCCCTCCTCCTTCATAAAGGCAGATCGCTGTTTCCACTTGCACCTCTATCCATTTTTTCTTTCTTTCCAAATCTGTTGTTGCGTCTGCTACGCCCGTGCGTGTCGTGAGAACATTTATTCTTGTTCACGGGAGAAAACTAAAAGTATATATAAAAAGGAGAAATAGAAAGGAGAGACGTGCGTATCCGTCGTTCGGTTTTTTTGTTACTGTTTAGTGCGACACGTATGAATGGATAAGCCACCAAAGCAGGTCAGCGGACGGGGCTACCGGCACCCCGAGAAAGCAGTGTGTCGAGTCATCACACGCACACACACGCAAAAGATTTCTCATCAACGCCCTTCTTCCCTGCCCAGCGCACAGAGTGTTGGGCGCGAAAACCCGCATTTGTTTTTCTCATTAACGCACGTCTCCTGATTTGCTTCATCGCATTACACTAAAAAAAACACACAAAGAAGAAGCACCAAAGGCGAAGACATTTGAAAAGCAGCTTAAAGCATTTTTTCCCCGCTACAATATAAAAACCGTAAGAGCGCAAATGCTTGTGCGTTTCTGTCTGTGTGTGTGTGTGTGAAAGCAGCAGCGTCCGTTGTGCGGGTACCTCGCTCACTCTCTCTGTCTCTCACGGCTCAACAGCGGGCGGCGGCTTCGGGGAAGCAGAGGCGGTCGACTCGCTTGGAGTGACAGTTGGGTGCTGCGGGAGTGCAGGCAGCGCACCGACCGTGGTAGTCGTCAGCGCGGTCGGCGTCGGACAGCGGTCCTGCGGTAAGTGCGTGTTGGCCGTCACCGTCTGATCCTGTGGCGCGTCGGTCTGCACGTTATTGAGCTCAGGGCTACCAGTCCGTGACATTCCCAGCACCATCGGTACCACGCGCTTCGTGGCCTGCAAGTACTTCATGCCCTCCACCAGCTCCACCATCTTGTGCTGGCGGCGGAAGTACTGCTCTGTTAGTGCGACTGGCGCCGATGGTTCGGCGTTGTACAGCGTGGCCAACACGTCGTTGAGGGTGAGCAGGCCGACCATCATACCAGCCGAGTCGTAGATGATGGCCATGTTGGACGGACCGTTGCGGAAGGCCAGGTAAGCATCATAGAGAGACGAGTCCTCCGACAAGCGCATCACCTCCCGCAGCGGGTAGTCGCTGACGAGCGGTGGCGGGTCAGGGTAGGTGTAGCACAGCGAGATGAGCGAGTTCACGATGAGTGCGCCGATGATGTGGCGCTTGTCCTCGCCGAAGTACACCGGCACGCGACTGTAGCCCTCTTTCAGAATGCGCAGAATGGTGTCGCGATCGAGCGAGTCGCGCGAGGAGAGCATGAAAGCGTCCTCGGCGCTCGTGTTGAGATGCTCCTTCACCGTGTCGGTCGAGAGCAGCATTGCAGCCTGCAGCATCTTGACTTCGGAGTCGCGGAGTTGGTAGGGAGATGCGTTGTCATTGCCGCCGGACAGCGCCCCGTCGCCCTCTCGGCTATTCGTTGTCGTCGTCGTTGCTGCTGCGGTGCCAGCGTTCGTGATGGCTGGGCCGCCGCCGGACTTGTCTGTCCGCATCGGCGTCGTCTCGACGATGGTGACGTCGACACTGCTGCCGCCTCTGCCGCTCCCGCCTCCCTCGTCGTCGAAGTGCGGCCCGACAATGAGGGCGGCGAGATCCTCGCGGTCCAGCAGGTCCTCATTGTGACCCAGTATGCTGTCCAGCACCTTGCCCATCGGGTAGCTCACCGGTGCCGTGACGATGATGGCGAACCAAATCGATTGGATAAAGTACGAGCAGACAGGGATCGCCCACCGCACAAACACGGCGAGCGGGACAACCTCGCCGGCGAGGAGGACGGCCGTGATGGAGACGATGAGGGCGGTGACCTCGTCGAAAAGCGCCTCTAGCAAGATGGGCAGCGTCATGACGAAGACGGCGTTCATCAAGACGAGCGCCACCAGCGTCCAGTGCTGCAGCTTCAACACCCGCAGCAGCGACTCGGCCTGCTTGCGCTCTTTTGGCGTCCCTGTTGTGGTGAGCACGCGCAGGAAGAGGCGGTCGATGGAGAAGAGGGCGATCTGCAGCCCGACAAAGAAGCCGGCGCCCGCCACACACACAACGCAGGCGACGCTGTACCAGAAAACCTCCCTGCTGGAGAGCTCCTTCTTCGGATCGGCCGCGTGTGAGTCGGACATCCTGTTCGTTCTGCCGCTCGCCCTACGTTGCGGGGCGTCGAAGAGGAAAAAAAAGAAAGGAAGAAAAAAGGAGAATTACTCAGTACAGTTGTACGTGTGCGCGACTTGAAACACAAGGAAACCAACAAAAAGACGGTTTTTGCTTATTAATAAAAGAAGTACAACTGGGGGTTTCGTCTTGCACACGCACGCGGAAAAGTGTAGTACAAGCAAGCAAAAAGAAATGGAGGGAAAAGGCGGTACGGACTTCCCGATTCAGCTTGATGTCGCGGTTCCTTCCTAAAAAAAGGTAATAAAAACACTTCTTCGTAAAAGATAATGGAGAAGAAAAAAGAACTCAAAGGCAGGCTTCAGTGATCATGCTACTGCTGAGATGCGATTCCGCTAACCTGCAACGCTGTGTCTCCTGGCCGTTGTATAATCTCTGATTTTGCTTTTACAATATCTTGTCACGTTGGTGCTTACAGCTACAGATCAACGAGCGTGTCACATCAACATCAACTGAGGTGTTCACTCGTCGGAAAGGAAAAACCAAAGCCAGAAAAGAAAAGAAGAAGAGGGAGTTTATGTTGAGTGCGGTTCAGTGCGTGTAGAGAGACGAAGAATTAATTTATCATTACACGCCTGACGCGAATCGACGTAAACAAGCAACTGCGGTTCAGCAAAAAAAGAAATGGAAAATACAAATCAATACTAGAAGAACTAATAAGAGAAGGAAGCATCGGATCGAACTGCGGCAATGCGAAGGAATAAGTGTGTCGTATGGCGCATCGAGAAGTGAAGTTTTTTTTTCAAGGCGGAAAGAGGTAGAGAAAAGGCAAGTGCACCCAACGAGGCCGATCTCGACAAAGTTGTATCAAAGGAGTTCAAATGGTTTATTGGTGGCAGTGGATCTTTTCATCTGCAGATGTCCGTGCCAGCGTGCCAGTGTAAATGACAAACAGAGAAGGGGAAGGGGGGGGGGGTTAGGGAAGGGGATGAAATTGACAAGTGCGACGAAGGCACCAGTATAAGTAGGCGAATGAAGAAAGGGAAAAGAGAGGAGAGAGATTGGGAACAGTGTTCAACCGCTGAGGGGAGTGTGGAGCGGAGCAGCTACGAAAAACGAGTGAGAGCGGACGCAACGAAGCTACCGCCTGCATTCCATTTTTTCCTTTTCAGCGCGTGTTCCTTTCGTGGCGCCGACGCTAGTGAAAAGGGCAACCAAACTGCGAGGGGGACCGGCTTACGCGGTAGCGGGGAAAGGTGGGAAATAACCGCACCGCTTTCTTACAGCAACGTAGTTGTTCCAAGACGAGAGCTTCTCGTCGCCCTTCCTCCGCCCCTTCCGTCCCGCGCTCATTCTTTTCTATGTGCAGGTGGGGCCGGGCGAGAGGAGCGCCTTCATCATTCCTCAGCGCCTCGAAGTTATCCTGGGGTGCATTTTTATCTCTCTTATTACGTGTAGTTCTTTCGGTTATCGTTTCAGCTTCATCTTATTGACAATAAAAGGACAAAAAATGAATTCGAGACAAAACGCCCGTTTACCCACGAGAGAGATGCCGCCGCGATGAACAACACCTTGTGGCTTCCCCCTCTCTCTGTTCCCCAAACTGCTCTCACATTTCAGGCTCTCATCAAATAATAAAAGTTTAAAACGTGAACGTTGAACACCACTCACCCTTGCATGCTAACGTCACGTCACCACGAGAAACTTAATTAACTGCTGTGTCACTCGTCAGACACAGATCGCCGCCGACGCGGACACAATTACTTTTTGGGTTTTTTCCCTGCCCGTTAGGTGCGCACACACAGGCGACAACAATAACAAAAATAAAACAACGTTTTTGCGCGCACACACACGTCCTTCGCCTTCGTTTACTCCGCATCTTCGTTGTCCTCCTCTTCCTCGTCGTCGTCTTCCTCCTCATCCGAGTCGTCCTCGTCGCTGTCGTCGTCATCTTCCTCCTCCACGACGATGAGCTCGGGCTTGTCGCCCGGCTTCATCAGAATCGAGGGGCAGATGGACTGACCGTCGATGAAGGGGCGCAGGATGTGGTCAACGATGGCCCACATGTTCGACACCTCAATACCGAACTGCGTGGCAAGCGACGCCGGCGAGTACGTTTGCACGGTGAGGATCTCGTGCTGCTTGTGGTCGAAGACGCGCTGGCCCTTCTCCATCTTCTCCTCACACGTGACGAAGCCAATCTTCATCAGCTTCGCATCCGACAGCAGCGACAGCGCCGTCCAGCGGGCGATCTTGCAGCCGTTATTCGCATACTCAATGGGTAGGAAGGAGGCGGCGTTCTTCAGCAGACCCTCACGGCGCCACGACGAGTCCTTCTCTCGCACCACGCACTGCTCCAGCAGCGCAAAGGTGCGGACGCGGTCGTTTGTCTTGGGCATCACAGCATCAACCTCGCAACGCACGACGATGTCGTAACGCTCCGGCGTGCCGTCGTGCAGGATGTAGCGGCGATAGCTGTACATGCGGGGCTGCTTGCGGCTGAAGGGGCTCTTGTTGACCTTCACCTGCGCGTAGCTCTTCGTGCACGCCGCACGAGTGAAGCAGTCGTAGACCTTCGTCGACTCCTCGCCGAGGGCGGAGATCCGCTCCGCCGCATTGTCGGCCGCCTCAGACGGGCGTATGTCGTTGCCGGCCGTCTCGCTCACCCACTGCTTGTCGATGCTGCTGTCCTCGCGCTTGACGAGAATCCAAATGTTGTTGTAGTTGAGCACGCGGATGTGCCACGGGTATGAGGAGCGCGAGCACACCATCAGCAACGACAGTATTTCGTCGGTGACGACGACGAGTGGGTAGCGCTGGGTCTCGCCCATAATCTTGCGCAGCTCCGGATCCTCCGTGGTGAGGCCGCGCAGGAAGAATTCGTCGTCGTACTTCGACTCGTCCAACGAGACCGGGCGCGCGCAGGTGGCGGACTCGATGGCCGTGTTGTACACCGGCGGGGTGCCGTACAGGCCGAGCTCGACCACCTTCGGCAGGGCAGCCATGCGCAGCTTGGTCATATCCGTCTGCTTGATCACCTGCTGCACCACTGCCACGGCAGAGGCGTTGTACGTGTTCGACAGCTCCGCAATCTTGCGGCGCATGTTGTTGCGGCGAGCGTTGGTGTTCTTGGAATCCTTGCCGCCCTTCGCATTCTGCATGCCGCCCTTCGCGTTGCGGGCGTTGTTGCGGAAGTTCGTCGGTGCCACCTTCGCCCGCTCACTGCGCAGCGCATTGAGGCGTGCGTTGTCCTCGACCTGCACGAAGGCCTTGCGCTTGTTCGCCGCCGCCTCGTCGTCGCTCTCGCTCTCTTTCTCGTCCTCCTGCTTCTTGAAGGAGTACCAGTCGACCGCCAGCAGCGGGTCCATCTTGGAGTAGAGCTCGAAGGACTCGCCGTCGTCCATCACCAGCTCCTCCTCCGGTGGTCCCCAGGTGAACTGGGGGTTGATGTACAGCTTCGGCAGCTCAAACGACATGCTTGTGTTTACGCGTGTAGAAAGTTGATGAAGAACTGAGAGGGAAGGGGGGGGGGGGGTTAATGGGTGATGGGGAGACGGAAGGGAGGCAGAGAACAGAAGCGGAGAAAGTGGAGAGCGAGAACGTGAGTATGAGTGTGCATGTGTGTACACCTGCTAAACACCTCCGGCACTGTTGAGAAAACGATGGAGTACGTGCAGGCCATTGCACATCCACTACTTGTGTTGACTCAGCGAACGAGTTGAATGGAGAGGACGCACCAGTCTTTCTGTCTGTGTGTCAGTTCTCCATGAATAGCGAGCAACAGAGAAATGAGCTGACACAAGCAGCACGCACTTCCGCAAGTCCAACACTCGACGGAAGCAGCGACGGAGCTTTCAACACTTATATACAATTCGCAGAATGGACTAGAGTGAATGTTTCAAAAAGCGTTGCTCAGTAACGCCTTGAAAGTGCTGCTCTATTTTTACCTTGATTAATAGGTGAGTTCCTACGCGGAAGGTGCGTAACGTGTGAATGTGCGGGGGTAACGGAAACGACGAAAGCAAACGGGCGCTGCAAGGGAAGGCAAGTTGTTTTCTCTCTCTTCTTTTTGAAAAGAAGTGATCACAGCAGTACGAGTAATAACGGCGTAGTCTACGCATGGAGAAAAACATATATTGTTATTATTGGAGCTCATCGTAGCAAAGAAGAAAACAAAAACAAAAAAGGCGACACGCTGAGGGCAATCGGCACCTGTTATTATCATTACCATAAATAATAATCATAATAATAAAAAAATACCACCGGATATACGCAGAGGAACGAACGCAAAAAGCTGTCAAGTGCAAAACAGCATTGCAACCAAACGCAAAGCGGCACCAAAACCACCTGAAAGCGCAGCGCAGGCTCCGAGAAGAGAAACAAAACGAAGGAACGAAAAGAAAAGACGTGTTAAAGCCCAAATAATCGTGCAAGAAAGTCGTTGAGGGAGCCATAATAATTTGTGTATATAAACAACCAACACCTGGAACCACAACACGCAAAGATGAATGTATTAAGAGTGACCAGTCAGCTGTCACTTCATCGTCCCGTAAAAACTAGCAAGCAAAAAAAGGAAAAGGCTGGAAAAACGAAAACGCTGCGATGCAACGCACCATGAGAAACGTCATGCAATCGCACTACTTTTTGGAGCCGTCCGACGCGCTGCTGGCGATGCTGCTTTCCTGGTGGTGGTTCTTCGTCCCGTTGTTGTGATTGCTGCCGAGGGTGCTCTTCAGCGGCGACGTCACGTCCTCCCGCGACTCGTGCGGTGACCCGTGCGGGGAGTTAATGTTGCGGAGCCCGTCGTAGGGTAACCGCTGCGACGCCGGCGAGAAGGTGGAGAAGCTGGTGGTGTTCTCGCTGGACTCGTCCATCATGGAGGCCGCCGCCGCCGAGCGCAGCCACGGGTGCTGCAGCAGCTCCTCCGCCGATGCGCGCTTCTGCACGTCGCGCTCGAAGCAGCGGAACAGAAAGTTTCTGCACAGCTCCGACGTCTCCTCGGGGATTTGCGGGATATCGTTTGTCGAGCCGACGTAAAACATGGCGGAGTAGACGTTGTCGAACTCCTCCCGCCACGGCGGCTCCCCGCCGTTCAGCATCTCCACAACCGTGCAGCCGACAGACCAGATGTCCGCCTTGGTGCCGTAGGCCTCGCTGCGGATCACCTCTGGCGCCATCCAGAACGGCGACCCGACCAGCGTGCCGCAGCCCACCTGCGTCGCATTCGCGATGTTCGCCAGCGCCTTACTGCAGCCGAAGTCCGCCAGCTTCGCCACGCCGTAGCCGTCGATGAGGATGTTCTCGCCTTTGATGTCGCGGTGCACGACGCCCTTCTCGTGCAGGTACAGCAGGCCCTGCAAGATCTGGTGCGTGTAGAGCTGCATGACCGCTTCGGTCAGCTGGGTAAACTTGCGCACAATCGAGGTGAGGCTACCGCCCACGGCGAACTCCATAAACACCAACATCGTTTCGTGGATCGTGTGCGCGCCGTAGTAGCGAATAATGTTCGGGTGCGACAGCTCGCGCAGCATGTTCACCTCAGCCTTCACACTCGACAGCGCCTCCGGGCTCTGGCTGACGATGTTGATGTACTTGACGGCCACCAGCCTGCCGTTCGTCAAGATGCCGAGGTGCACGGTGCCGTAGCTGCCCTTGCCCAGCGCCGGACCGCAGCTGAACGTCTCCATCTCCTCCACCGTGAGCAAATTGCTGTGCTGTATGCTGGGGGACATGAGCGGCAGCGCCGTGGACATGTCGTCACCGTCGAGCACGTTGTAGTAGGGGGAGCTGTTGTGTGACTGCGTCATCTCGCAGTCGGCGCTCGGCCCACCGAGGATGTACGGCCGCAGCAGCCGGTGCGTCTCATAGCGGTAGCGCTCCTGCTTCTCCAGGTACTCAATGCGCAGCCGCGCAATTGCGTTGAGGGTGTTCTCGCGCTCAATCGTGTCATTGCAGGCGTACACCTCCATCTTAATGTCGTGAATGCGGTTGCGTATCTGCATCATGGAGCAGCGCAGCGCGTCAATCGAGACGTCGCCGGTGGTCGTCGTCTGCTCCTCGGCGAAGAGGATGTTGCGCCAGAAGTTGGCGAAGAGCGAGATGACAAAGAGCGCGGCACAGAGGCGAAACAGCTGCACCCCTTGCGTGCAGGAGGTGTACACCCCGGTGCGCACGAGTACCGTGTAGAGGATGATGGTGGGGTACACGTAAAAAGAGTACAACGCCGTGTTGCACATAAAACGGTTGACATTTCTGTACGGCGTGGGCGGGATGGCCCACATCAGCACGAGCCGCAGCAGCTGGAAGACGACGCAGCTCAGGACGGCGCACATGGGGTTGCTGTAGAACACCTTCCACATGACCGTCTCCACCATCTGCACGGGGAAGTGGAGGAACATGCTCGAGGCACGTGCCCGCAGGTCCATGTGCGGAATCCAGGTTTGGTTTGACAAAATGCTCGACGGCGCCAACACGCCAATCGCCAAGAAAGCGATGACGGACACCACCACCCAGCCGTTGATGGGCATCGGCTCGTAGGTGGGCACGTTACGGAGCAGCGTCGGCCACGCCACCGCGTCCAGCACGGAGGACATCAACGGAGCGAGGAAGACAACGTTGAGAATCGTCAAGACGCTGTAGAGCTTCTGCAGCAGATTCAGCACGAAGGGCTGCCGGTGACGCAGGTAGGAGATGAGGCGACTCTCACGGCCCTGCAGATACAGGAAAACGAGAAGCCAGATGATGTAGAAGGCGCCGACCATGTGCGCGCGACAGATGCTGCTTTGGTGGTGGGGCATAAGGAGACCCATGCCACGCAGAAACACGATGGCCACCGTCGGCAGCGGTGCGGGGAGACCGGGGTGGAAGGCGGCCATCGTGTTCTGCAGGTTGATGATGATGAGGCGGCAGAAGGCGAAGTAGTTCACCGCGCTGTAGCTCAGCTCGTCCCACGTCAGCGTCAGCTGCAGCGGGCACGGTGTGTGTATGTCGGCCCACCAGTCCTTGTAAGAGCAGTTCCACGTGGTGAGAAGCAAGTGGAAGGTCGCGAAGCCGCTGACGACGCCGAAGAGCGTCATCCAAGCCATGTCCCGCAGCTTCGGCTCTCCGGGCGGCGGGTTGTAGGGCTCCTTCATCCAGTACAAGTCAATAAGCCGCCGCCGCTCGTCGTAGTCCTCCATGACGTCGCTCGGACAGTACATATCGGGCCGCATGTGCACCAACACGCGCTGTCGCAGCAGCTCCGTCTGCACGCTGACCCGCCCGCCGCTGTTGCCGTTGCTGCCACCGGTGTGCGTCTCGACCTCCCTCGGCGGCGGCCCCTCGTGGTTTGCATCGACACAGCGGAAGGTGTGCCTTTTGGCCGTGTGAGAGACGTAAAGTCGGCCCTTTACCGTCAACTCGTTCGCGCAGCTGACCTGGGACGCGCCGCGGACCTCGATGACGCCCCCTTCCCGCACCTCCACATCTCCCTTGAAGATGGTGTTGCGCGGGTCGGCCACCACCAGCGTGCCGTCTACGATAACGCGCCGCGCTTCCACCGTCATACCGACCATCAGCCACAGAGTCGAGTTGGTGCTGATGAGCAGTGTCTCCTTCACCTGCAGTTGCATCGCGTCCGTCACGCGCGTATAGCTGCTGATGAGGGCGACCTCGTCCAGCACGATCCGGGCGGGGTACCGCACGTAGACCTTTTCGCTGAGCGCCAGGCCGCTGTGCAAGGGAAGCGCTGCGTGAGGCCGGTGGCGGCAGAAGTCAGGCATCGCCTCGGCATCGGGGCCCGTACAGAAGGAGGCGTAGAGCAGCTTCCAGTCCTTCGGCTCCTCCAGGCGTACAACGTCGCCGCTCAGCAGCCCACCAGACGGCATCTGCAGGCACCCACGTAACACAAGACGGCCACCCAGCGTCAAGTACTGGGAAGTGGGCAGGTACACCTCGCACGCAGTTATGGCCATCGCGCCGCTGCCCTCCCCGTGCATCGCGTTCGCCATGTTGTCACCGACCAAGTTGTCTCGCCTTACACTGCCGTTGCCGGCGCCATGTGTGCCGTGGTCTGCGTTGTTCCATCGGAAGGTGTCGAGCACGAACATCGTCGCGTTGGGCGGCACGAAGGTCGAGGTAGCCAGAGGCAGCGAGTAGCCCGGCATGATGCCGGAGTCGCGATCGAAGATGACTGCTTCGTCAGAGACGTTGCCGTACAGGGCGGTCACGCCGCTGATCTGCAGAATCATGTTGCCGTTGAAGCGCGCCGTGACAAAGGCGGCGAGGAAGCGGCCGCCGAACATCAGCTTTGCCAGCCCGGTAGAGGTGACGAAATGGGCGTTGCCGACGTGCACGAGGGTGTGCTGGTCAAACTGCGTGGTGCCGTAGACGGTGATGGAGATGGGGTCATGCAGGCCGACGCCGAAGTTGGCGCGAAGGGTGCCGCCGACGTTGACGGAGTTCAACACGGCGTCGTCGCCCACCACCTCAAGCAGGCCGTCGCCCGTCGCGTTGGTCGACAGCAGCACGCAGTTCTCCATCATGGTCAGCACGGAGTGCTCCTCCACCACCACATTGCCACTGATGTGTGTGTTGTGCACCGTGGCGTGCGAGCCGGCCTTCAGCACCATGACGGAGTCTACGAGGTTGGACGCGTCGGTCAGGTTGATCTTGCCAGACAGCAGCACCGAGCCGCCGAGGAAGTTGAGGCGACCCGTCAGCAGCGCGTAGGAGCGTTCGTCGAGGGCGATGATGCGCAGGATGCCGCCAGGGTAATTGGTGATGGTGTTGCGCCGGCCAGCGGAGAGGACGCTGCTGATGCTGTCCATGCCCATGCTCGACACCGCCAAGGTCAAATTGCCGTAGTTGTGGATCGCCCCGTCGCGCTCCAGCGAAAGGCGCTGCACGTCGATGGTCATCTCCCCGTAGTTGTACAGCGGCACCGAGAGCTGCCGCGTCTCGTAGCCCTGCGTGGTGATCTTCGCGTAGCCGGTGCAGTTGATTGTGCCTTTGCCGGAGATGCTGCCACCAGACCACACAAAGTAGGACACGTTCAGGCTCCGTTGCCGCAGGTTCAGATTGCCTTTGTCTTGCACTTTCAGCCGCGTCACCGAGGCGGACTGCAGCAGCTTCACATCCTGGTCAATGAGCACGTTCGGGCTGTCGTTGTCGATCACTACATCCGTGCCGCGCTCCACCAACAGCGTTGACACGCGCACGTACACCGGCGAGCCTTCGCGGTGGTAGCAGACGTGGTAGATGCCGCGCTTGTGGAACGTGCCGAAGAAGCTCACGCGGGAGCTGCTGCTGAAGAAGAGATCCACAAAGAACACATTTTGCGACGTAAAGTCGGTGCACAGCTCGTCAGTGATGACGGCGGTGTCCCGCTCCGTCAGGTTCGTGCCGTAAATGGTGCCGGTGAACTCCAGCTCGGCGTGCACCTGCGGCGGGTCCGTCGACACCCCCTCCGGCCCGGCCACCTCGTACGAGTCGGCCAGCTTCAGCCGGAGAAAGGGGAGTGTCTCGGGGTAGGGCGCGTAGCAGAGCGTCTGCACGCCGCCGCGGTGCGGAGTAAAGCGGTAGGCGCTCTCCTGGATGTCCCAGCGGCTGCCGCGCACAAAGGCACCGCGGGTGTGCAGGCAGGTGTATCCCTCCATCACACGCAGCCGCTGCTCCAGCGCGAACTTGTCGGAGACCGTGTTGGAGGCCCCGTTAAGCGGGATGGAAATGCTGCCGCCCGTGACGAAGAACTGCCGCGAGGACCCCCAGCGGGTCTTGTCCAGCTGCAGAAAGGAGCGCTTGCGGACTAGGAAAGGATCGCCGGCGAGGCAGTTGTTGGGCAGGTCCTGCAAGCCGAGACGCCCAACCTGCTCGAAGAGAGAGAACGGCAGACACGGCACGACGAGGGCGGAGGTGTGGGGTGGCATCAGCCAGCTCCCTTTGCCAAATGTAACCTTCATGAAGTGTCCGTTCGCGCTGACTTCGACCTCGCTGTTCATGATCACCTCCGTCACGGAGCGGCGCCACGACGGCCACGGGGCCGCGCTCGACCGGTTCGCCGCACGGGACAGGACTGTCGGCGCCAGCTGCATGAGGTGATCAATTACATGGCCTGAGTCGTCGATGAGGCGGATGTTGTTCGTCAGGATGGACCGCACGATGGAATGGAGGAGGGTGATGTTGGTGGGAAAGGTGGGAATGGAGACCTGAATGGAGAAGGTGCTCCCGCCTTGTCGCACCATCTCCTCCGTCAACCCGTGATAGACGGAGCCGCGGTAGTGGACGGTGGTGGCCGCTGCTAGCGTGACGGGGATGAAAAAGCAGCTGCTGCTGCTGCGGCGTCGGAGGTGGTGATAGCGCTGGCTGCCCGGCTCTATCCCCGTCACAGGATCTGCTGAGGTCCAGCACGGAGCGAAGTCGGCCCACAAAACGCTGAGCAGCAGGAGCACAAACACGCCCCATCGCACAACAAGCTTCGCTGCGCCGCTCCTCACTGTCCCTCGTGGGTCCGGCAGGCAACACAGGGAGGTGCAGAAAGGACTACGGTACGGCATCGACGATGACTTGGGTGGCAGCGGAAGAGCGCAACGGACCGCATCACCTAACGCACGCACTTCAGAAGTAGGCGGAGCACAAACCTCGCCAGAGTTGTGTAACGGGCATGAGTAGCGGGTTTCCATGGGCGACCGTGATGGGAGAGGGCACCTCGCACACGTGCCATGCGCCTCAATGGCAGGTTCACAGCCAACCCGCTCCGCTTCTTGCGCCGCGGCGTCAGATCGCCGCGCTCGCGACGAGATGCCACGCAACGTCAGCACAAAAACAGAAGGGAGCGCGTCCATTAACATGTGGGTTTTATGAAACGAAAAAAAAAATAGCGAGGCCCTATAGAGTTTTCTGACCAGTTGCCGTTCGTGCCCGCGGTATCGTGATTCGCTACACGCTGCACGTCAGATACGCCACTGTGCAAGTCACGCTTCGCAATAACAACACCGAAGCCAAAAGTAAATAACGAGAACAAGCTTTTCTCTCCCGACCTCTTCAACAGGAGAAAGAGGATTCGAAACAAAAAACAAACAAAAGAGAGAAGACGAGATTCGAGGAAGCGAGCACGCGTGTTCGTCTGCGCTTTTCTTCCTCAGCTCTTCTGATATTCGTTTAGTGGAATATGAAGTATTATTCTCCGGAAAGCGCGAAACGATAATACTAATGAATAATAATAAAAAACGTTGGAGGAGATCGATGGCAAGAGTAAAACGGACACACGGCGAAAGTCTCTCGATGCAGCTCGTCAGCAGAACAACAACAACAGAAACTCCACAAAGAAAACAAAAGCAGAGCGGCAAAAAAAAAAAATATATATATATATATATGTATATGTATAAATTAGCGTTCACAGCTCAAAGCAGAGACCACCGAAGAAGAACCAGAATTTAAAGATATAGAAAATCATAATAATAATAATGTCGAACGCGCAGCTGCGATGACGTTACCAGCAACGGTGTGATTTTGTGTGCGGCAGCGCGTGCGATGCAACGCGTGGCTGCTGCGTGAGCCGAGCGACCAATTTTGTTTCAGTTCTTTTCGTTAACTTGTGGAAGAAGCTGGAACAGGGGCAGAGCAATAGTAGTGAAAGAAAGGTAAGAGAAAGGAAGTGGTTACAGGCCAGGCAGCGGTAAAAAGGCTAAGAAAAAGAAATACGTATCGAACAGTTCGCGAGCTCGCCTTGTGAGTGTAAGCCTCTCGGCTGTCGTTACGATTGTGTTTGGCAACGCTTGTTTTCGTGTGCGTGTGAGGAAATGAGAGTATTTTTTTTCCGTGAACCTTCTGCTAGCTCGCGTGGACACCAAATAATACAACCGAGAGAAAAAAAATAGTTATTAGACCTCCCTTTAAGCCGCGTCCGTCTCAACAAACACGCGCGTATCTACCTAGTCGTAGCTTGTGTGTGGGTGCGTGTGGGTTAGTGGCGGGGGCCCTATGTGAGTGCGGATGCGCAAAAAAAAAAATCTTGCAGCTCACACTACGTTTCTGAACACGTACCTGTGAGAAGAGGCAGGTGCATCGGATAGATGTGGACGCGTGTGTAGATACATTGCGTGGCCGTTGTGGACGCGATGAGCGGGGAGAAACCAAAGGTTGATAGCACGAGCGCAGCGCACCGCGTCGACAATAGGGTATGGGCAGCAACAGCGGCAGCGAAGAACGCATCAATGAAAAAGTGAAAGCGAATGGTAAAGGAAAGTTGAGAGGGAAACGCACGATTCATTGTATGTGGAACGGTTAGCGTATCATCGCCTCAACACAACGGATGCAGCAACTGCGGTCAGTTTGGTGGAAGTGCTCAAAAGCTGTCCCCGCTTTTTATCGTCCGACAACAGAACTACTGTCGCAAAGTCATACACACATGTTAGGAAAAAAAATCCATATTTCTTTTGTAATGAGAGCCGCTGATACAAAAAAACGCTGATAGTTGTACTGCCCTTGAATGCATACGTTTAAATGCTGCGCCGTTTCCGCAGACGCCTCTTTCGTCCGACAGAATTGATTGTAACTTTTTTCTGAGGTTTCTTTTCCTCCTTAAGCGAACCTATACAGCCGCAACAGAACGGAGGCATCTGCTGCGTTGCCCTCGCGTACCAGCCACCGTTGCCCCACTCAACAAGAAAAAGATCACTCTCCTGACAAGCAGCACACACATAGCGTCGAAGGATATTGAGAAGACAGCAGCCACGCCTGCATCAGCCGAAGCAGTAAATAAGCAAACAAACACTCCTCGGGGGAGGAAAACTGCATGCAATGAGCGGCGCAAAAAGAGCAAAATTAAAAAGGGTCAGAAAGCAGATGTGACCGAAACAGAAATAGCAGCAAACGACGATTCATCCCTCAGCGCGCCGACTTCTCCTGCACCGCAGCTCGGTTTCCGGTCAGCCCTTAGTCCACCGGCTAATTTTCACTGCGCGCCTTCACGTCATCCCACGCCTTCTTTCGATTCGCCAACTTCTCACGTCATCTGAGGACGCGAAAAACAAATTAAAAAGCGAGAATGATAGCGAGAGTGAACAGCGTCGATGACACCATTTAACGCCTCGTTGGATTCTCGTGCTCAGTCCAGGAGGCTGCGCAGGAGACGTTCAAACACGTTGGTGCCGCGGCGGTGCTCTTGATTTGCCAGTCGGGCCTGCAACTCCATCAGCTCATGCGTGGTGCGCCGCATCGCCTCCTCGCGCATCATCTCCTTCTGGATCGTCCTCTCCGTCAGCTCCTGCAGCGCTGCCGTCGCGTTGTTTTCCCGCTCCCTCAGCTCCTTGTTGCGCTGCTCCGTCTGCCGCAGCACGGCGGCTCCCTGCTCACGCTCCGTGTTGATTGCATCGAGCAGGCGCCGCATCTTCATCTTTTCTTCCTGCTCTCGTTGCAGCTTCGCCTCCAGCTCGCGCTGCTTCTCTGCCTGGATGCCCAGCTGGTCCTCATCGGCTTTTGCGAGGTCCTGGTATTTCTCTGGCAGTGCGCAGCAGGGCTCGAGGCCGAGGGATTCCATCTGGCTGATGAGTCGAGCACCGAGTGTGGCGAGGTACTGCAGCATCGCGCTCTTCTCCAGCAACATCTCGTCCTTCAGTTCCAGCTCGGTGTCACGCTCTTCGAGTTCCTTTTCGGCAACGCCTCGATCGGTGGTGGGCGACTCCGGGCAGGACCGCGGCCGGGACTGTGACACCAGCAGCTCCACGAGCAGCTTGCGGTTGTGCGAGCGCATTTGACGCAGGAGCTTTGTGTACTCCTCCAACGGAACACCCTCTACCGGCTGTGGTCGAGCAACCGAGTCCACCGGCGTTCCTCCTGCGTTCTTCAGCTGGGCGTTAAGCTCCTCAATCAGCTTCTGATCCTGTCCATGGGCGGCCAGCGCCTTGGTGAGCTGCGCGTCCAGCTGGGCAATTAAGTCATCCCGCACGTCGATCTCCTGCTCCTTCAGCAGCAGCACCATGGTCACGTCCGCGTTGCCGCTGGACAGCAGCGCCTCCTCTGCACGGCTGTCGTTGCTAGAGCTGTCGCGGTCCGGCGTCGATTCGGCACGGGTGTTGCCGCGCCTGCTCGGCGGTCCGCCGTAGTCGAGTGCGCCGTCGAGCACCTCCTCCCCCTTTGTGGCCGGCGAGGACTGCTCCGGGATGCCGTACGCTCCGAGTGTCCGCTCCAGCTGCTGAATGCGCTGCACGAGGCTGTCCCGCTCGCGGCTGCTATCCGCCAGCTGTCGGTTCAGCTTTTGGATCATCTTCTTGTAGACTTTCTGCATGGCTCTCGCCTTGCCCCCGCCGCCGTCTTTGCCGCCCCCGGCGCTGTCCACCGCATCGAGCAAGGCGGCATCGCTGCCGTCCGCACCGATGTTCTCTGCGAGAATGCGCCTCAGCGCCTCTGGGCCATCCATCCTGTTGCGTCGCCATGCCACCGCCTCTCGAGTGCGCGCCTCATTTACGCGCTTCACCTCCGCCTGCAAGTCGTCGCGTTGGCTGCGCAGTTCATCAATGTCGCTCTGCATCAACAGTCGAAGACTTTCGAGCTCCTCTGGATCGACCAGCTCGGCCCGTCTCTCCCGCAGCGCCTGCATCTCCTCGTTCGACGTGTTCATTTCCACGCCGGCCTGCAACAGCTTCCCGTGCAGCTCCTCCACCTCCTGCTCCAGCCTCGAGACCTCCTCCATGCGGTCGTGGGCGAGCATCGAGGCGCGGTCGAGCTGGGTGTGCAGATCGACGACTTTGTTGTAGTGGCGGTCCACCTCGCCCTGCAGCCGTGCCCGCATCTCCTCCACCTGCGAGACGTCCAGAAAGGTTTCGGGGAACTCCACCGCTGCGCTCGCCTCCCCGCCCAGCACCCGCACCTGGGCGGCGAGGGCGTCGATCGTGGAGTGCAGCCGCGCCGTGTCGTTCGCACGGGAGGCCAAAACCGCGTCCTTCTCCGCGAGTTGCTCCAGGGCCCGCACGAGGTCGTCGTTCGTGCCGCCGCGTGCGCTGTCGAGTTTCCGCTGGAACTCGTCGACGAGACGCTCCCGCGCCAGCTTCATCTCCATGAGACTCTTCGCCTCCTGGCGCTTCTGCTCCTTCATGAGCTGGGTGATCTCCTTCGAGTGGATCTCGTCCTGGTAGCCAATCTCTTCTTGCTGCTGATCCTGTAAGTTCTCAATCTCCACCTGGTAGACCTCCTTGAGGTTGCGAATCTGCTGCTCACTCGCGCCGGAGGCGGTGAGGTGCTCGAGTTCATCGGTGAAGCGCTGCTCGAGGTCGCCGCGGTCGCGCTGGTAGCGAGCGAGCAGCTCCTGCCTCTCCGCGTCGCGGTTGGCGATCTGCACCTCCAACGAGCTAATCCGCTCATCCCGCTCGCTGAGCAGGCCCATGAGCTTCTTCGAGAGCTTGACGTAGTCCACGGTGATGGAAACCTTCGCCTCCACCTTCACCGCCATCGCCCGCAGCCCGAACTGCAGCGTGTTGGTGGTCTCGTAAAGGTGCTCGCTGCTGGGCCCCACAGTCAGTATAATCGAAGTGCGGCTGCGTCCGCCGATCGAGTCTTGCAAAATGCGGGTCAGCTTCGCGTTTCGCCACGGCACGTGTTTGGTGCCGGCGGAGAGGGAGCTGACGACGTGGCCGAGAGCAAGCAGCGACGCGTTGATCGTCTTTGCCTCATCTTTGCGGATTGGGTCGGCACTGGTGATGCCCGTCTTACTGAACCTCTCGTAACCTGCCAGATCGATGAAGGTGATCTTGCCTCGCATTTTGCCTTTGCTGGGGTCCTCCAGGACCTCCGACGAGATGTAGATGATCATGGCGGTGTGCCCGCGGCTCGACTCCGCGTTCATCGCCGTCGACCCCACCACCCGTCGCGTGTTGCCCTCCGCGTAAAACCGCATGAACTCCTGTGCGTTCGTGAGGGCGTGCGAAGTGCACCCCGTCAGCGACACGCCTGTGTCCTCGTCGTAGTGGATCTCCACCCGGTCTCTGCCCTCGTGCACCATCAAATCCCCGAGATGATCGCGGTAGATCTGCACAAACTGGCCCACCACCGCGTACGTCCGCGTCGGGTCGCTTCCGCTGCTCGCGCGAATTCTGCCAAAAATGTATTCGGCGGCGCGAGGGATGATGCCGAGGTGCTGCGGGTCGGTGTTGCACATGGTGAAGGACTTGCCGGTGCCGGTCTGCCCGTAACACATCAGCGCAGAACAGAAGCCTTTGAAGGCGTGGTCGATGCAGGGGATAGCGACCGACTCGAACACCGCCGTTTGCTCTGTCGAGGGACCGAAGGTGCCGTCGTAATCGTAGTGGCGCTCGTCCTTCACAACGACGCGCCTGTCCTCCAGCGTTACGAAGGCATGCCCGCCTTCTTTGTAATCCTGCTTGACAGTGGGCCGCAGACGGCAGTACACGAGACAGCGCGAGAGGGCGAGATCGTCCTCCGCGGCGTCTGCATCGGCTGGCAAGGAGGATTTAGCTTTTTTCGTCTTACTGTTCTTGGGAGATGCGGCAGTGGCGGCGGCGGATGGGCTGCTCGTCGAAACCGGGGAGGCGCCGGTAGAGACAGAGGTTCCGTCGCCCGCGTCGCCCAGGCCGTCGTTCGCACTCGGCTGCGGCTCGCGTTGTCCTTCTAAGGAGCGCGTGGAAAGGCTCACCGCACCTCTCACGTTGGTAGACTTCATTGCTGACAAGTGTAGCGACTACCTCAGTGAAAGGAAAATGTGGATGTTTATATCAACGATTATTAATTCGCCTTTGACAGAATATCGGTTCCTTTTTTCTTTGCTCGCATCAGCACGTTCAAGCGTTAGGGTCTCTTCGACGTGTTTTTCCCTCGTGAGCGCACACTGTGAAAACAGAAAAGGAAAATCGAGAGTCCTTTATATCAAAGGGGGAGAAGAGAAAGGAGGTACAACACACCGCAAGCACTAATGTAAGCTGTCGATGGCAGTTTGTGTGGAGGAACAGAGGTGAAAATCCTAGTAAATAACATGAATAGCAACAACAAACAAAGAAAGTGGCTACGCCTCGTGCTGTGACTGCGTTGCTCCTTGTTGTTCGGGGTTTGTGTGGAATTCCTCACACACCTACAGGACGGAGAAATAAAAGCAGAAAGTTGCTCCGTGATAGTATTGGCGACGAAGCGAGACAGAGAAGGGGAGGGATTTGAGATTGAAGTCATCAAACAGTTTTCAGGTCGGTGATGCAGCACCGCTTGCTTCTCTTCCTTCTTGAGTGCGAAGTAAACACCAGCGGAGACAGGTCACCTCCGATTTCGCAAACGAGCTCCGCCGTTTCGAGCCTTCGCTTCAAATGAAGACCGCTGGCAGTATCGCAAGCCAGTGGGCAACGGTTCAGTACACCAGAAAGCCGAGTGCCGCCCTCCCACAGGTGGAGCTTCCATTCTCTTTGTTTTCCTTTCTTCCTTTAAAATTATCCCCAGCGGCAACAAAGCCTTTGTCAGCAAAATTATTCCTTCCCGTCCTCACTCGTCGCGCGAGTGCGTCGTATCGCTCCCCGACGCCTCCTCGTCTGCTGAGGAGGCGCCATTGACCGCGTGCCGAGACCGCTTCCGGCGTTGTTGCGCCTCCTGCCGTGTACGACGAATGGGGAGCGCCTCATCGATCGCCATCCCCCAGTTCGGCGTTCCAGCCGTGCGCAGCGCCTCGTATTTAATGAGGACATCCACAATGTGGTTAATTGTCAGCACCTTGCAGCGGTTGCCGAGCTCTACACTTTCCTTGATGGGCAGCCGCGCCGACCGCACGCAATGGCGCTGCGCCGCAGCGTAGCTGAGTCCTTTGTACCGATTGTGGTCCACAAAAGCGCCGATGATGTAGGCGGTGTTCGGCTCCACCGTCGTCAGCACGTCAGGGGCGTCCGCGCTGAGGAAGACGACGCTGTCCGCTGAAAACAGCTCACTCCAGTGCTCTTCCTGTGTAACCCGCGGAGGGAAGCGGCGGAAACCATCGAAGTTGCTCAGCGCCTGAAGCACCTCTTGCTGCTGGGCGGCGTCGTGCTCCGCGTCCGCCTTCTCCTTTCCCAGTAACGATGTGATGACGGGACGAAAGGGGAAGCCGGCGCGGCGCAGCGAACTGTAGCTGAACTTCACCTGTGACACGGTGCTCTTTGTGTCCGGCACCGTCATGCACCACGCAAAGCTCAGGTCGAAGACGAGGGTGGGAACGCGGGCGTCGGCCAGCTGTGCTTCGCACCGCTGGATTAGTTGGGCCTCCGCACGGCGGCGGCCCTCGTGCTGCTCGGCCGCTTCGGCACGGCGCGTCGCTCTCTCCTCCTCCGTCAGCGTCTCCCACGCCGACTGCAGCGCCTCCTGTCGCCCAGCCGCGGTGGCCTTTTTGCGCTCCTTCTTGGCCTGCTTCTTCTGCTGCCAAAAGGATCGCTTCTCCTCCTCTGTCCACGACTTGCGACCTCGTCGGTGCTCGGCGGGTGTTGTTTGTTGAGGATCTGTGCGCCCTCCTGCCGCGTCATTAGCGTTTGGAGACGACGTGAGACTCGACATGTCGCACCGTCAGAAAATGCGACCGATCTGACGCAGCTATTTTGGGGTGGAGCGGAGGCAAAGAAAATGGAGGGGGGGGAACGGGGAAACGAAAAAGTTCAAAGTCGGCGTCGTCACTTCCAACCAGCGCGGAGAAGTCTGTAAGAAGAGCGGACTGTCGGTCATAGAAACGAAAAGGGGTAAGCTGCCAACGCGCGGAGGCCAGCAGCGATGAGCTATCCCCAGCCGTGGGAGATCCCGAACCGGTGTACATGCATGGTGAGACAAGGACAACACCCAAACTAGAAAAACACAAAGCACGTTAATTGACCACATTTGTTCATATTACTGCCTTAGGTAATAATAATATTATTATTAGTAAACAAAAACCATGTATGAACTCTCTACTCAATCAGGAGCACGACGGCAGCTCTTCATCAAAACGCCCCAACTGTAAACACGAAATTCGCGTCCCCCACCTTGATGTACTTCACATTACAGCGTCGGTGTTCGCTGAACACCGCCACAGACGCCTGTGCATTCTTTTTATTCTTACATGGAACGTGAGAGAAGTGTTGCTCCTTCTTTAGGGAAGTACACCAAGAAGTCACGTGAAGGCGTTTCACATGCGCCTGCACTTGAACTGTTCTTGCGTGCCAGTATGGGAGATCCACCGTCAGCTCATCCATTGCGCACGCGTGCCTACAGGTCATGAGGAGGAAAAGGAAAAAAAAAAGAATAGCAATATCAATAACACGTATGCACGCGTGTGTGCAGTAATAAGTAGGCCGATCGGGAAGTACAACAAGCGACGGAGCCGTGGAAAAGGCAGCGTTAACAACGCCGCACAGATCACAAAAGGAGCTGTAGAAAGAAAAAAAAAAAGGGTCGCCGTTTTCGATGTTCTGAATAACGGAAAGCGAAACGCCAGGACAGTGCGTCTCGCTGTGCCCACTCCATCCTTCCTACGTGTGCTCCACGTTCTGTCCTCTGTCATCTTCATTTCTCCAGAGGCGCTTGTGATGCATCAAAGGCATGCCCTCCCTCCGCGCGTATTTTCTTCTTTGCTCAAATGCTCGTGTACTGAATGTCTGGGCGAATGCAGGTTGTGCCGGAAAGATGAACCCCCAAATCGGAGGGGACGGTGATGATGGCACGTCCAGCAACGCCGGCCGCCCCGGCAGCGCGCACCATCGCCTCCGCCACGCGCTCCGCTTTGCGCTCCTCCTCCGGTTGCACCAGCAGGTCACCACGGCGGCCAGTGACCAATGCGCAGACCGTCGGGCCGGCGCCGGACAAGAAGGCGTAGACGGCACCGGCCTCCCGGGCAGCCTTCGCACAGGCGTTGTAATGCGGGTAGAGCGTGGAGGAGCGTTGCTGCTCGTGCAGGCAGTCGCTCGCATCCTTCAGCAGGCGCAGTTCGCCGGTGGCCAAGGCGAGGGTGAGGATGGCCGTGCCCGAGATGTTGTGGATCGCATCGCTCAGCGACACCGTCTGCGGGACCAGCTCACGCGTGACGTGCGTGCTGGCCTTCATGAGTTTGTGCGGGACGAAGAGCACGATGGAGAGATTCGGCGGTGTCGGCACGCGATAGGTCATCACGCTGCCGTCGTCGCGCTTGTAGCCGAGTTGGATGCCGCCGTAGATGGCCGGCGCCGCGTTGTCGGGGTGGCCCTCGATCTTCGAGATGACGGACAGCAGCGCCTCGGTGCTCTGCGTCTCCATCGTGAGACCGGACAGGGTCATGCCCGCCACAAATCCCGCTGCGGCAGCCGCCGACGACGAGCCGCAGCCGCAGCGGTACGGGATGTTGTTGTGCATCGTAAACTTCAGCGGCGGCATCGGCTTCTTGGCGTACTCGAAAGCGATGCGACACGTCTCTACAATCATGTTGTCCGCGCCGCGGCTGATGTGCTCGCTGCCCTCGCCCGTCACCTCCATCGAGAACTCATCCGAAACTTCCACGGTGAGCTCGATGAAGATGGACATCGCCATGCCGAGGGTGTCGTAGGCCGGGCCGAGGTTAGCCGTCGTGGCCGGCACGCGCAGGCTGACCTTGGTGGGCAACGTCGGAGCAGACTCAGCGGACATGGCGATTGGGTCGAGATAAAGGAAGAAGAGCAAAAGAGTAGTGGCAATGGGTGGTGATCCCAATCGTTAATGCGGTGCTACGAACAGTAAGAAAAACGGCAGTAAATGAAGTGGAAGTGACAAAACACGATAACGGGGTGCTTTTGCTGAGAGGCGAACACTATTGGATGAAAAGTCAATTGCGCCATTGAGAACGCCAGATTCACGGACCGGTAATACGAGAAGAAGAACCAGAGAAAAGAGAAAACGGCAAGGGAGCGGAAGTAGAGAAAGAAAGACGAGCGGCACTACGAGCAGGCGGTTCGTTTACCACCGTGCTCTACCGGAACGGAATGATACTGACGGCGCTCAACACGAGTCGGTTCAGATCCCGCTCTTGTTCATCGCTTTCTTGACAGTTCGATACCAGCAAGTGGTAGAAGTGCGCGCGTGCCAGAGTTAAAGGAGAAGAAGGAGACGAGGGGCAAGGGGTAAGGTCATTCAACTGTTCATTTACGACTGGCTTTACCGAAAGCTGACCGCTGATATTTCAAACAGCAGACCAATCTTTTCTTAACCTTCGCACTCGGCTTTCACACACTCGCCGCCGACGAGGAAACAAAACCTCCAGCCGGCTCCTTACAGTTGCTTTGCTTGTGAATTTATATACTTCTTTTCCTTTTGGAATTCTGTTAGTTAAGAATTACAAGGACAGAACACTTGGACACCGTTTCACTAGTACACCCCACATACACACACCGGCACGTCGTCAGCTGCGCGCACACTAGTCTCACGAGAGAAAATAGAGACACAATATCGTTGGCGCGGCGAAGAGAGAAAGCGCTCACTCGTCAAAGGAGAAGTGAAATACTTGAGAGAGAAAAGCACTGAGTTGGGTAAAACAGCGCGATACGTGAGCATGCCCAATCAGCCAGATCGGCGGAGCGTCGCCGTGCTCGGTAGCAACGCTCTTTGCCGAACGGTGGAGCACACCGCGCCCGTGAATTTCAATCCTTTCTTTTCACTCCCCGTCCTTTCTCGCGCGTGGCCTCTCCTTCGTTGTGTTTGTTTTATTGATTATTGCAGTTGGGGCGCGAAGAAAGTGTCCCCAAAAATGATCTTCCTTCTACGATGTTTTCTTTTCTTCCTTTTGCTTCAAATGATCATATTAACTTTGATTTGTCAGTTTTTGTTTTCTTTTCCATTTTTCCCATTCTTCGCCTCACCTGTGTGTTCACACACACACACACACACACGCACACACGCAAAACACTCACACGCACTCTCATTCACTCGTTCACACAATTAACGTCCCTTTTCCAGCGGCATTTCTTTTAAAAGGAAAGGCAAGCTTCGTTTAGCCAGTAAAAGAAAAAGACAAAAAGACCACAACGAGAGGCTCGATCTTGGAAGTTGGTGGTGTTGGAGCGGGGGGACGGCGGGTTGCGTCTCACTGCGTTGGAAGAACTGCGACGTAACAGGGAACAAGGAAAGGAAAAGATATCACAAAAGAAGAACGCTACGCGAGAGGCGCTGAGCGGAGGGAGAGGGGCATGAACACCCTCTCCAGCTATAATGCGGGAAGGGAGCGTTGCGTCCCTCCACACAGAGACACACACACACACACCATCCATTATTCGCACAGAGCACAGAGGAGTAGGAGTCGAGGGTGCAGCGCCTATCACAAAAAACGACGACCATTCATATAAAGGTGCAAGGGAGAAAAGATGAGCCACCTCCATGATGAAGCCCCTCTCACCCGCGGCTTCCGCTTCGTTGTTCCTTCACAAATACTTCACTGTTTTCTCTCTTTTTTAATCGCGAGGACGCTGGCGGAAGACGTTCATCTTCAGCTTGGCGCCGCCGATCACCGGCTGGGCCTTGCTGATCTCGTCGAAAACGGCGACGTTCTCGGCGAAGTCCATGAAGACGTGGCCTTTAGCGGAGTTGTTGCGCAGCGACACGAGGTGGGTGGCCATCGCGCCGAGGGCGGTGCGGATCTCCTCGTCCGTGACGGCGCCGGTGATGTTGAACATCAGACGGTCGCCGACGGGCTCGGGGGCCTTGCGCTCCCGTGGCGCCGGGCGCTTCACCGCAGCCTCACGCGGCGCCGCCGCCTCCTTCTTCGGTAACGCGGTCTCCTTCTTCTCCCCCGCCTCACGGGCCACCACGCGCACCGGGCGGTGCTCGGAGGGCTTTGCAGGGGGGTGGCTCAGCAGCGCTGCCCAGCTCTTCGGCTTCGCACTGGACGGCGCCGCAGCCGCGGCGGTCTGCTGGGCGGCCTCCTCCTCGTGCACCGCCTCCTCCTTGGCGGGAGTCGGCGCAGCGGCGGGCTCCTCGGTCGACTCCGGTGTCGCCTCCGGCTGCGGCTCCGGCGTGGGCGTCTTCTTCGGCTTCTCCTCGGCCGGCTCGGGGGCTGGGGTCTTCTTGGCAGCCGCGGCCGGCTTCTCCTCGACGGCGGGGGTCGGCTCAGGCGCCGGCGGTGCCTCTGGTGCGACGGCACCGATGCGGGCGATTACCTGGTGGCGGATGTAGAAGCCGTCCATGCCGAAGGTGTCTTGGTAGGACTCGAGGGTAGTGGTGATGTGGAAGTACTGCTGCAGCTCGCCGAAGGCGGTCAAGGTGAGGAAGACGTTCACGCCGCCGTAGACGGAGGCGGCGTTGACGCTGTCGACGCGCAGGCGGCTGCTCAGCAGAGAAGAGGCCCACTTCTGCACCGCCATCGGCACGTCGCCGTCCGTCATCTCCGAGATGCCGAGCTCGAAGTCGTTGATGGTGAGGGTGGCGCGGCGGCCGTAGAGCTCGGCCAGGTTCGCGGCATTCTTCGCGACGCGCTCGACGAAGTCGACGGTGAAGGCGTTCGCCACTTGCTGAGCCGCGGCCATCGTTGACGTCGGTGTTTGCTGAGACTGAAAGAGCGGAAAGAAAGAGGATAAGAAAGCTCGCTAGGTCGAGAGTTGAGATGCGAGCAGGTACTTCAAAAGAGCAGGTTAGTTACAGTAGAAGCGTTTTGCTTTTTTAAAGTGTGTAGACAGGAGAGTAAGCGTGGTGGTGAGTCGTGTGTGTTTTCCAGGCGGAAAATAGAACTGTGTCAGCGGGGTCAAATACACCCCGCGTAAGTTGTGAGCGAAAAAAAAAAGCAAAGACAAGTACGTGTTTTGTGAATGCATCAAGGCAGCGGCACGATGAAGCACAGAAACATCAAAATAATCATCTCTCTCTCTGTGTGTTTGTGTGTGTGATTTGGTTTTATTCGAGAGCAGCATTTACAATTCGAGCATCGCACAGCGCTCTTGCGCCGCAACGGGTGACTTTGCCGAGGCGTCGTGCACCTTCGCGAGTGCGCAAAGATGTGGCTTCGAATTGATCCATCACATGTGCTGTCTTCTTCCCATGGTTGAAAGCATTTTCACTGTGAGGCAGAGGGGACGCGGCTTCTTTGACCGTCATCAACATGTGTGTGCCCATAACAGATTACAAAAAAAACCTATCGCCAACCTTTACACAGACACACATTGCCACCAACAGCTCCTGCCATTCAGCAAGCAGAAATGCAGAAGTCAAAAAACCATCATCATGACGATGCGCTGTGCTCGTGAAGAACGTCAGTCGAGATGCCCAAGTTCTTCACCACCGCGGTGCACAACGCTACACTACGCGGGTCCACCGACGACTTGCTCGCACGCAACAGGCGGAGTGCTTTCCGCATGCCATCAACATCTGCCGCTGCCGCCAGCTCACGAAGCAGACGAGTGCCATGCTTGGCGTCCACCGACGTCGAGTGAGCAAGGTGCATATCCCCCACACGCAGCGCCGCCCCCGTGTCCCGCGCGTTGAGGGCCACTGTCATGGCGACGTGCAACAACGAAGAATCCACCGCCACCTCCGCATCCTGCATCTCGCGGTGGAGGGAGGCCCATCGCGCCACGCCGTCCACCGGTGCCGTCGCGGCGTACACCCCTAGCAGCAGTGTGTAGGTGGCACCGTTGGGCTTCACCTCATAGCGAGGAAACAACCGCAGCATGTCTTCTGCGCGCGCGGCCCCGCCGGCATGCTCGCAGGCAGCCACAAACAAGTTCAATGTGACCGCAGTGACAGGGACGGGCTGCCTTTCTTCCTCGTCCGCCGCACCCGTCTTTTCGGCCGCCAAGGTGCGCACGGGGTCGGACACGTGCAGGGCGGCAACGAGCGGGGTGAGCGCCAGCACCAGATTCGTCACCGGGTCCGTCGTCAGCAGCGACAGACGGCGGGACTGCAAAAACAGCTTCGGCCGCTCGCCGGGCACGTTGAAGGGTCCAGGGACCTCCGTCTCCAGAGTGTGCAGCGCTGCCCGCACCCGGCCCGCCTTCGTCAGCGCCTCCACGTACAGCAGAGATGCCATGGCCTTGTTCTCGTCAGCGATAATGGTGAAGTTTTTGTACTTAGCGATGTAGTCGCGCATGTAGGCGGCGGCGGCGGCGTCACCGTATTTCGCACACTTTGCGAGGAGGCGGAACACCGTCGTTTCGCTGCTCAGCAGAGGGCCGTCAGCGAGTTCCGGAGATGCGTTAGCACCTGCGGCGGCGGTGTCCTTCTCGCCCTCCGCCGCCGACCCTGGCGACGGTGCCTCAATCATCTTGAGCACCTCCACCACCGCCGACGGCGGCGTCGCGGCGTTCAGGGCACTCAGCAGCAGGTACGGCAGCATGAGCGACGGCGTCACCCGCTCCGGTGCCGCGCGGCGCAGCAGCTGGAGGCACTCATGAATCACCTTCGTGTCGTAGTGCAGACGGAGAAGGGTCTGAAAGCAGTGCTGCAGGCGAAGTGGCAAGAGGGGGTAGCGGACAGTGGCCCCTTCTTCCACAATAGCCTCTACCTCCGCCCGCATGATGGGCCACCACGCGACACAGTTTTGGTGCCCGAGGCGGAGGTACAGGAGAAACATCGACAGCTTCGTCACGACGTCGGGCACGATCATCTTTGCCCGCTGCAACTCCACCAAGTTCTCCACCTCGTACTGATTGAAGGTGTCTGTCATGCTGATGGCCAGGAGGTAGACGTTGAAGAGCTCCACAGAAGGTGTCTGGTGCTCCATCTCCAGCAGGCACTGCGTGAAGAGAAAGCGCAGCTCCTCCAGCTTCTGCAAGTCGCATAGCACCTTCAGCAGCAGCATCGTCATCGGCTCGACGTCCTCGACGCGACCACAAAACTGTGTCAGTGGCTTTCCCTGGAGCTTCGGTGCTCCAAAAGAATCGGAGGAGGAGGCACCACCACCGCCGCTCTGCTGCCGCAACAACTCTTCCTGTTGACTGCTGTGGTAATAGCGTTGAAACTGCTTAAAAACTTCCGCTGCAGCGAGCAATCCGCGGCCGTCCTGCTCTACGGCTCGCAGCACCACTTGGTACGGCGTCATCGGGTGAGGGGAGCCGGCAGCTGTGAAAGGGGCGAGGCGGGAGGCTAGACGGCGCATGGTGAAGCGGCAGACGAAAGGAACGGGCGGGGGGGGGGAGGGGGGGAATCAACTGAAACGGGCAGTACGAAAAGAACTGTTAAAAGTGGGTCCCTCCGTAAGACACAGTGCAAGTCCCTACGCTAACGATAACTCCAATTCGATTCCTAAAAAAAAAAAGCAGAAAGGCACCGTCTGCGAGTAGGTGACGATGTGCAGCGCACAGGCGTGTGTCGTCGTTCGCGCTACACCATCGTTTCAAGAGTGGGAAATTATCGAGCAGGAGATTTGGGGGAGGACGGGAGGAATTGGCCGTTTATCTTTCCTTTTACGTTGCGCATTCAAGTTGAATTTCGTGGCGCACGTTCCTACACGTTCATTCGCGAGTGGCACGATAAAACGGCGAACGTGCACGCGGCGCCGCAAACAAGGTCAAACAGCAACGCAGTGTAGCCTTTTTTTTTTAATTGGTATTTCAAGCTTGTGACGAGGAGGGCAACTTTAACTCAGCCCGGAGCACAAACCAGCTGTGACCTCGCAGTTTCGCCCTCGCAACGCAGCTAAAAAGAAAGCGCCCTTTGCCAGTCGACGAAGGGGAAAAGGGGAGAAGAGGCCCTTTCAAACGCTTGAAAAAAAAAAACTTGCTGAACTACACTGTTTATTATTATTTCCTTTTTGAAACGATATTTAAGTAATAGATGTCCTTGTTTACACAACAGGGCAGAGGAACACAACAGTTTCAGTTAGGGAGAAGCGAAACTACAGAATAAGACCCCACACCTCTCCAGCTCGATCCGCCCCGTCAACCAGAAGAATCATACTTCTGTCAAAGCAGTCAGTCAAACGGCAGGAGAGAAAAATAAAAGTGCCGGGCAGTGTCCCACCACGCGCAAGGAGTACAAAGAGAGGAAGAGAACGGCACAGCAACAGCCAGGAAACAGGTCTGTGTACGTCCCGACGCGACGAGTCACCGTTATTATTAGTACTGCCTTGAACCCGTCTCTGTGTTGCTGCTGCTATGACGGAGCAGCTGCGACCTCCGTCTTCTTCGACACTGCCGCCGTCGCCGCCTTGGCCGCCGCCGCCGCCTTCTTCGCTTCCTCCAGCGCAGATGTCATGACGTAGTTAATCTTCATCGCCACATAGCCAGGGGCGAACTCATTCGTGGTGCGGTGCAGCACGCTGTACGCCGGGTAGTACTCCGGCTCCACCCCGATCCCCTGCCCGTTCTGGTAGGCCTTCCCCACCGGGCTCTCGGGGTCGAGGAAAACGATGACGGTGAAGCGCTGCGGGCGAAAGACGCCCAACACCTTCTTCATGCGATCGGCGTAGTTGGCCGACCGGCTGTTCGTCTCGTAGGACGCAAAGGAGCAGTGGTCCTCGGGGGTGATGTGCATTGTCTGGTACTCTGCGCCGCGTATCGCGTTCACGCTGTACCCGCACGGCTCAAACTGTAAGTCGTGCAGCATCCACGAGTCGTCGACGACGCGGTCGATGTGCGTCGCCGCGCGGATGGCAGCCGTCTCCTCGCCGGTCGACATGAAGTGGTCGCTGAACCAGTGCTTCGTCTGCTCCTTGTCGAGGCCGTACATCGTCATGCTGAGCTGCGTGTCGTCCTCGGAACTGCACGGGCGGATGATGTCGTCGTAGCAAAAGAGGAAGTAGTGATCGCTGTCGACCGGGCCGAAGATGTAGGGCCGGCCGGTGGGGAAGTGCTGCTTCAGCGTGGCGAACTCATCCGCGAGGGAGGTGTGCGGCCCCTTCTGCTCCCACGGGAAGGAGTAGTTCTTGTGCATGAAGGAGACCCACTCCAGCTCGCCCCGCACGGCGCTGATCGCCTCGAGAATTTTGGGGATGCTGTTCAGCAAGGTGGTGGTACCGCACGTGATAAGGATGATGCGGTTGGTCATCACAAAGAGGGAGCTCTCGGTCAGCACGTAGCTCTTGATGAACTCATTCGCCTGCCTCGACACGATCTGCGCGTCCAGGGAGCCGACGACGCCGGCCCAGACGGAGTCGTCGAGGCTGCGCAGCCCGTCCACGTGGGTCTCCGGGGTGAATCGCAGAATCACCTCCAGGCGCTTCTCTGGGCCCTCAAAGCTGAACCCCTGCTCCGGGTCGTAGTCCCTCATCGAGCCCCACATGGCCATCAAGGTCACCGGATCTTTCGTCTTGGGCGAGGAGGTTTCCATTGTGGTTAATTTTGTCGAGTAATAATATAAGGCTTAAATAATATAGATGTGCGGATGTCCGGTAAGACTTCCTCTTTGCGATGTTCCACACGGTGACCTGGAAGGCCTCTTTCTCTCTCTCTTCTCAACTGCTGCAACGCGCTAAAAGACGCGGTTGTCGCCCGGTGAGCTTCCTTGCAAACAGAAGAATTACCTTCCCACCAAAAAACAAACGTTGAGCAGGTATGAAAGCTCAACGGGTGCACAAAAGATGGTTGTGAGGAAGAAAGAATACGGTGCAGCGCTTTCCTTTCGTTGCAATACTTCGTTTACCGAGAGCGGTGAGTGTAGGTTTACCCAATAAGTGGACGAGGGGGGAGGAAGGCAGAGGTTAACGAGACAAAGAAAGAGGAAGAGAACAAAAAGACTCTTACTTTTAAAAAAAGAATGCGAAACGGCAAGCCGACTTGAGCTCCTACTGGGAATGAAGCGCTGGATGCACCGCCTCACCGAAGAAAGTCTGTTCTACCGTCCCATCGGGGCGGAAGTGAAGAAGCTGTCCCCTCTTTCCTTCATTTCGAGAGTCTTCGCCAAAGCCCTTCGCGGTTGTCTCCCTCCCAGACAAACGAGGGGTTTGAAAACTGCAAAAAAGAGCTGAGATTCACAAGAGAAAGTCAGACACCAAAGGAGGTACCGAAAAGTACCAGCATCGCGGCTGCCTCCCCTGTAAGCATGTGCATGCTTCTTGGTTATCACTACTTGCTTGGGCATCAGAGCGCCGACAGTTTTGGAGATAGTTAGGGCTCTCATATTATGTATGAAAGAAAAAGAGAGAAGAAAAGCGGCTGCTCTATTGTTTCTACCGTATATATAATCGCACTCACAACGGCGGCACAGGCAGACAACAAGGAAAAGAAACACCACAAGGGAGCTGAGTCGCTTTTCGTCTTGCAAGGCGCTCCTATTTTCTATTTCCCCCTTGTCTCGGACGCCGCATGTACTGCTGCTTTTGTTTTTGATTACGCTTTCTGCTATTAACTCAACAACACAACGCACCGTAAGAAGAAAAAGTTTAGCCAAACAAGAAAAAAACGAATTTTAGGTAACAGACCACCGCAAAGTCCACTTCTTTCTTTCATTTTTAAAGGAAATGGCGGACGCTTTCACACCAACAACGGGAGCAAAAGCCTTTCTTGTGTTTTACCCCGACTTCTCTTTTTGATTTTAGATAATACAGTCCCGTTTGATTCTCTCTTCTCTTTTCAAAGGAGGGGGAGGGGGGGGGGGGCAATGCAAGCAAAGCATACAGGATCAAAGAAAACGAAAACAACGACGCAACTGCCCCTCGCTTCGTACGCCTCCAGCAGTCATACGGACACCAACCTCGACAAATCACACCCTTAACATCAACAAGAAATAAACAAACAAAAAATAACTTTTCTAGCTATCCAGCACTGGTATTTACCTTTTCCGTGGATCTCTCGTTAAATGCCTGTTTGGCTGCGCACCGCTGTTCATCTTCCATTTCGTAGCGAAAGAAAAAGACAAGAAGGAAGCAGCAGCTCTGCTCTGAGGAAGCACAACCACAATAGGGGCGATATCTTTTAAAAAAGGAGGCATCAACAGAAAGAAAAGCACACCAGAAAAGGAGGACGCGGCCGCTTCTCGATTAGGTTTTTCAAGTCTCCTTCGCATGCGTAAAAATAGAGAGAGATCGCGCCTATTCACACTCCATCTCTGTGTGTGTGTGTGTGTGTGTGTGTGTGTGTGTGTGAATCGCACTGGGGTTCTAGAAACAAAGATCTAACAGTGAGCGCGTGCACCCACACACAGAGAGAAGAAAAAGAGGGAGCGAAGAGGTGGGACTAACAAAAGAGTACGTTAGCGCCAAAGCTCTTCAGCTCATAAAAAATGGAAAAGAAAAAACACATTTTGTGTTCGTGTGCTGCGACATGGTGTTTCGCTCTAATAAGGCAAAGCATCCCATTCGCGCAACCTATTCAAGCCTTTCTCCTTGCAAAAGGCAAATAAAGTTGTCTACTACCTAAAATCGTCTTCCCTCGACCCCCGGACGAACCCTTGGGGTACACGCACCACTAAGGCGTCTTCAAGTTTCTACCCTCTCCCCCACCCCCACCTCCCTAGGCGCGCCTTCGCGGAGCAGCGCAAGCTTCTTTTTCCCTCCCCTCATACGCACTTGAAGACACACTCGCACAATAGGACGGGAGTGTCTTCTATCGTTCTATCATGCGAGAGTGAACATGCACAGGCAAAAGGGCGTCTCGGTTATTTTTTAAAGATTGCGCACCTGAGCGTGTTCGTGCATCGCGAGAGGGGAAATAAAGCGAGCGAGCGCCACGAAGAGCAGCGGAGGGGACTCGTTTTGCGTTATAGAAAGGGGAGAGGAAATAGAGAATACGTGTTGCACCGCTGCGGCATCAAATGGGCGCGAGAAAAGCAGCAGACGACACAACAGCAAACAGAGACACCATTCATGCACCTCAACGAAGGCTGAAAAATGGAAGAGACAGAGAAAAAAGTCAACAGCCATATCCACTGACGTTCGATGCATATGCGTAGAAGAAAGAGAGAGGAAAAAAGCAGTGCTCGCAATACTTGCGAAGTGAGCTAAGCGAAGCGTGCAGCAGGTGTTGTTCCTCTCGCCTCCTTCTCCTTCTGGTGTCTGTCTCGTTCGTGCCTTGCTCCTCTCTCGTCTCCCTGTGACTGCCGTTGCGGGCGTACGTGTATATAGATTGCTTACTAGTACTTGTTGTTGACTTTGCTTCAAATGCAGAACTGGAAAAGGTGCGATAAAGGCTAAATGGGAGTGTGCGTGTATGCGTGTGAGTATCCGTCTGTCATCTACCGTGCCCGATGGAGGAACAGAAGAGCCGGGAAAAGGAGGTGACACACGGCGGTACTCATACACCCGCACAGGTCTAACCGGAAAAAAAGGTCACCTCTGCAGGCTACACGGAAAGGAAAAGTCAAAAAAGTACTACGGTGACGGAGTCGTGAAATGCTCTTCAGAAAACAAAAAGGTCCGCATTCCTTCTCAACAAGGAACCGAAGACCAAAAGATATTCAACGGGTACTTCAGCTACTTCAGGTAATGGCAATGAAAAGCGAGCAGCTGACGGCGTAACGCGAAAGAGAACCCGCTTTTCTTTTTATCAGCGTGTAAACAAAGACAGTAACTTACGGAACGAAAAAGAAAAAGAAGTCCAACGTGAGAGTCGAAAGCAGAAAAGACATCGAAAACGTGTTTCCGGCTTCCTTTGTTGTTTCTTTTAGAAGAAGCTAACTTGACTGTCGAGTATGAAGTGTGCTTCCTTCTCAAAGAGAGATTTGAAAAAGAACAGTAAAAGAGAGGCGGGCACTAGAAAGTCACAGGAAAACATGATTGTCAGCTTTCTTCTCTTTTGGGGGGATTTTTAGGTGCTTAAGGAGCAGTTAAGTCGTACAAGGCAGAGGTTTTCTGCGGGGTGTACGTTCGAAGTACAAAGAAGTGAAAGGGGAAAATGCTTAGCGGATGATAACGCGCAGGAGCAAAGTAAAAGCGACGTAGTAAAAAGGAAGAAAAAAACGCTGTTTGAATATCGAAGAGAAAAACACCACGTAGCAAATCCTCAGAGCTCGGAGTTTTCGTTTTTTGGGAGAGAGAGAGAGAAAAGAAAAAGAGGATGGGAACACATGGAGCAAAGAAGAAAACACAAACATAGATGTGTGTGTGTGATCCACTCCGTATGCATTCGTTTCCAGGAGCGGGCCGTGAGAAGAGAACGGCATCTACAAAGAAAAACAGCTGCCACATTGAGTCCGTGCTCCGCGTGCACGCACACACAACACACAGCTTGTTTTCCCCCCTCCTCTTCTTTTCTCTCTCACAAACAAAAAAATAAAAACTCCACGTCTCGTCGTTTTTGCCTTCACTCCGTAGCACCGGCCAGTTCGAAGACGCCAGTGTACCCCTAGCCGCACTGCAGAAGAGCATCTTACTTCGACAGGCGGGGCTCCCTTGACACGGTGTATGAATAAACACGCACGCACATACTCGTACACGCAAGGGGACATGTAATTGCTGATCATCGATTCTGAATAATGGGTCGTATTTCTTCATGGGTTGTAGGTAATTGCGCTAACACAATTCGTCCGAGTTAATCGTCGTGCGGCTTCGGCCTTCCTCCTTCACATCGTCCAGTTAAGTCTTACGTGTCTCTTCGACAACAACAAAAACAAAAGAAGTAGAAATAGAATTTAAAAATATAGAGAAACACACACAACAACAACATCAACAGAACAAACACAAAAAGGAACGTGGACAACGTGAACGATGAGAATCGACACAGAGACGAGGAGATCTCGTCGCCGAAGTGTATCGAGGCTGAAAGAGTAGAGGAGACCTTTGAAGCGCACATCGACGAAGAGAAGAGGGAATGCCCCCCGTAGAGCAATATTCTAAATATTGTATCGTAGAAACGTTTATCTGTTGCAAACTTCCCTTCGCATCTTCCTTCGGGCTACACGTGGTAAATACATGAGCAGAAAAAAAAGAAACGCATTCAACGTCACCGTGTATTCCATGACGTGACAGATGAGAAAAGAGAACACCGCGATGTGTGAATGCGTCCCAAGCAAGCGTGTGGGCCGTGGAGAAGAAAGAAAGAAAAAAATGCGAAAGGAACGAGAGAAAACAAACTTGAGTACGTGCAAATGAAATGTGAGCTAATACACTTTTAAGAAGACGTAGTGGTGGCAGCAGTGACAAAGACAAAAAATCTTTTCCCTCTAACAATTATTTCTCTTTTTTTCTTTATAATAAAAAAATGTGCAGTTATCTGCAGCTCAACAACGTATCATCACTTTCTCAACGCCTCTTCAGCGCTTTCCTGTCGACAACATAAAAAAAAAAGAAAAGGGAAAAGGAAGAAGAGCTTTTCAGGCTCATCGGTTAAGAATGGCGACACCATCAGCAAGGAGGAGGTGCCGACAGGAGAAAGCAGCTGGAAGGCGTTGAGAAGAGCAGGAAAGGGGAAAAAAAAACGTTGAAAAGGGCAAGATAAGAAGAACAATAGTGTGATCAATCTATCGGTCGAGTGTTGAAGGCAAACTGAAAATTTCGGGGGAAGAAGTCAGCCCCAGCTACTGGTTCGCTGAGCTCCATAGCGTAGAAAGAGTGGTGTCGGGCGACCTACTCTCTCGCACACACCACTCTCCTCCTTTTCTCCTCCTTTTCTCTTCCTTTCAACCGTTCTGCAGCGCCCGCCTGCTCCTCCCAGAAGAAACAGACGTCCCTGCTGTGCTTCAACGCGACACGGCGAAATACACTCAACGCCGCAGTTGACGAAGAAACACACACGAGGCGGTTGCGGAACAGGCGGGGGGGGGGGGGGGTCAACGCGTTAAAGCGCAGGAGAAAGAAGGAGAGCGTGTGTGTGTTGAGGGTTGATGCGCACCGGAAAAACTGGCGAAAAAGAAAACAGAAGAAAACAAAAAAGCGAAAGTAAATGAAAGAAAATGAAAGATTAAAGTAAACCAAAACGAACCAAAACTGGCAATTTGAATAACATGCGAAATGTTACTGTCGTTGTCGAAATACAGAAGAGAAAAAGAAAGAAGAGGAGGTGCAGCATTTCATTCACTCGTTTCTGTCTCGGCATTTCTCCTTCGCACGCAGATGGTGGACCAAACGCGACGTGCGCGAGAAGGAGTGCGAAGCGAGAAGGAAGAACAAGGGAAACAAAGGAAGAGCGCGAAGATGCCACGTGAGCCCAAGCTGCGTTCATTCCTTTGCTAGCGCTACACAACCTTGCAAGAAGAGGAAATGCTGTCTTCTACCTCTTCCTTTTTTTGTTTTTACCCATTTAGCGCATATTATTCCTTCCTCTTTTCTGCTATTGTTGTTGTTTAGTCGCTGCGAGCGAATAGGAGCTGGTGGAACGCGTAGCCCTCACCAAACTGGTTCACCGTTCGGTTCTGCAGCGTGTACGACGTAAACGCCTGGAAGTTGCGACGCAGCGCGGCGCCGTCCGTGTCCTTGTCCTGTAGCGCCACAATCGTGAAGCGCGACGGCTGGAAGGCGTCGATGAGCTGCCGCACGCGCGCGGGCGAGGTGACGGCAGCCTTCGCGTTCGTCTCGAACGACACGCACGGCGTCGCGGCGAAGGTGCGGACCACCTCGTACTCGCCGTTCGGCAGGGCGGTGAAGTGCTGCTCGGACTGCTTTGCGTCGTGGAGGCCGCCCACCACGTCGTAGAGGAACACGTTCACCTGCACGTCCTCCTCCGTGCGCGATGCCTGGCGCTCCACATCGTCGTAGACAAAGTGGATGAAGTGGTCGCTGTCCACCGGGCCGGTGAGGAACGACTTGCCAGCCGGGAAGGCGGCCTTGAGGTCGGCGTACTCCTGCGCCACGATGTCGCTCGTCTCGCCCTCCGCACACCATGGCGACGTGGTGTTCCGGCGCAAGTAGGACGCCCACTCCACCTCGACGCTCTTCGACGCCAGCAGTGCCAGCGTCGGCTTCAGTAGCTGGTGCAGCATCACCTCCGAGGCGGAGGTCACGATCATCTTGTTGGGCGTCAGAATGAGAAGGCTCTGCGTCATCTCCATCGCCAGCAGACCGTCTGCCTGGAAGGCGCGCTGGAGCTCTTGGTGGACGGCGGCAAGCACCTCCTCCAGCTCCGCCACGGAGAACATGGTGGACGCAACGGGAGCCGCAAAGTCCAGCTCCAGGCGCTTCTCCAGTCCACTGTCGCTGTAATCGGTTGGGTTCGCAAAGCCTCCCCAGAGCGACATGAGCGCATGGACGGAAACGGGGAACTCATCGCGGGAAGATGCCCAGGTCGGAGAGGACATGGTGACTTCAGAAACACGCAAAGAGAAAAAAGAAGACAAGAAGAACGGGTCGGTGTAGGCCGCAAACGCTGTGTCTTCGCGGTGAAAGCGACTGGTCGCGGCACAGTCGCAGAAAGTGAAGGAAGCGACGGAGCGGAGAATGAAAGAAGAAACCAAAACTGGCAGAAAGGAAGGAAACCAAAGCGAGATGTTCTCGATCAGAATATTAAGCGCAAAATGCGGTTGACTTTCAGGGGTTGGGTGCGCACATGCGTAGAACACAGAATGTATGTGACAACAACGTAGTCAGCGCAAAAAAATTATTTGGTGATCGCGTTGCCGAAAGAAGAAGAAAAAAGGAAGCGACGGAAATTTTGTGGAGACAGGAGCAAGAGAGAAAAGAAGGTGGAAAAGAAAGAAGAGATCACTACGCCACAGGCGTTGAGCATATTCGAAATTTGCGACCTCAGTCTAGCCGTTCGCTTTCTTCTCGAGCTTCGCCCTCACCGTTAAACAGCCTGCAAGCCTCTAGCAAGTTGTCCTTGCTTTTATTAGCTGCATGGAAATGCGAGGTCCTTGTCCGCGGTTGCTCTGCAATCTCCACTGCCACGACAGTCATGCAAAGAGCCGGTGTGAAATGCGACCAGGAGGCTGGCACGCTTTGTTTTTCGATTCGCTGCGCGCCACCAAACAGTGGCAACGCAACGCACCATAAACTCCTTGTTACATCTCTACAATGAATTTTACTGCGTCACCGGGGAGGCAAGCACATCAACAGAGAAAGCTATACAACACGGTTTTGTACTCGACTAACCACTTAAAACGTTAGAAACTATATATCGGGTAGACGCGGAAACCAACAATGGTGCCACTGTGAGCTTGATACAACGAGCGAACAGAGAAGGCAAACACAAGACAGAGGAATAGCCCCACGTCAAGTGTTCTGCTCTCTGAGTCTCTCTCACACCTGCATCTTCGCATTGGGGCATAGTTAAACACACACACACACACACACACACACAGCACATTACTCAAATTACGACACACCTCACAACTTTTATTTCACGGCTATTAATTAGGAAAGCTTTCTATATATATACACCCCCATTAATTGAACAGGTAAGGAGAGAAGAGTGATACGGGTGCTTTAAAGCATCGGAAAACTGAAAGCATTCAGTAGAAGATAGTCAGTCACGTCTTTTTCAACATTATTGTTTTAGGTTGCGCATCTTCTCCAGACCATCGCGCAGTTGCGTCTCCTGCGTCTCGAGGGTGTGCAGCTTCTCAGCGTTGGCAGCGCGAATCTCCCCTGGTACCTTCGTCTCGTAGTTCGGAATGGACATCTTCTTCTTGGTGCCCTCGATCTGCTTCGTCAGACCTGCCAGCTGCTTCTCCACCTTCGCCACCTCCTTGTCCACGTCGATGAAGCCCATTAGCATCATGTTCACACCAACCTCCTTCGTCACGACGGAGAAGCCGCAGCCCTTCGGGACGGCCGCCGCCTCCTCCGCCGGGGCGACCACCGTCACCTCGCCCACGACACCGAGTGTGGACACCATCTGCGTCTGCGCCGCGAAGAGCTCGCGCAGCTCGGGGGTGTGGGCGGTAATCCACACCGCCGGCTTGTGCTTGTTTGTCAGCGAGTACGACGCCTTGGTCGAGCGCACGTTGTGCACCACGTCGAGGACGATCGACATGGCTGCGTCGACCTCGCCGCTCGCCCACCCGCTCGCCTCCGGATAAGGGGCTAGCATGATTGTCTCATGAGCGAAGGTGCTGTAGTTTGGCAGACGGTGCCAGAGCTCCTCCGTCACGAAGGGCATCATGGGGTGCAGCAGGCGCAGTCCTACCTCGACGACGTAGAGCAGCACATCCTGCACGAGCTGCTTCTTGTCGCTGCCGCTCTGGATCGTCGGCTTCGTCAGCTCGAGAAACACATCACACAGCTCGTAGAGCCAGAAGCGGTAGACGGCGTTGGTGGCCATGGCGAAGTCGTACAGACCCACTGACATGCCCTGCGTGGCCTCGCTGATCGCCACGTCGAGGCGCGAAAGAATCCAGCGGCACTCCAACGGCAGGGCGGCGGCGTCCGCGGCGGGGTCGAACTGCTGCTTGCTCGGCACGTACTCGGTGCCGAGGGCGTGGTAGAGCACGTAGCGCACGACGTTCCACAGCTTGTTGCCGAACTGGCGGTAGGCGACAATGCGCTGAATGTCCAGGTTCACGCTGCGGCCCGACTGGGTGTAGGAAAGCAGACCGAAGCGGAGGGCGTCGCTGCCGCACTCCGGGATGCCGTCCGGGAAGAACTCCTTCTGCTGCTTGATCGCCTTCTCCACCTCCTTGTCGCTCAGGTTGCCGCTGCGCACCGTCTCGTTCAGCGTCTCCAGCGACACACCGTGGATGACGTAGAGGGGGTCGATGACGTTGCCCTTTGACTTGGACATCTTCTCGCCGTTCTTGTCGCGCACCATGGCGTGGAAGAAGACCTCCTTGTAGGGCAGCTTGCCGGTGAGGTGCAGCGACAGCATCACCATGCGCGCCACCCAGAAGAAGATAATGTCGTGTCCCGTCTCCATCAGCGTGTTCGGGAAGAAGCGCTTCATGTCGTCCGAGTCGTTCGGCCAGCCGATGGTGGAGAAGGGCCAGAGACCGGAGCTGAACCACGTGTCCA
The DNA here is from genome assembly GCF_001293395.1 of Leptomonas pyrrhocoris. Taxonomy (NCBI): domain Eukaryota; phylum Euglenozoa; class Kinetoplastea; order Trypanosomatida; family Trypanosomatidae; genus Leptomonas; species Leptomonas pyrrhocoris. The sequence continues at coordinate 1,683,189 of NW_015438360.1, forward strand.
GCACGTCCGGGTCCTGCTCGAACTCCGCCGTCGCCAGCTGCTCATCCGTCAAGTTGAACTTCGCCTTGGCCTTCGTCTTCGCCTCGTCCAGGTTGCGAGCCACCACCCACGGGTCGGCGTGATCAGATGGGAGGGCGTTCACGACCTTGTAGGCAGGGATGCGGTGACCCCACCAGAGCTGCCGCGATACGCACCACGGCTTGATGTTCTCCAGCCAGTGGAACCACACACTCTCGTGTGAGGCGGGGTAGAGGCGGAGCTCCCCGTTGCGCACCGCCTCGACGGCGCGGCGGGCCATGTCGGAGCAGTCCACGAACCACTGCGGCATCAGCATCGGCTCCACGATGTCGCCAGTGCGGGTGCACCGGCCGACGCGGTACTCGTACGGCTCCACGCCGCGCAGTAGGCCCATCTCGTCCAGCTTCTTCACAATCTCGCGACGGCAGTCGAAGCGGTGCATACCTGTGAAGGGCTCCATCGTGACGTTGCCGTGGAGGTCCATCATGACGAGCCGCGGCAGGTTGTGGCGCCGGCCGGACTCAAAATCGTTCGGGTCGTGCGCCGGGGTGATCTTCACGGCACCGGTGCCGAAGTTCATGTCCACCAGTGTCGCGTCCAGCACGATGGGAATGGTGGCATCGCGGAAAGGGCACTTGAGGCTCTTGCCGTGGAATTTCTTGTAGCGTTCGTCGTCGGGGTGCACGGCGACGGCGGTATCGCCCAGCAGCGTCTCCGGCCGCGTCGTTGCGATGACAATCTCGTCGTCGCTGTCCGACAGCTTGTAGGCGACGTGGGTGAGGGTGCCCATGTCCACCTTGCGGTCGTAGCCGGGGATCGACACCTTCGCCGACTTGGGCACCTCCATGAACTCCACCTCAAGGTCGGAGATGGCGCTCTGCAGGGTGCAGCACCAGTTCACCAGGCGGGTGTCGCGGTGCACCAGGCCGTCCTCGTCGAGACGCACGAACGCCTCCAGCACCGCCGCGGACGACTGCGCGTCCATCGTGAAGCGCTCCCGCGTCCAGTCGGGGGAGATGCCAATCTCGCGGAACTGCTTCGTGATCATGCCAGCGTGGTTCTCCTTGAAGTGCCACAGGCGCTTCATGAACTCCTCGCGGCCCAGTTGGTGGCGCGTCTTGCCCTCCATCTTCATCACGCGGCGCTCGACCACGACCTGCGTGGCGATGCCGGCGTGGTCGGTGCCGGGCACGTAGAGCGCGTTGTAGCCTTTCATACGGTGGAAGCGGGTGAGGCAGTCCTGCACGGCGCCGGTCAGGGCGTGGCCGAGGTGCAGGAAACCTGTGACGTTCGGTGGCGGGGCGACAATCACAAACGGCTTGGCCGTCGTCTCCGGATTGGTGTCGGAGGCGGGCCGAAAGAAGCCAGACTTCTCCCACCACTGATACCACCCAGCCTCCACCGACTTCGGGTCGTACGTGGCCGCCATCTCAGGAGCCAAAGACTTCATCATGAAGAAGCAACGTCGAAACGTTTTCGTATTAATTTTCTTGAGTTTTTCTTTCTTGCAACGCTCAACAAAATAAGGCCAGACGCCGAGCTCGAATAAGCTCGATTAATAACCCAGAAAAAAAAGAGGCAGCTTGCGATTCAGCAACAACTCCCGAGTTCTGCGAGATGGCCCACGTTAGCGCGCACACACTCGCAAAAAGGGAAAGGCGATTACCGACACCGTATTATAAAAGAGAATCCGAGAGAAATTCTTCCTGCTTTTGCGGCGAAGTGAAATCAAAAGTTTTACGTGGTGGAGAAAACACACGGCAAAACCACGAACATGTGAAGCGATGCGCATGATGGAAGATAACCCGTCGGCGTGCGATTCCAGAGAATAGGCAACGAAGAAGAGCAGACAGAGCGGAGAGAAGGAAAGAAAAATGTATGCTGACAAAGGAAAGAAAATGACATATCAGAAATGCTGCTCTGCGGTTCGTGTACATCGCGCAAACAAAAGCAACGCCAATCCATCTTCTTTGGTGTTGCTGCTGCAGGGTATAATGGCAGGAATACATTTTGCGGACGTCCCTGCATTACCCATGCCCCGGTTGTTGCCTTCCACCGGGCGCCTCTCTGCGAGATGGCGCCGCGGCACCGAAGAGGAACTCGGCGTTGCCCACTTGTACCACGAAGCACTCCTTCTCCAGTCCGCCAAAAGTCGAGACTGGAAAAGGGCGAAACTACCACCGAGAAAAACAGTAGCTGTTTCCCTACACGGACTGTGTGGCGCGCAAACCCTTTGTGCGGTGCATGGAGGTTCTCTGGGTTTTTTGTTTTGACGAGCCTCAGATGTCAAGAATAGAGAAAGCGACGGGAACCATCATACGTAAGAGATATTTTCCAATATATATAAATTACTGGCCCTTTTTCCGTGTTTATCTGCTTATGAATGGCACCACTTAAAAAACTGAGACGCATAGAAGAAAAACAAAGAAGCGCAATCATTACCAAGGAAGAATAACTTTGCGTGCGAGTCCCTTCATTATTTTCGCCCGTGATGGCCGAACACAACGCGTTACGCTGATTGCTTTTGACAGATTCACCGACCTCTCTCAAGCACCTGAGATACATCCAAACTCTCCCGTGGCTCACATTGAACGTTTTCCTGCTGCCTTCGTCCTTGAGGAAGCATTTTATATACAGTTGGCGGCGAATCGATTGAAAACAACAAAGAAAAAAGAAAAAAGAATGCACCTCTTCAAGCAAAAAAAAAAAGAGAAAAACCTATCGCGGAAGCATGACCACACTTTTCTCCACAGTTGCGCTAGCATAATCTCGTCAGCGTTGCTGCTCCTAATCAGCTTTGTGAAACCGAAATAAAAACCGCTAGACGCCTTCTATGCGCACTAACTGACAGAAGTGTAGCAACGCCGTGAAGAGGAAGTGCGCAGTCAAGCGTCCGGCTCAGGTGCCACACCGCTAAGTATCACGCCTTCATCATTCTTTCTTTGGCATTGTTTGTTAATATGACTATTACTGTTTTGAAAGGAAAAATGAGAAATCCACTCTCTACGACGGCGAAAGCAACACACACACCCACAAAAAGAAAAGAGAAGCGCCAGTTGCGGCCCTGAAAGCTTGCAGCACAAATGTGTGTCATCGAAAAAGGGGGAGCTGCTGGAAGAAAGCACAAACAATGAATACAAGCAACGCACACATGCCTTGTTGAAGAGGGGTAACCAAGTGTCTCTTTCGTTTGGTTTTTGGGGTTGTTACTGCTTACCCACATTGTAGGCAGCTGTCCAGCACGATCACGTTAACATATACGAGGACAGCTATCTACGCGGAGCCCACAAAGAGGGAAGAGAGAGAGAGAGACTGTGCTGCGACGCGGTGCACGGCAGAGAGCAGCCACCGCCAGCAAGAGGAGGTTTACCGGAAGCAGCAACGGGGTTTTTTTTTGTTGTTCACTCGTGTGCATGCTGATGAATGTGTAAAAAGCAGAGAGAGGCAACTTCGGTCCAGCAACGCCAAAACAAAAACAAAATAAAAAGAATGAGAACTAATAACAATCGAATGCGTACAAAGATCGTTGGCGACATTGGCGCGCATATGTCCCAGACACGGAAGTAGGATAAAAGGTTGTGAAGCGTGGAAAAATAAAAGGCAAGAGAAAAGCAGCGCTTTCAGAAGCACTCACCATCAAGACGACGGTGAGCTCTTGCTCCTTTGATCCGCCTTCATTGCTGATCCCGTGCGACTCACACACGCGTTGAAGAAACCCGCGTGTGACGCCGCGCGCACATTACACCACGCAGCGAAAACACATGACAATACGGAAGACCAACAGCAGAAAGGAAAGAAACAAACAACGAGGCCGATTTCACAGAACGGCGTCGGGCATTTTTTTCTTTGTAACGCCAGAAAAAAAAGGGTGGAGGGGTATTCCAACATCAGGAAGAATTCAATTGCGAGGAAAAAAGAACACTTCCCTCTTCGCAGCAAAGCCAATTTTTTATTACCGCAGGAATATCGCATTCACACACTCTTACACACACACACACACACACGGCAAACCTGGAGAGCAAGTAGAGAAGGCCGGTTGATTTACGCATAGGTGACACATCAACCACTACCTCATTCTTTTTTTCCAATAATTTGACGTTTGCTCTGGTTTGAGCGGGCGCTGTGAAGACATCAGACGTGGACGAATGCATAAAAAGAAAAAAAAGGAAAAAAAGAAATCTTAAATCTTAGCAGAAGCATCAACCCAATAAAATCATAGGATAAATCAACGCAAATATATATATAAAGCACGAAACAAGAACGAAGGGAAAAAAACTGTTATGTTTGGCGGCGGTGCATGCGACGATCATAATCCAGCTAGCAGTACGATTGTTTTCGCTCTTCATGTCGCTGCGCCCAGCAGCTCCATTTTGTGTTGAGACGGATCTTTATTCCCTCGTCAGGTATTTCTGCAGGTCGGGTCTCGTTCCACGCATACAAAAAAAAAAAGGGAAGTAATCTTAGTGGAAAAACACTAGAAAAGAGAAAAGAGAAAAAAAGAAGGCCTGTGTACGTGTCGTAACTTCTGCGAACCGTTTGAAAGAATGGTGTTCGTCGCCCATTGATGTGTCGCTCCACTGTCATCTTCTTTTCTTTTTGCTGTTTCCTTTTTTTGTTTTTGGTGGAACACGAGCATACAACCGCGGCAAGAGAAGGAAAGAAAAAACTCTTTTTAACATATCAATTACTTTCCTCACATCAACGACTCAACACTGTCAATACCTAAAAATGAAAAAGAAAAAAGAAACATAATTTTATTGTTCTTCTGCGGTGTAATTTCAAACCCTCTCCTGGAGCCCACTTGTAAACTGAAGGAAGAGAGCACTTAAAAGAAAATTACGTTATAAACTCACACATTTTGTCTGGCGAGAGAGAGAAGGAAAAGATGATTCTGCACAAACTTGTCGGAAAGCACAATGAGGACGACATGAGTTGCTCGTGTTGATGACGTTGCTTGTTTTTTTTTTTTCATGCGTGCGTGCGTGTGTGTGTTTTCCAGAAGCAAATTACCTTTGCATGTGGAAGCGGTTCACACTGCCGACGAGCAAAAGGAATGAGGTGTCGCTTCTTGGGACTAAAGAGCTTTTTTCGTATCGTTCTTTATTTTCACTCATTGCTGAGCTCCGTCCGCTTCCACTGAAAGAGAGCACTCGTCCCCAATGCCCGCACCAGAAATCAATCTCTTTCCTCTTCACGTCTTTCCTTTGAGTTCATTTAAAAAAAAAAAGGTCTCACAAGCACGCGGCTACCAATTGAAAACAAAGACGCGCGAAAGTGCAGGTGCACAGGTTGACTGGCTGCTCCTTACAGAGGTCATCTACCCATGCATCAGCTTCTGCCTGTGTTTCAGAGAAGAAGAGAAAAGGGCTCGTTATCACAAACGTTTTTGCGAAGTCACCATCACAACTCGCTCGCCCAGGAAAAAAAAATAGGCGGTGAAATGAGGGAAAAAGGCAACAAGAGAAAAACAAAAAGAGAAAAGAAATAGAAAAGAAAAAATGGCGGAGAGCGTCGTAGTGCACAAAGAGTGTGTAGCAACGTTGCGCGGAAAGAGACGCCGCAAAGGGAAGGAGCAAATAAAGTAATGCAGCTCCCCCACACGAAGAACGGCATCAAACCCTTTTGAACCCTCTTTTCCTTCCTCCTTCGCGGTACACGTTTTAGTCCCCTGAGACGGACATCGTGGCATATACGTTCTGTTGCATGCAAACGATGCTACATGTGTGTGCGAGTGCTTCTCTTCCCTTTGAACCACTACGACACAGCTGACCGCCCACTACCATTATATATATAAGCAGATCTCACCTAAAAAAAGGATAAAAAAAAACTCAACATGCCAAGTTAAGTTAACAGCTATACTTATGCATAGGATAATATCCATATATATATATATGAAGGCCGACCAACGCAGAATTCGAGTGTTCATCTAACCCCCCCCCCCAAAAAAAAAAAGGTCTCAGAAATTCTATTCCCCTTTTCTTGAATTTGTTTTTCTGAGTCGAAGAGAAGATAAAGAAGAAAGATCTCATTTTTTTTGTTGTGGCTTTTTGTTCTTTTTACGTTTTTATACTCTGCTCCTCCGCCTGTTGTGGTGGTGGGATTTTTTGTTTGTTTTGCTTGTTTGTTGTTTTCATCGGCTGCTTCGTTCGATTTACACTTTTTCTTTGAATTTTTCTTCCTACCGCCCTCGACTCCGATTATCTTCAAGAAGAGAAAAAGAGGGGCTTTTCTTGTCCACGCCTGACAAAACCAAAAATAATAAACAAAGGGGAAAAACAAAAACAGTGTGTTGACGCTTCCTCTAAAGAAAAAGAAAAGAAAATAGCTTTCGTGTTTTACGTGCCGCATTGCGGCCGTGCTGCTAGCGCTCGCGTGTCCGTCGCGCAGCAGATGGGTGCGGTTCGACTATTTTGCATTTTCTTCTGTCTCCCGCTCGACACGCGTGCCTCGCAACGCACACCACATCGAGAAATCACGTCTACTGTGGAGAATAAAAATGAAGAAAGTATGTATGCTGAACAGGAAAAGAAGAACGAGAAAAGGGTAGGGCCTTGCAATTCTGTGCTGGTGGTGAAGTAGGGAAATGGAAAAAAAAAGAGGCGGTGGTGCGCGGCAACGCGCTTTCAGTTGCGGTCTCTTCTTCTTTCTCGTTTGCCGTAAAGGAAGACGCAGCGATACGAGAGATGGTGTGCGCCGCAGCGCACGCATACGCAGCACGCATTTCAAGTCCTCTTTTACACCTCTCGTTGCACCTTTGCTTCCTTTAAACCTTATCCTACCCCAATGCGACGGCCCCAACGTTCCAGATTGCTTGCCAGGAAAGAACGCTTGGATTCTCCTTTCCTCGTCGTTTTTCTCGTTTGCTTGTTTTTACAAGAACAGCTTGCCGGACTCCTGAAGCTTCGACAGCGTCTCTACCTGCGCGTTGCGGCGGCGCGTCATCTCCGCATCGCAGTAACCGTAGGCCCATTGGCGAATGTTGCCGTCCCACAGCATCATCGACGACAGCTTTGCGATGACACTCTCGTATGGGTCCGGAGAGAGCGAGAAAATGGCCTTAGAGCCGTAGTACTCTTTGCCGATGGCGGCCATGATCTTGCGCCATAGCTGCCGGTTTGCCACGCGGTGTGGGTCGCGGTAGTAGGCCACGCTGATGAGTTGACGCAGCATGATTTGGTGATCCTTCCGACCCACCATCGCCTCCTTCGACAGGCGCAGAATGGACTTGTTCAGCGAGTTCTGATGCGCCGCCGTGATGCACTGGCGGTCGTGACTGCGGTCGGCGCGAGTGGGGCCGTAGCGGAGGCAGCTGCGGCGCTCCTGGCGCTCCCGCTCCGCCAGCGTCGTCGGCGTCTCCTCTGCGCCGTCGTTGAACTCGTCCTCCTCCTCATCCCCCTCGTCCTCGGACGACTCGACGAATATGTTGCTCCCCTTCACCACTAAACTGTCTGTGCGCGGCGTGAAGAGTGGCCCAACAGAGCTGGCGATGGAGGAGAAGCTTTGCTCGAACTGGTCACACGGCGAGGACGGGTCGGAGTCGTCGGATGACAGCATCACCGTCACCATGCTTTCCGCCTCAACAGACATAGTAGTTGACATTGCTGTTGATGTGACTCTTTTTTTTCCCTTCTGTAGCTGCCTGTTTAAGGAGTGTGTGTTTCCTTTAATGAAAAGCGCACTTCTTCACTTTCGATAGTGCAATTGTGTAAGCGGCGTTGCGTGCGTGTGTGTGTGTGTACTTCGTTTGGGAGTCGAAACCAAAAAAAAAGAGACTACTTTTCTTTCAGATGTGATTTGGCAAGCTGACTTTGAACGAAGAATACTTGAGGGCAGTGGACGCGTTTTCTTTTCGTTGAAGACGTGAAGGACAAGACAGCAGGAAAAAAAAAGAGATCGCAAAAACGGTATGTCGTGTACTGGACGGGGTTCCCTCGAAAGAGTCACCAGTCGCTGCGAAATGGGTAAGGTTGGGCGTCAGTGAACGGATAGGAAAAACGACGCCGAGTGGGAGACAGTTAAAAGACGGAAAAAAAATGCAATACAATACGAACGACAATTGTCAAAAGACGACGTGCGGCAACAGAAGCGTGAGAGGAGACGTGGAAGAAATAAAAGTACGAGTGTTCTGTGAAGAAGGAGACGGCAGCATGAGCAGCGCACGGTAACGCATTTGAGCACGCCTCAAAGCTCCTCGGCAACGTTTTGTCGAGTGTTGGTGGGCAAACAACGATTCAACTTTTCCATTTTTTGTGGGGACGGGACCTCCCACGAAAGAAGCCACGTTTGTTTTACGGAAACTAGCGCAGACACCCAGCACGTCGCGATGTGTTTGCGTGTTTCACGTGGCCGGAGAGCAGAAGTGCGGCCGCAACGACGCCAGCCTCTGCGTTGTTTCGCGTCACGAATGGCGCTACGCGGCTATCCAACGTAGACACGTGGGACCCATTAAACGATAAGCAAGTGCCTTCCCTTTTTCTTTTTAGAACCATTAGTGAAGTTAATAGTACGGAAACAACAACAAAAGAAAACACCACCACAAAGCGACACAGAGAGGGAGAGAGAGGACACCCATCGCTTTTTGTTTTCTCCCACAACACACACACACACACACACACGCAAACACAAAGGACACGAATACACCAGCGCTGCAAAAAGAAGAGCAACGATCAAAAAACGACGTAGCGACATCGCTGCCACAACGCCGTTCGTCCTCCAATTTGAAAAAAAAAACAAGAACACAGCGACAGATTTCTCACGGAAACAATTGCATTCCAGAAAAGACCCTTAAACACCCTTTTTCTACGGCCCCCTCCACCTTCAAAAAAAAAGGGGTCAGGCTCTGCACTCCTTGCACGGACACGCACGAAAGCTGTTAGTAAAAGCCCAGAACAGAACAAAACCGTGAGTGCGTATGGGATGGAGTGCGCCTATGACAGATGCGAAAACAAAACAAAAAAAAAACACCGCGAAACAAAGAGGGAGCAGAAAATAAAGAGAATACGTTGCGGCGTGGTCTGCGGAGCGGCAGACCCTCTTCCTCCTCCTACCGACTAGCCGCTGCCTAACGAAGGAAACGATTGGCCATTGACCGTTGCCGACCGCCATCGCATAGCCGCGGCACGCCCCCCACAGCAGCCGTCGCTCTCTCGTTCGAGCAGCTTCACTTGGCCTTCAGCTCTCTAGTGCATCTTTCTAGATTATTTTGTGGCTGGTGTTTTTCCTGCTCCCGTGAAGCCATCTTGTCTCCTTACTTGCCTCCCTTGGTACGGCGCAGCAGGGCATCCACCTCACTCTGCTTCACGCGGTACAACACGTAGGGGAACAGCGCAGGGATGGCGCCTAGGAAGATGTACGCCGTGAACTCCTTGATGTAGCGCGCATGCAGACGCTCGTAGCGGTCGCGGGTGAGGACGGAGATGACGCCGCGGAAGCTCTCGTCATCGACGCCCTCGCCATAGAAGTACGCGTCGCCCTCGCGGATGAAGTTGCTGAGGGCGGTATGCGACGTCGCGGCGTTGCCCTGCTCCACGTTGTAGGTGACCACCGCAACGGAGACGGGGTAGTTGCCCAGCGCACGCGGCGTGACGGTGTAGCGCAGCGTCTCCGAAGCACCGTAGGGCAGCGCCGCGACTGATAAGGTCTTGGCGCCCTCCTCCAGCTGATCCACCACCTCCACATCGAAGGCGGGGCTCTGACCGAGATTCGTGACCGTCACTACCACCTCCACCGAGCTGCCGAGGATGATGTCGTCACTCGACGTCGTCTTGGACACGAAGAGCACCGGGTGCGGGTTGATCTCCGCCTCCTCGGCGATCTGCGCAAAGCACGTCGTCGCCACCAGTGCGACGAGGCACAGAGAAAGCAGCGCCTTGAACAACGTCATGGGAAGCAAGCACTGCCAAGCGGGAGAGAGAGCTGTGTACCTATAGAGAAGAAGAGAGAACAACGAAAGCCGTAGAGAGACTTGTGTTACCCAAATATATAAAAAAACGATGTGTGCAAATGGGCAGTTTTTCTTTTCGGTGTTGTTGTTTTAGGCTCTATTTTTTTTTTGGTTGTTCCGCAACGGTGGCAGCAGCGGATTAAGAAACGACCAGACAAGGAGTGAAAGTGAAAGGGAGAAGCCATCGTCGTCACACCAGCAGCAACACATTGACACACACGCACGCACACACGCATCCACCTAGATGACGCAGTTCGGGTTCAAATTGGTGGAGCTCTGGAATGGATACAACATCCTGTAAGTCGCGCATCGACGAAGGATGCGCCTGCTTGTAAAACGTGCATCAGGAAACCACAGCAGGAGAATAAAGAAGTACTGTTATTTTCTTGTATTACACACTTAACACTCTAAAGCAGTTCCTCTGGGACAGAAAGAAAATTGTGAAGGGGGGAAAACGCCGCTTTGCTGGGGTGCTTCACCGTATCTGCAAACGCATTACAGTACATAGGTCAGAACATGAGCGACTCCAAGTCTTCGATAGTCATGTCGGCAAGTTCGACGTGGTGCTCCGCTAAGCGGCGGCACACCTGCTGCGCACCGTGCAGGTTACACAGGTGGTCAAAAGCGTCGCGGGCGGACGCCGTGATTTTGCCGATGTCCACCAAATGACCCACGCAGCGGTCCACGTAGGACCAATCCCCCACGTCCACGGCGTACGACAGCAGCGGGGCAACGACGTCCGCGTCGCCCAGGACGCGGGCCTGTTCCAAGTGCTCCGACAGCTTCTGCAGACTGCAGCCCTGCTTGAGAATAAACGGTAAAGCCTCGTGATAGGGCACAGCCTTCTTGGGGCAGGCGGAGATCATGTCCAGCACTTGCTCCCACGTGCATTGCGATATAAGGGGCCACAGCGCGATCAGCTCCGCCCGCGACATCCGCGTATTGCGCAGCATCTCCACCGCCACATCCGGCCGCTTCTGCAGCAAGGCAATCTCAAGGAGGTTGCAGCGCGTCACAGTGACAAAAGGGACGCTGTTGACAAGCTTTTCCTCCCACTCAGCCCCAGCGGCCTGCAGCAGCACCGCACACGCCTCCGCCATGCTCACCTGCGCCACCGGCGTCGTCACACGAGCGCCCCTGAAGGCGGCACTGATGGTGGCCCCGTCGCCTTTGTTTAGCGCCTCCCAAAAGAGGGACCACTCCACGTCCTCCGCTTTGGTCCGCTGCAGGGCGGCGGAGAGGCGCACCTTCTCGTTGAAGCGCGCCTTCACGTCCTCAACGCCGACCCCAGTGTAGTGCATGATCGACTTCAACAGGTCAAAGGTGTCGGCCGGGGGCGTGTGGTAAGGGTGGCGTTGGTAGAGGTGAAGGGCGCGCTGCCAGTTGCCGGACTCGAGGGCGGCGTGGAAGGACGCCGGCAGCGGCGCGGCCTTCCACGCCCGCTCACGCGCGTGTTGCTTCATCTGTGCCAATTGTTTTCCTCTTTTTCCCGACGAAGAGAAGCGTTCAAGTCACGGCTTTATCGCCAAAACGCAAGAGAGAGCTGATGAAAAGAAAAACGGCGCTTTCTGTGGGAAAGAGCTTCGATGTTCGGACAGGGGAAGCACTGCTCAAAAGCAAGCATCAGATTTTAAATACCTTCTACAAATCCACGTTGCACGAGCTGGCAGCAGGAACAGTGAAGAGAGCAGCATATTGAACAGTGAAGGAGAAGAGGAAAGATAGTGAGGATTTCAAAAGAATAATAATAATAAACCCATCATATTTGTTTTGTGTGTGGAGCAGACAAGTTCTGCGAGGGGGAGCTCCTTCTGTGTGCTCGGCACAGCACAGGAGCAAGGGAACGGCGCATCTCCTCTCAAATGAGGGAGAGAGCCGATTCGAAATGCGCTGAAAAACAGAAAAGGAAAAAAGGGCGGGGACACTTCGACCTAAGCCGTACCAAGAACTCCTCTCACAGGTGTTATTCTTTATGGCGGCGTAAACAATACATGTCAACAGAAAAGATCAAGACACCGTAGCACCAACGGCTATCAAATGAGAAACAAGAAGGAAAACTGTCTTGGTACCTCAAGACCTATGTACATACGGCATTTAACACACGCAAAAAAAAAAGACAGAAACAAGCGGAAAGAGCTCAGCACAGCCAGAGAGGTTAACATCTTCAACGAATCAACGAAAGGGAAAGCAAAGGACGGCATTGCACCCTCTCAAGATGAAGCAGAGAAACAAATGGTGTCTTTGGGGCAAGAATTAAAAACGAATACGGTCACTGCATCATCTGCACGTGCTTCTCACTGACGACCTTTTCTTATTCCTACGTCGGCAACGACCAAAGGCGCCTACGGATGAGGGCTGGCCTGCTTCATCTGCGGGAAGAACCGTGCCTTCTCCTCCTCGCGAAGCGCACGTACCGGGGCGTACGAGCCGAGCTTTGGCAGGTGCTCCGCCAACAGCTGCGCACGAGCGCGGCGGATGTACTCCTGAATCTCCTCCTCCCTCTTCCTCGCCTGCGCATCGACCTGCCGCTCCAGCTCCTTTTCCTTCTCCTTCAAGCGCTGGCGCTCCTCCATCCGCTGCTGCACCTCGGCAATCATCTGCTGCTTGAGTTGCGCCTGCTTCTGCTTGTTGTACTGCTCCAGTTTTGCCTCGGCGGCCAGCTGCTCCATCGCCTGCTGACGGAAGCGCAGCTCCTCTGCTGCCTCGGCCTCCCTCGCCAGGCGGCGCTGCTCGATGAGCTGCTGGTTCTCGCGGGTGATGGCAGCGGCCATGCGGTCGCGGCTCGCCTGCTCTGCCTGTCGCAGCGTTTGTTCCTTCACCAGCCGCTCCTCCTCGTAGTACTCCTGAAGCAGCGTCTCGAGCTCGATCTTCTTGCGCTCCTCCTCGGCGATGCGCCGGCCCTGCTCTTCGAGGATACGCGCCTTGACGGCATCGCGCTCACGTGACATCTTGTCGCTCATCTCGCGCCTACGGGACTGCTCATCGAGGTAGGCGCGAATGGCGGCCTCCTCCTTCGCCTCCCGGTCCTGCTCCGCCTTCTTGATGGCTTGGCGCAGGCGCACAAACTCGTCCTGCTCCTGCATCATCCTGCGCTGCTTGTCGCGGCGGGCGAGGGAGTCGAGAAAGTCCTGCTCCTGCACCCGGGCCACCACCGCGTCCACCGCGATGCGCTCCTGCTCCCGCTGCTTCGCTTTCTGAAGGGCGGCCTCGCGGTGTTGGCGGATGAGCTCTAACTGCGCCTCTTGGTGCCGCTGGAAGCGCTCCATCTCCTCCATTTTCTTCTTCTCCTCCTCCTCCTTCGCGCGTCGGTCTTCCTCAGCTACGTAGTCGAGATAGCGCTTCTGCTCGGCGGCCGCCTCCGCGATGGCGGCGCTGCGGTCCGTGACCTGCTCGGCACGTCCTTTACGCAGGTACGCGTGGTTCAACTCGTCTTGCAGTGCACGCACCTCCGGGAACTCACTGGCGAGCTGAAGCATCTTCTTGTCCTTCAACTCCAGCCGCTGCTGCTCTGCCAACTCCGCGGCGAGGGCCTCATCCGCAGCGGCCGTGCGCACCTTGCGATCCCGCATCGCAGCAAAGTTCTCCTCCTCTTTTTGGCGTGCGAGTTCGGCCTGCAACGCCTTATGGCGGTTGACGCGACGCAGCCGCTCCGCACGGGTCTCGCTGGAGCTCATCTTCTAAGCTGTAGAGAAATGTACCTTTTTTGGGGGGAAAGAAAGTTGTGGTTTTTACGGAGCCAAAGTGGCGAGCGGGTTCGGTTCTTGACGGATGCGCAGTGATGGATAGATACACCTACACTCTCCACACAATCCGAACGGGAGAGGGAGCTTCCGTGTGTAAAGCTGAAAACTGCCTTCTTTTGTCGCTGCTGCCACCAAGAGACGCCGTGCTATATCTATCTATCTAGAAGAGAGAGAAAGTGATGGCTGCTGCAACCAACAGCAACAAAGAGGGGCACGACTTTTCTTAATTTCTGGCGGAAAGAAATAAGAATCAAAAAGAGAAGAGGGAGAGGTCGAGACGGCTTACGTAGAGAGACACCAATGGAGGCGCCCCATTGAGCATCGTGACGAGCAGCTGGTGTGCAGATAGGAAAGAAAAAGGATTAGGCCTCGATCTCATCCACCCTGCAGTGAGAATTCTTTGCGGTCACCGTGCAGTTGTTGTCGTCTTTTTGCATTCATCGGAGTAGGCGGAGTCACGCCACTGTTCATAATACGAGACGTAACGGCGCTATCGCTCCCGTTAACCGCAAAAAAGCAGCCGCGACGCCGTGCATCGACGTTTTTCTTCCAGTCAGTTTTGTTTTCCTTTTCTATGTTTATTATTTGTGTTAGAAACGCAAAAACAACGAAGATAAACGATCGAGGGAAATGAACAGTAAGAACAGACTCACGGGACAACAGACGACAAACAATACTCAAAACAAGGAAGAAAGCACACTTGTAGCCACCAGAAGTTCACAACGGGTGAATCTGAGATCTGAGATGCTCGTAGTAAAAGAGAAAAAAAAAACGCGTTAAGATTTATTTCCAAGAGGATACAGGGAAAACGAAAAGTGGACGACAACAGATAACGCTCAACAGACCCAACGACGCGCGGTACGCGTCCCTAAACCGTCTTTCAAATTCCCGTTGCTGGTACAACAAAAGCAACAGAAGCGCGCTGCCGCAACAAGTCGTCAGACACGCCGAAGAAACGTCTCAAAGAAAAACCGTTCCTTAATTCTCGTAGGAATCGCCTCTTAGCGGATAATTTCGTTCTCCGACGGTGGAGGCTGCACGCCGCAACGCTCGAAATTGCTATCAAACTCGTCCAGCGGGATCGGCCGAGGCGGGCGCTTCTCCTCTGCAGCCTTCATAAACTCCTCGCCCACCTGGTGCCCGTACATCGTGACCGCCGGGCTGTCCTTCGAGTACAACACAATCATGGGGAGATTGCGGCACGTCTGGTAATGGCAGTGCAGGGCTGCAACGGCGGTGTCGGCGTCGTCGACAGTGCCGTAGGTGACCTTTGCGTACCGGTGTGGGCCCTCGCCGAACAGTTCCATGTTCTCCACAGCGCCATAAGCGGAGAAGAGGCGTTCGAGGTACTGCGCATTGGCGATGGACGAGATGTTGGACACAAACAGCACAGCCTTGGAGTTCATGATTCGTCGACTGGCACAGGTGGAGTGGACAAAAATTGAA
This sequence comes from Leptomonas pyrrhocoris, assembly GCF_001293395.1. Lineage (NCBI taxonomy): Eukaryota > Euglenozoa > Kinetoplastea > Trypanosomatida > Trypanosomatidae > Leptomonas > Leptomonas pyrrhocoris. Next base: position 1,698,339 of record NW_015438360.1, read on the forward strand.
GAGGAGCAACAATCGAAGTATACTTTGCCTGAAACGTGGAAACGACAAAAAATCCCCGCGCGAACTTCGTGGGGTTTCTTTTTGACTTTTTTTTTTGGTGTGGGAGAGAATTAGGTTGAAGCGAGAGAGAGAAAGAGAAGGAGAAGTGAAGAGTAGCTCAGAGTGCATTTCTGTGTCCCCCTTTCCTGTTCCCGTCGTTCGATTATTATTATTATTCTTACGATTATCGTTGTTGTGGCAAAGATGAGAAAGTACGCGCCATGCGAACCACACTCATGTCCGTTGTTCGCGAATTCCGCAGAGCTAACCAGAGAGGGGCAGAGAAGATCGCTTCATCCCACTCTGAGAGTCCTATACGAGGCCTACAAACATGGAAAACGCACGTGTGCTTTTTCTTGAATCATCTCGTTGCAGATATTTATCAGAATGGAATCGATTCGCGCACCCTCCGCGGCGCGCACGCCGCTTTTTCTCTCTCTCTCTCTCTCTCTCTTTGATTCCCACTAGAAATGTTATGGTGACGAGATGTCACACCTCTATCGTGCACTTAAATGTTACACTCAGAAAACTACTGTCGCACGTGTCTTTAGCCTCACCACCAGATGTCTGCTTTTCCCTTCTTCACTACAACGCCGATGGAGCCAGAGAGCAACACACGCAGGTGAGAAGCAAAACAAGCAAAAATAAAAATAAAAAACTCCGCCCATCGATCGTTGGCGCCGAACCAAGCCGGATAAAGAAGCGTTTGCGGACTCAAAGAGGAGGTGTCACACGCAGCTCTTCAAAAAGTGAGCAATGTGACGCTGCGAGTCTCCACCACCGCTGAATTGTTGTCAACTGTGTGTTAGATAAAACGAAAAGTGTCACCGACTCTCCAGTTTTCTTCCATGTTTTTCCTTTTCCTTTTCTTGAGACACCGTACAGCTTTAGAAAAAAAAAAGAGCGAAGTAACAGGGACAAGGCGCGAGGATTCATTCGTGTTGAACCACTCGCCTATCAAAACGAAAAAGATAGCACAGCCTCCTCCTTTCCTATTGCCGTTGTCACTCTGGGTTTAGGGACCAGAAGGCTTGCGGTTTAGCTTCATGTGTGCGCTGAGCAGGTGACCCGCAGCGTGGCCGGCCATGAGGGAAAGCTCGCCGCACATCACCGCACCCGCCACAACACGCGCGATCTGGCGTGAGTTCTCGCCGGGGCTCTCCGCGTTGGCCCCCGCGCACCCCATCAGCTCCAGCATGGCACGCTGTGAGGGCAGACCCGTGCCACCGCCCACGGCGCCGACCTCGATGCTCGGCATGGTGACGCTGAGCAGCATGTCCTCTCCAACTTTGTCGATGGAAGTCATGCAGGTGGACGACTCCACCACCTGCGCGGGGTCCTGGCCGGTGGCGATGTACATAGCTGCCACAACGTTGGCGGCGTGTGCGTTGAAGCCGCCGATGGAGCCGGCCAGCGCCGACCCACGCAGGTTCTTCGACACGTTCAGCTTCACAATGTTGTCGACGGTGCACTTCAGCACCTTCTCCACCACGTCCTTTTTGATGACCGCCTCTGCCACCACCGACTTACCGCGGCCCTCGATCCAGTTCACCGCAGAGGGCTTCTTGTCGGTGCAGAAGTTGCCCGACAGGGAGAGCACGCGGATGGAGGGGATGTGCTCCTTCAGCACCCCCAACGCTTTGTCGCAGCCCTTCGTGATCATGTTCATCCCCATCGCGTCCCCGGTGAAGGCGGAGAAGCGCATGTGGACCTCGCGCCCCGCCATCGCGCATTTTATGCTCCGCAGCTTGCCGAAGCGAGTGGTGGACTCAAAGGCAGCCTTCAACATCTCAAAGTTGTCCTCACAGAACCGGCAGACGGCGATGGCCTCCTCGAAGGAGTCAACCTCCACCACCGGCGCACGCGTCATGCCCTCCTTCAGCAGCGCGGTCCGACAGCCGCCGCTCAGGTTGATGGCACGAGCGCCGCGGTGCGTGCTGGCGACGAGGGCCCCCTCAGTCGTCGCCATCGGCAGCGCCACCTCCTTCCCGTCCATCATCAGCGGGCCTGCAATGCCCACCGGGACGGGCACATAGCCGAGGATGTTCTCGCAGCACTGACCCACCACACGTTCCCAGTTGTAGTTCTGGTAGGGCAGTGTATCCAAGGGGTGCTTAGACGCCGTCGAGGGGCACATGTCCGTCTTGACAATTTCGCGCCGAATGCGGATGGCGCGGTCGTAGTCCGGAGCGAGGGCCTGCTCCAGGCCGTAGAAAGCGATCTTCTTGCTCCGCACCTGCTGGATTATCTCCTCATCGGATTTGGACGCCAAGCTCATGATTTTGGCAGAAGAGCACGCAAGGGCAATCGAGCGACGCATGGTGTCGTAGCAGCGCGGCCGTGTGCCTTTGGGTGAAAGAAGAAAGCGAAAAGGATTACGCAGCAGAAAGACGTTTTCTGTTTTTTTTTCTTTAATTATGGTATACACGGTTATATGCGAGGAAAATAGTTTCGTTAGATCTTGAAAAGGGGGTCTCTTTTATATGTGTAAGTTTGTCTGTCGAAACAGATTGTTTTTGAGGGATAATTAAAAAGCAGGGAGACTGCTTACAAAACTGGCGCGCGATGGAAAAAACCAGGAGGTAATGAATGGACGAATCATGAAAAGCGAAATGTGTCAGTTACGAAAGTTCCTTCCCTTCGCACACAAGAGAGGTATCGGGGATTGTTGAGGATGTTGCACGGGTTTTTATGAAGATCGTGGTCATTTGTTGCGTCGTCCGCATCGTTGATCGCAGCAGGGAGGGGTGCGAAAAACAAAAAAAGGGAGGAATAAAGCAATTGATGCCAAAAGTCATTGAGAGAGAAGGTAGTGGGAAAGAGGGATGAAGTTGCCACGCAAAAACGGCCGATCGCTTCGATGCACGGCAGAGACGCATCGGAGAAATCGATGGGCAATGATACAATCACAACACGCTAGGAAAGAAGGAGATCTAATGGGAAAACAAAACGCCGGAAGTGCGGCGTATTTTTTGTTTCTTCTCGTGGCAGCTGTATGTCGTGAGAAAAAAAAAAGGCTCCTCGAGTCCAGCGTGCGGGCGATGCAACCGCATCTAAAGGCGCAGCAACAGTCGCACTGCTTGAAGCAGACAGATTTCCTTTTCTTTTGAGTCAAAATAATAAAACAGACACTAAATCAGTGATTCGTGAAACGATCATCTTAGTTCTTCTTGCCGGCCGGGCGGTACGGCACCTTCTTCGTGTAGCGCGTCTTGCGGTCCCCCACGGGGCGGGCACGCACGGTGCGGCTGTGGATGGCGCACGCGATGCAGAAGCGCTGCTTCATGTACAGCTTCGGCATGGGGAAGTTCGCACCGTACACCGGGGACGCCTCCGCCACATCGCGGGCAGAAGCGGCATCCAACATGCGGCGCACCACGAAGCGGCCGACCGCCTTGTCCTTGGGCGTCAGGCGACCGCAGTTGAAGCAGTGGACCGGCTTGACGCGGCCGCGGCTGTGCGGGGGCTTCGAACGTCCGTGATTGCGGCGCTTGGTCGTCATGATGATGTCACAAAGCTAGCACGAGCGAGACAAAAAGAAAAGAGTTATTTTTTGGTAGAAGCGACGCAAAAAGCGAAGTTGCAGGGAGCGGGTTGTGAGAAGTCAATATAGGAGAAGAAAGGAAATGAAGAGGAAGGAAACGAAGATGGTTAGAAAACAGTTAGAACAACTGTTGAGAGACGACGCTGGGAGAGAAAAGAAAACGAGGAAAAACCCCTCAATATACGCACACAATACAGAAAGAAGCATCAAGTCCAGCTCCCAGTACTTGTTCCGCTGAGCAGCTTGCACAAGCGACAAATACGCAAAGGACATGCACGAAGAAGTGTCGCGACGTGTGCACACGGGAAACGCGCATGGCAAATAGCGACGTGGACAACGTTCATGTGTTAATCCGCGTTCAGCAAAAAGAAGAAAAGCAAGTGTGATACTTAATCATAAAGAAAAAGACGAAATAGAATAAAGGGAAAAGAGACGACAAGTTGACCGCTAAATATCAAACCAGCGCGCACAGAAGGAACACAAAGGTTGCTATCGATGTTGACTGCGCTCAGAATGCCAGCTCCCTTTCTCTCTCTCTGTCTGTGCGGGCAGGGGGGTTAGCACCCAAGACACTACGACGACGGATCCTCTGGCGGCTCAGAGGCGGTCTCTTCACTCAGATTGTGGTGGTACCGAATCTTTGGTGACGGAAAGTGCACCCGCGAGTTCGACGCCGACGTCGTCAGCGGCGCAGCACCTTGTGGGTCCCACGGCGAGGCCGCGGGTGAACGAAAAGGGATGTCGGGGTACGGGGCGGCCACGTCCGGGGCAGACTCCGCAGGTGGCGATGTTGGCGCCGCTGCATCCGATTTTGCAGTGAACTTTGTCTTCGCGTGCGTTGAGGGCAGCGGTGGAGTCGAAGTGCTCCAGGAGGCAGCAAGCGCCATACGACGATCTGCACCGCTGCTCAGCCGCATTTTTGTCCCCATCGTCTCCGCCGAGAGCATCGGTCCTTTGCTGGACGCGTTGCACGGAAACGGTGGACGCAGCGGCGGCATGCGCGTTGGTTGGTTGTACACACTTGCACGCACCCACGCCGACACGGCAGAGCGCTCCTCCCGTGCCTGTTGGGTCTCCTTGGAGCTCTCCATTTGCTGGAAGCTGTAGGGGTCGAAGTCGCCACCCGTCTCGGCAGCTCGCATCATCGCCGCTAAGCAAGGTTGGCTGATCGGCGCCGGGCCGCAAGAGTGTATGAACCGCGTGAGTCGCTGATACAGCTCCTCCTCCTTGATCGCGTGCTCCGACTGCGCCACTTCCAGCTGCGAAGCAAGAGCGTTGCTCTCCTGCAGCACACGTGCGAGGGAGTTCTGGACAGACTCCAACTGAGAGCGCAACTGCCGCTCATCTGCTTCGTTGGCGGCCTTGTTCGACTGCAAGCGCACCTGCAGCGCCGCCACCTCCGCCTTGCACTTCTGAGCGTTCACCGCCATGTCGTGCGCGATGACGTCGCCTTCGTTTGCGGCGTCGGTCAGACCCTCCTCCACGCCTTGCGCCATTCCCTGCTCGTACGCTTCGACGGCAATGCGTTGCTTGGCCTCCTCGTACTGCCTGCCTCGCGCCGTCAGCTCCTCTATCAGATCTTGCTTCAGCTGCCGCAGCTCGATGGCTGCCTGTTCCCGCTCCTGCTGGATGAGTTGACTGTAATGGGTGGTGTCGTTTTCCATCTTCGCTCTTGTTTGCTGCGTCAGCGTCTCCTTGAGCTGGGCGTCGTCTTGGGTGCGGCGAAGCTCCTCCTGCAGCGTCAGCAACTTGGACTCAAGAAGCTTCCGCTGCGCCGACTCGTCGCCGTAGTTTTCCTGCAGGGTGTGCAATTTCTCTGTGTTGACTTGGTGGTCGTTCAGAGACATCGTCAGGTGTGTTTTTTCCTCCTTGAGTTGTATTTCGTTCGCCCGCGCCATGTTTTTGAGCGCCTGTAGATGCCTGTTTGCGTCGTCAATTTCGCTCCCAAGTCGCACAACTTTCGCCTGCGTATCGGCAAGCTGGCGATCCAGCTCGATGCGCTCGCCAGCACTCTCATCGGCCGCCGCCTGCACCTCGTCTCCAAGGGTCTTGATTGTCTGCAGAAACTTGGACAACCTTGACTCTAGCTCGCGGTTGCGAGCCTCGGCTTCACCAATGAGAACTTTTTTGTCTTCCAAAATCGACTTTTTACTTTCGCTGGAGGCTAGTAGCTGCTCAATCGAGTACTCAATCTGAGCGCTCGTTAAACTCTGCTTGCTCGACTGACGTCGCTGGCGTTTCAGGTCAGAGCTCATGTTATCAACCTCTCGCCGAGCGTCACGTAATTGCTCATTCAGCGTGAATACCTGGTCTCTCAAGCGGTCTACCAGCAAAAACTGATCTTTGCTGAGGCCGTTAGCGGCCGCGGTGGCGGAAGGTTCAGCAGGACCTCCGGTGATCGCAAGCAGCTGCGATGACCCACCTGCAGCGTTGTTCGTACCAACGATTCCTGCCGCGGCGAGATCTTCATTACCGCCTCGCGTTGGGCGGCCCGCGCTGGCTTTTGTCGTTGCTCTCTGGTCCTTGCGCCGCGATACTTCGATGTAGAAACACATGGGTACATTAGGACCGCGGCCGCGCTTCGCCTTCAATGGGATAACTACCAGACGCTGCCCGCCCTCTCGCATGCCAACTGACATTCCCTCAAATCCGCGCATAGAGGCTGTCACGCCCTGATGATTAGCTGGCGCCGCGAACTTGACTGCATCCTCGCACTCCTTCTCGAGAAGGCTTCCAAGCTTTGGAAGTTCGCCTTTCAACTCGCTGCATTGCACGACCCATACACGGTAGAAAGCCTTCACCAGATCACCGACAAAAACCTGCTTACTTTCCTTTCCCTGCGCAATGTCGCACGCAAGGATGTTGTCCTGCGGCTCCCCTGCAGCTCCGAACATGGCCACGACAACTTGGGCACAGAATTCGATCGCACCGTCCTCAGTGCTGAACTGAAGAGACCAGTAATGACTAGCGTCATCACGAAAAGTAACGTACGCCGCATCCCTCGCGATGTGGGCGCCGGTATCGTTATTTGGTTTAATGTCAGCGGTGCAAATGTACTTGTTGTCGCGATAGCATCCTAGTTTATATGTGCATGTTGTGGTTTCTTTGCGTCCAATGACGGCGCAACTAACAGGGCCATACTCGTCGTAATTATTCGTCGCCTCAGAGAACGAGTAAAGCACAACGTTGACAACACAAGTAAAATCGGTGTCCGACATTTTCTTTCCCTTTCCTTGTACACCTAGATAATAAAAAGGATTCGATACAAATAAATACACAATAAAAACCTTAAATTTGTGTAACTGAAGATACGCATCAAATACTCGGTGAGCTCCGTAGTGCTCTGTGCTTTGAAGAGAAGAGCAGTAGAAGAGGAAAAGGGCTTAGAGCAGGAAAATTCGTTTAGGAGAAAACACATTTGGATGTTGCTATAAGCACCTCGGGAAAAATAAAGGTAAAAAGCGACATGAAAGTGATAACTAGCATAACAAAAGCCCATGTTTTACGCTTTTTTGTTGGACTTCCTCCCAAAAGTTTCCTGCATGTCGCATTTCACACGCTATTGGGGAGAGTGTGCGCGTGTTCACTAAACGGCGTGAGACACGCTTAGCGGAAAATACACCCCCGCACGATCAAGCACAGTCACCCGCTTCCACATGAAAGCAAAACCGCTTTTCAGCGCCAAAAATCAACGGAGCAGCCTTGATATTTTTTCTTTAATATGTGATCCAATAACAATTGGAAAACAAAACCGATCAAAAACGTGTCTCCACCAAAGCCTAAACCAAACTCGAAAGCCCGCGAAAGAAAAGAAAAGAAGAAGCCTCAGTTGCGTGTTCTGCACCTACAGCGTCAGCCACTCTTCTTCATTCACGGTCCTTTCCAACTCGCAGTAGTCAACGTCCTTCGTATCGAGTTCCTTTTCGTAAAGAGAACTCCAAGGTGCCGTCTTTGTTACGACGTCGGGTGCCATTTCAAGAACATTCTCTGTGAGACGTCGAAGAGAGGCAGCATCCACGTAATTGGGAGGCAGAAGCACATTGCGGATGCGCACCTTCTCGAACGGAATTCCGAGAACAAAGCTACCGCGGCGCGCTATACCCTCCAGTTGCTTTGCATGCGGTACTTGCCGCTTCCGCAACCAATGACTTTCGGCGGCGATGGTGATGAGGAAAATGTCACTCCCGCGCACGTACATAAAATCGGGAAGGCCATACACTGAGTCGTCCTGCGCAATTTGACCTCTGCTGTCCCCAAAATCAAAGAGAACCTCCTTGCTTGCGTTCACTTGGAGAAGAACGCGGCTGTTGGATACTGGATTTGTGAGATTATTTTTTGCGGCCAAACACTGAACAAGAAAGCGACTGAGAGAAGAGCGATACCCCGAGACGATGTTGAAGCCCAGGAAATCGTGTATGATGTCGATTTGAGGGTAGCGGGAAATAATGTAAGCCTGCAACTCAACAAACGGGTTCGACTCGTCAACAGACAATTTGCCTGTTGACGGATCCTGAACGATAATGTTGTTGAACGCCTCGTCAAATGTTCCTTGCATTCCCAATCCATACATGCAGCAAATGCGGTCCAGCAGACGGTAGTCTCTCGATCCGTACACCTCCAAGCGCAGAAAAGCGTCACGAAGCTCCTTTGCCTTGTTCACCTCGCCCTTCCACCGCAGTTTTGATGCCTCTTCCTGTAGCCACGCGCGTGTCTTTTCGCGTACGCTATCAGCCGATATGCCAGTCAAAGAAACAACAATCTCGATATCGTGAAGGACATGCTTGCGCTCGTCGGCCTGGTTTAAGCAAAAGCTTTTGAGAATGTCCTGCTGCAGCATCACCTTTTCCCGTTCAGCGGGATTCAAAAGGGGTGGAATACGAAATTCCCATTTGTTCAGCCGCCACTTTGCAATGCACTTCTCAGTTTCTTCTAAAAGAGCTAATTCATCTCTGTTGACGGTGTGACTGCCAAATCTGGCAGTCATGTCCTCGTGACTCAGAGCCTTTGCACCGTATGCAGCGTGAAAGCGCAATGCGTTTCCGCTACGGATCACCTGCAAAACACGGAAGCACCGAAACGGAAGAGACATTATTCTCTTCAGCTGTGTTTCTGTTTCTTTTTGTAGGTAGCTGGGTGCCCAGTCTGGGAGGAGAGAAATTAAAGACCCGAAGGCAGAGAGAGTAGGTGAAAGGTATTGCTGAGTAAAACAGGAGGTGATTCAGTCCGCGTTGTTGTACTTGTGACACAAAACATGCGTCAGAGTAGATGAAAAAGGAAACCCCCGTTTTTACAACGGTTCATCATCACGTTTTCCATAGAAGGGTGAATGCTCTTCAGGCACTTGTCGACCAAGAATGAAAAGTGCTTCAGATATGAAAAGAAGATCGGTACTTTTCGCTACCGTTCTCACCGCTTTTCTTGCTACAACGCACCACAGAAAAATAACACAGTAAATACAAACCTAATTATCGATAGAAGAGAGAAAAACAGCAGCTAGGATTTTGGAGATCTAACAGAGCGTTGCTGTGTCTTATGCATAGACATCTTGAACCAAGCCGGTTCGCTGCAAATGCGCGCTACGTAGAAAAATAAAGAAGCTGACTCGTAAGTGTTGATTTCGCTACTGTTAAAGAGCAAGAGGAAGGGAAGAAAAAAAGGAAAAACTGCTCACAACGCATCTAGAACGACTCCTTGGAATGAATGTGACGCAACCATTCGGCGTCAAGAGTGCTACCGCCCCATTCGATGTAGTGGTTATCCATCGGGTTATGCATCTGTGAGTCCAAATACGGCTTTTCGCCGTATTCACCAAAAGCGTTAGCTGCAAAAAACTTTGGCAGACCGAAGGGGAAGATGAAGTAACAGGGAAAGAACCACATCAACAGGCGGCGGAGCATTTCCCAGGTTGTTTCATAGCGACGGTTGTCGCGGTCGATCCAGAGCTCCTGGCGACCAAAACCCCAAAACATCCAGAAGTTCAACTGGTGCTGCGGGAAGACAGAAGTGTTCGGCGCCTCACGCGCGTAGTTGAAGGGGTACTTGGCCTCATTGTGCATCTCGAACTCCTGGTAGCGGTACAGCTTGCGGGCTGTGCGACGAAGCATTTTCTACTGCTATCTCTACTTGCGTTACTTATCTACTACTACAGGTTATATGGTAACGCTATCGCTCAAAATACGTGCTACGTATAGCTAAAACGAGAAGGGAGAAGAACGAAAATAATAATCAGATTGACGCCGTAAGAGAAAGAGAGAGAGAAAGAGAGAGAGAGAGAAAAGATATAAACGGTCGAAAAACGTAGGACACAGCTCAACTTCATAACAGGTGACTTTCGCTCTCTAGAGGGTTCGACCTCTCAAGTTCGATTTTTCTGGTAGTGTTGATCAGATTCCTTTTCGCCGGTACGGCACGTTACGCGAAAGCACTTGTTTAAAAACGAGGTTCTGTAAAAAACAACAACCGAGCAACACAACAGACGGTAAACATAACAACAGCTCAATCTGCAGCAAAACAAATACTGCTGGTCAGCGGCAAAAAAAAGAACGAAATATAACAGAGTTCCACGTTTCACTTATCCTCGTCGTCCGCATCAAAAATGCCCTCTCCGAGCTTCCACCACGCAAGTGTGTAGTACATGTGCAGGTCGTGGTGCTTGTCCGCCTCGTTCAAATCACTCCAGTTGTCACCTACGACAGGCCAGTGATACATAGAGCGGTACGTCGAGAAATACCAAGGAATGTTCTTATCAAGCTTCTTCACAAAGCCAGGCTCTTTCATTCCGTGAGGAAATTCACCTCGAGTCGTGAGCTCAAGGTTTGCATACTTCATGCAATGGTGACTAGTTCGACGAAACATCTGCTCTTCTTGTATGGAGAAAAACCTGTAAACAGCGTTGTTAGTGTCCATGTTCGTGGGTGAAATCGAAAAGAAGAGAATTTGAGAGGAAGAGGAAGGAATTTGGAAATGAAGCAAAAGCGATTGTGGCTCCTGCCGAAGCGAATTTTTCACGCATAGTATGCCTCGCGGGGAAAAGCTCCGCTGCCAAGTGCCATTATTATTCTCAAAGGAGAAGAAGAGATGAGCTCACCAAAAACAAAAACAGCGCGTGCGCTACTCTTTCGTCAGCGTTGAAAACGAATAGGGTCCATCTTTTCCCGCATGTTTCTTGAAGGTAGACTTGCGGTCCGATTCTAAAGCGCTGTAGAGTTGAGTAGCTTACGTTTGATCGAATCATAAGGACTCATCGTGTTGACGAGCGTACGTCTCGTCCCCAATGCACTGGGTACGATGCAGGAATACTTGTCGGTCCAACTATGCTTTCTACGATGGTGTCAAGGGGAGGGAGTCTGAGATTTGTTTGGTAGCCATTGGTGACTTGAACCTTTGTTCAGACTTTCGCGTCTCGTAGTTCCTTCCTCTCCAGAATCATCCGCAATTTCGGTCGGAGCAGAACGTCCATCGGTAAACCACTGACTGGAAACTCGGGAGACGAGCTTCTCTAACGCTCCTGCATGCCACTCACATGCACCACGAGTACTGTGAAGAAGTGACGTGAATAGCGGCCGGAGGGAGGGAAAGGAAGGAAAGAACACTGGGCATCTTGTTGGATACCTGGGCTCTGCGCAGTTATGTGGTGACGCTTCGAACCCGTTTTCAGAGCCCAGGCGAGCAGTCGTAATACACCTGCAGGGCTACGATATCTTTTCACATTGTTTTCACTTCCCGCGATTCGTTCGCCACACACTCGGTACGGAATAAACAAAAGCAGTCGTCGTTCCCACTTTTGGTTGAAGGCTGGGACACACCAGAATTCGAAACGGCAGCGTTCCTCCCAACCCCCCCCCCTCCCCATTTTGGCGGGGGCATTAACGGTGGCTCGTCGCACCAGAGAGACGCTGTTCATCGCGAGAAATATAGACGAGTAATGCTCACCACAGCGCTGTGCATTTATTCCGCGCTCCAACGTCGCTGTTCAAGTATCAAACAAAGAGAAGCGTCACAGAAGTGTTGCCTTCCAGAAGAAAGAAGAAGTGAAGGTGGCTTTAAAAAAGAAATGGAAGCGAAAATGATGCTCAGTGTTGATGGCTAAACAGCTGCCCCTGCCGAACATTCTTTCTCATTCATTTGTCGAAGGAGCATTTTTGCACCCTGGAAGCTGGATGTTTTCGTTGATGAAACGAGGAGAATGTGCATTCTTCATCTTTCAGTCCTTCGTATCAGGCCAGATACACATTTCGCTCGCAACGAGTTGAAAATGAGGTTTTTATTGGCCATATTTGTTGTACCTGCTTTTTTTTTTCTTTCACGGAACTGTTCTGTTGCTTCAACTGGGAAAGAATTCCCTTTTTCGATTTTCACAGCAACGGAAAGCATCCTCTCTGGGCTTTTTTTTTTCGCGCTGCTGCCTCTTGAATTTGTTTGTTCGATACGTTTTGGTATTATTGACTGGTCCCTCGGGTGTTTTCTCATCTCGTTCAATATTTCGACATTAGTGTTAACTTGACGTTATGTGAGGGGAAAAAAAAATCTTCTTACACACGTTTACCGCCGCTGGATTCGTAGAGGATTCTCTCACCGTGTGCCTCCAGCTCAAATGCAATGCGCAGGATGATTTTCGAGTGTTCTGAGAGAATAACGGTTACATTTGCTTGCGGTTTATGCTGTTGTGGCTTTGAATGTGTTTAGCTATCAAAACTGGTTTATTGTGGACTTTTGGCTCTCGCACGGAACTTGCGTCAGCTTCGCCTGTCCATGGTGATGCGGTGGTGGTTGTATTCTATGTGCAAATAGAAAACTGAGCTATTGGCTTAAAAGTCAGGTGCGTGTTTTTTTTTTCTGGTAACTCTTTGATGCTTTGCTCCAACGGTCTTTGTGAAATATCGATATTAGGTCTTATGGAGAAAAAAAGAAATAACTCCTCTGTGTGGAAACAATGCTTTGATGATGAAAGACGCTGACCTACTCTACCAGATGCTTGGAATCCACAGGAAAGATTTGCTTATTCTAAAATTTGTCTGCTGCATCTTTCTACTATCGGTTTGAAACGACTCTTTGTGCTTCTGCAACAAGTTTTTATCAGTGAACGGTTACTCGAGTGCTCGGTGCGCAATTCCCTGCCAAACTTGGCTTGAAAACCGCCTAGGATGCTGCCTGTCCGCGAGTTAAGAAAAGAAATGTCGTGAGTTGTGTTTTCTTCGCATGATTGCGTCGGGAGTGCGTACTATGCGAGTGCATGTGCGCGTTTACAGGTCTCAGAATGTCTGACAGTGTTTTATTTATGTTGTTTGTCTAACCTCCGAAGGGGAAGACAGCGTCTTCGATCTTGACGTGTTTCCCGTCAGCGTAACACGCTTCCGGAACGTGGTTATGTGTAGTTGGCTTTCTACTGCTCTCAAGACTCGAAATGGGAGAACTGATTTTTTTTTTTCCCCAAAGCATACACAACGACTTTTGGTGCCCCCGCTTTCAGTGTTAACCAAAGCTGAGGCGACTTGTGTTGTTGAGACTGAAGGTATATGTTTTTACTCAGTGTTTCTCTTCTTTTGGGGAAAAAGCTAATTATTGCCGTTATAGTCTACGTTGCAGAAGATACGTTGATTTATTGTGGCTGAGGCTTACCAGCGATTTACTGAAGTAAATCGCGACAGTTAGTTGCAATTTACCTACTTCTTTGCACCCTAGCTGCATTTTGTATTAAATGCTGATGCAAGTCGTTTGGGGTGCTTCTTTGTACACTGCGTTTCCCTTCTTCAAAGATGGAGATTTGTGAAATCGGAGGTGTGCTTTATCTGTTTCCGACTTTTAGTGTTAGCATAATGGTCTCGCGTTCGTCCATCGAATATTTTTCCTCTTAATATATTGAGTGTATGGCTTCAACTGCTGCTCTCCCCGTGCTATTAAGATGAAAGTTATCAAAAAATACGAGGTGAGGAGCATTCAATTTGTCAGTGATACAATGTTCGAAATTCTTTTTTTCGAATGAACAACGATGTGCATCTCGATTGACGTATCTCCAAGCACTTCTAAACTTTAAAGTGCTCCCCAGGTTGAAAAGAGCTGGTTTTACCACGGGCAAAAAGCTAGATGGCTAATAGTCGTTGCGCTCAACATAAACTGAACTAAAAAAAAACTTGCTGCATGTCTTCCACATTGTTGTTTGGTGGACTAAAACACACGGCTGCAATGTAGGCGGATAATGATGGTCAACTCCTTCAAGAGAAGTTAACTGTTTTTGCATAGTCTTTTCTTTCAAATTCTGTAAACAGCAACCGATTTTAGAAACTTTTGAGGACCGTCATTGGTTAGTCTTTATATGTTTTGTTGCTTCCTTATTAATAACCCTGTCTCTGCGTTACTGGCTAGCTTTCGGGCATTAGTTTCAAAAGTCTTGTGTTTGTGATTGTCAGCTGGACTTGCCTAGTCTCTTTGCCCTGCAACCGGTTTCGGAGTGAAAGCACAAAAGCGATTGACGTACCTGAAACCGGTGTTCTGCCTTCTTTTTTATATCGGACTATTACTGTTGTCTGACATCCGCTTTTTTTTTCTTGATTCTTTCACGTCGACAATGAGGAGTGTTGCAAATCCTACTGATACTGAGGAAGCTGCTGTTTTCCAGAGCAACTCCTTCTTTCTTACCTTTTTGTGTCCTGTTGTTGCCGGCAATACGTGCAATGCTGTTATCCCAAGCAAATGGGGATAGCTGTTAACGTGATCGCAAAACTTGTTTGCTGCAGTATTACAATTTATGAATGTCTTTTTTTCTCCTCACGCGGAAGTGCAACATCGATGTGTGATTGCTTCAAAAAGGCAAGAAAAACATACGAATGCAGCTTTCAACCTTCAGTGTTCTACCTACGTGGCTCCGTCAGCTACTCTACTTCGCATTATGCTTGTTGATTTTCAGAAGAAAAAAAAACACACCGAAAAGCTAAGGCTTTTTTTTCTCGCGTTTCTTTGATACTTGTCTCTGAACGCCGCATTTTTTTGTTTTTTTCCTGTTGTTTTTCTTGGATAATTTCACTCTTTTTTCCACCTCTTATGTCTTTTCATTTTTTTTCTTTCCTAATGGTATTTACTCTGAGTAGGATTCATGAGAAGATTCTTGCGACCACAAATGTCGATTAATATTCACCTAAAGGCGCTTACGCTGACAGATACGTACTTTGCCGCCGCCGCTAAGGCTGAGGAGAAAGACAAACTTTCACTGACCAATGCCGAGCAAGGAAAAGTTGTCACGCGTTTCCCGCCCGAGGCGAGCGGGTTCCTGCACATTGGTCACGCGAAGGCTGCGCTGATCAATCGCATGCTTGCGGACAAATATGAAGGCAAGATGCTCTTCCGCTTCGACGACACCAACCCTTCCAAGGAGAAGGAGCACTTCGAGGCAGCCATTGAGGATGACCTCAAGACTCTCGGCGTGTCGTACGACTCAGGTCCGACTTACTCTTCCGACTACTTCGACCTGATGTTCGAGAAGGCGGAGGATATGATCAAGCGTGGGCTGGCGTACTGTGACAAGACCCCTCGTGAAGAGATGCAAAAGTGTCGCTTCGACGGCATCCCCACCAAGTACCGTGACAGCCCGGTGGAGGAGAATTTGCGCCTCTTTAACGAGATGAAGAACGGCACGGAGGAAGGGCAGCTGACGTGTCTGCGTGCAAAGGTCTCCATTGACGACCCGAACAAGGCAATGCGCGACCCCGTCATGTACCGCGTGAACTTGGAGCCTCACGCCCGCCACGGCACAAAGCAAAAAGCGTATCCGACCTATGATTTCTGCTGCCCCATCGTCGACTCGGTTGAGGGCGTGACTCACGCTCTGCGCACCAACGAGTACCACGACCGCAACGCGCAATACTACTGGTTCTGCGATGCCATGAACATCCGCAAGCCCCTCATCGAGGATTTCTCTCGCCTGAACATGGAGTACTCCGTCATGTCCAAGCGCAAGCTGACGAAGCTAGTGGACACGCACGTGGTAGATGGCTGGGACGACCCGCGCTTCCCGACGGTGCGGGCGCTGGTGCGCCGTGGCATGAAGATCGATGCGCTTCGCCAGTTCGTGGCCGAACAGGGTATGTCGAAGACCGTGAATTTTATGGAGTGGAGTAAGATCTGGTATTTCAACACGCAAATCCTCGACCCTACCAGTCCCCGCTACACGGTTGTGTCGAACACTCTGAGGGTTCGCTGCGCAGTGGAGGGCCAGCAGCACATGGAGGCCGACAAGCGCGCCTTACACAAGAAGAACGCCGAGCTGGGTGAGAAGACGTACTACAAGTCGGACGTCATCTTCCTCGACGCCGAGGACGTCGCGCTCATTAAGGACGGCGACGAGGTGACGCTGATGGACTGGTGCAACGCGTACGTGAAGGACATCAAGCGGCCCAGCGCCGCTGCTCCGCCGACGGACGCCACCATCGTTCTCCACCCCGAGGGCGATGTGAAGAAGACGAAGTTCAAGTTCACCTGGGTCCCGGAGAATGAGAAGTCGATCATTCTCACGCTGAACGAGTACGACCACCTGCTGACAAAGGCGAAGCCGGAGCCGGATGAGTCGCTGGACGATCTCATCGCGCCGGTCTCCCGTTACACGCAGGAGGCCCTCGGCGAGGAGGCGCTGTCGGTCCTGAAGAAGGGCGACATCATCCAACTGGAGCGCCGCGGCTACTACATTGTGGACGACGACTCCGCCGAGAAGAAGGTGCTGATCTACATCCCCGACGGACGCGATAAGGTTAACCACCTGTCGGCGAAGGCCCAACACCTGAAGACACTGCCTAAGAAGGCGTCGGCTGCTGATGATCTGGCGGCGAAGCGTGCCGCCAAGGCTGCCCAGAAGGCCGCGCAGAAGGCTGCTGCCGCTGCGAAGAAGAAGTAATGGTTTTCCTTGCGTTCTCAGGGGTCGAAAGGATGAAAAGCGCCTGTTATTGTTTCTAGCAAGGCAATCTGTTGTACCTGTGGTCATACTTCGTCCCTCCCGCTTTTGTTTTTCTTTTTTGGATTGCTGTTTTTGGTTGGTGATGCCCAGCACGGACAAGTTGCATTGTCGCGCTTTCATGTGCGCATTCTGCGTTGCGGAGCCGCTCATGAGGAAATCGTGAGTGATGGCAAAAGAGGCTGAGGGGAATTTATATTGGTCTAGCGAAAGGGAACCACTGCAGCCCCCTTTTTTTTTTGCGTGGTTGCAACGCCGTTCTCTCACTACCTTTATCATCCTCCAAAAAGAAAAAAGGAAGCTGACCTCAAAATTGCACTCTCTCTCACTCTCTGTGTTTATGGCTGAAAAGACTTAGAGAGCGTAGACCTCGTCAACTTGGTTTCTTTGCGGTTTTTGTTTTCCTCACATGGGTGCGGTGCGTTGTCGATGGTTTTAAGTATGTGCGTTTCTTTCCGGTTTTTCTTTGATTTAACACTAACAACAGTGATTTAATGTGTTCTTTACCTCGGTTATTACCTTTTTTTTTTTCAGCGTCCTCTCGGCTGAGAAGAGTCGTTGGCACTTGCGCAGCGCCAGCCGTACTGCCGTTGCGTCAAACACAAAAAGAGCACATTCCACACTTTCTTCGTTACGCGGAGAATGATCGCGCTACTTTGGACGCTGCTAAACAGCTGTTTGCATCGTTTTTTCCCCCTTTTTATGTTAGCGCAAACGGCGAAAACGCAGATGCGTATTCCAAATGATTTCAAGCGATGCACGTGCGTCGTCTTCAAGTCTGACAAAAGAGTTGTTTTTCGCAGTTTTCAGTTCTGTTATTTTGAACGTGGGAAAGTATGAGAGAATTTTTACCTTTCTACACTGTCTTCGCGCTCCTCTCTCCTTCTCTCTTTTTCCTTTGTAACGACAAACCCTTTTCATGGCTATTTCAATGCCATCGCTTATTTATTACTTTCTCAAAACGCAATGCGCGCCAACTTGAATACAATATCTGTTGCTTACCGAGCAGTACACAAACTCGTCTGAAGGGGCACGGAAAAGTGCTGATTGGATTGCTTTCTTATGCCGAAGAAGCCCTCGATATCCTTTGCCGATCTTGGACTCGGCATCCCTTTGCCAAGCGTCCTTGCAAAGTCGCGCGACGAGCGCCGCAAGGAGCAGCGTCTCGAGAAGAAGGCAAAGCAGGAGCGCACGCGAGATGCAATGGCGGAGGTGGCGGCGGCGCGCGATGTGGTGGCGCGACACAAGCGGCTCGTGGAGGCTGAAGGGGCACAGGAGCGCACGCAAAAGGAGCAGCGCAAGCGTGAGCTCTTCGTGGAGCACCTGAGGGCGAGAAACGAGCGCGAGGAGGCGGAGGTGAAGCACACCGTGGAGTTGGTGCAAACACAAGAGCGAATCATTTCTGAGATGAAGGCGGCGCGGCGCGAGGAGGAGCAGGGGGTGCGACGTGTGCGCGAGATGCTGGAGAAGGAGGTGGAGGAGAAGGCCAAGACGGCGCCGACGAATGTGCACATTGACGTTGATCGCACCGCCGAGGTGGAGCAGCAACGGGAGGGCCTTCCAGTGCTACGCGAGGAGCAGCCAATCATGGAGGCGATCAACGGAACAAGCCGCACCTCCGTGCTTGTGTGCGGTGAAACAGGTAGCGGTAAGACGACACAGATCCCACAATTTCTGTGGGAGGCGGGCTACGGCCACGCGGAGGGGGGCACCTTTGGCCGTGAAGGATGCATCCTCGTCACGGAGCCGCGCCGAGTTGCCGCTGTTTCAATGGCGCGGCGCGTTGCCGAAGAGCTCAACGTCACTTTTGGCGAGGAGGTGTGCTACCACGTTCGCTACGACAACAACCTGTCCGATGCGTGCAAGCTGAAATTTGCGACGGAGGGTATTGTGCTGAAAGAAATCCAATCCGACTTTCTGCTCAAGAAATACAGCGTCATCGTCATCGATGAGGCCCACGAGCGGAGCATCTCTTGTGATATTCTGGTTGGTCTGCTCTCCCGAATTGTGCCGCTGCGCAACGACCTGTTCCAAGAGGAACTGCGCAAATTCAACGGTGATGTGAGCAAGGCAACTATCAAACCCTTGAAGCTGGTGATCATGTCCGCGACCATGCGTGTGGCCGACTTCAAGGATAACCGCGCTCTCTTCCCCGTCATGCCGCCGCTCATCAACGTCGAGGCACGCCGCTATCCGGTCACGAACCACTTTGCCCGTCGCACGGAGCTGAAGGAGTACGTTGACCAAGCTTTCGACAAGGTGCGTCAGATGCACAAAAAGCTGCCCCCCGGCGGCATTCTTGTCTTTCTCTGCACGCAGCAGGAAATCAATGACTTGTGCGACCGCCTACGCCATCATTACGCCAAGACGAAGATCGAGTACTACGACAGCGGCTACACAAAGCACCGACTTCTCACCGGGAAGAGCGAGGAGGAGGTGGCGGCGGCGTCCAGCGATGACGACGACGACGATGGCAGCGACAGGGCCGCGGGAGAGGCGGAGGAGAAGGACGAGTTTGGCCTCCGCACGTCCGACTACGCCCTCGACGACGAGGGCAACGGAGACAATCGCGAGGAGCAAGAGACGGTGTACGAGGGACGACTCCGTCGGCCGCCGCAGCACGGGGGCCGTAAGCGGGTGCGCTCGGAGAAAAGCGCACCGGTGCGTGGCCAAGGCTTGGACGAGGATGAGACACGTGCAAGGGCGATGATGGATGGCGCAGAGGCGGAGGGGGAGCCGGAGGATGAGGTGAACGGCGAGTACGACACGCTGCACGTTCTGCCACTCTACGCGCTTTTGGACTTTCAGAGGCAGCAGGAGGTGTTCAAGCCCCCGCCCAAGGGCACGCGGCTGTGCGTCGTCGCCACCAACGTGGCGGAGACGTCCATCACCATTCCCAACATCAAATACGTTGTGGACGCTGGGCGGTCGAAGACGAAGGTGATCGACGAAGAGACGCGGGCGAGTTGCTTCCGCATCGAGTGGACGAGCCAGGCATCCGCAGAGCAGCGCAGCGGACGTGCGGGTCGTGTCGGCCCCGGCCACTGCTACCGACTCTACAGCACCGCCGTGTACTCCAATTTGATGCCGAAGCACGGCGACCCTGAGGTGTTGCGCACCCCGCTCGACTCCGTCGTGCTGCTGATGAAGCATGTTGGGGTGAAGAACGTCGGCGGCTTTCCGTTTCCCTCGCCACCGCGTGAGACGGACCTCAAGGCCGCGCTGCAACATCTCAACGTGATTGGCGCACTGGACCGAACACGCAATTTCAACATTACGCCGGTGGGCCGCAGTCTTGTCGCGTACCCGGTGCCGCCGCGGTTTGCGCGGGCGGTGCTCGAGGCGCTGCAGCGCAGTCGCACGCCGGCGGTGCACGACATGGTGGCCGCCATTGTCGCCGTCGCCACCACCACCACCACCGTCTTTACCGGGGAAGGCAACCAGCTAAAAGCGCGAAAGCTCAACGAGCACGCCGACACGCCGGCCGATCCCCGTCAAGCGCACATACGCGCTCTGCTGAACCCCGGCAGTGATCTGGTGACGTACCTGAACGCCTTCCGCGTCTACAACAAAGACCCCCGCAGGAGCTGCGCGATGTACTGTCTGGTGCAGAAGAGCATGCACGAGGCGAAGCTCCTCTACGCCCAGCTGCGCGTGCACATGCGTGAGCACGCCGCCGGCGACGAGGACGAGCTGGCAGATACGCTGGATGAGGGCGAGACGGTGATGGCGGAGAAGGAGGAAAATCCCTCCCATGGCGGCGTCGGCCTCACCAGAGAAACAGAGTTGCTGCTGCGTGAGGTGTTCATTCCCGGATTGATGGACCAGATTGCACGGCGAGCCACCGTGCACGAGTGCCGTTCCCTGTCCGTGGAGTACAACGACAAGCGCGCCACGAAGACACCCTACCTTGTTTTGTCAACGCGCACGATCGCCTACATCCACCCCACCAGCTCCGTTGCGCGGACGTTCCCGCCGCCTGAGTTGGTGACATTTGGTTTTCTGCAGAAGGTGCGCCGATCGGACACGAAGGAGGCACAGGCGATGATGATGGGCGTCACGGTGGTGACGCCGGAGTGGTTGCGCACCTACGGCTTTGAAGAGGAGCCGTAGAGCCTGCGTCGCTGTATTTTGTGCTGCTTCTGTGTGCGCGTATCTGTGTGCACAAGACTACTTCTTCGGTGGAAGAGGAATACTCTTTGGTGTTGGGTCGCACCACCGTTCGCAGCTGTACACTAGGCGATTCATAAGTTGCGTTTGGTAGGGTATTGAAGGTGATGGAAACAAACAAAAGAAACTCGGCGTGCCTGTTTTATGCCACGCATTGATCACTAAGAAACCTTTCATTTTTCTTCTGATTTTTCTCATTAATAACAGCGAGTAACGTACAGAATCGTCGAATAAACAAATACAGCAATGCAACATAACAGAACAAAAAACAACCTTAGTTTCTATCTGTGCGGTATGCACGTCTTCAGCCTTTTGCAGAAATAGCCGCGCACAATTGCCTTTGTGGTACGCCCAGCATCACTTGTACCTGGTGCGTTCCCGATTCTATTTCTCCATCCGCATTCCGCTTCTCCTTATTCCCCCACTCTCTTTCGTGGCTGTCACCTGCGGTTTCTCAGAAAAGCACATTTCCTCCCCAGTTCTTGAGGCGTTAGCAATGAACTTAGGCGTCGTTGGTGGCCCTCAAGGCCCCAAGGCGCTGCTCGACGCCGTCCGCGAGGCTGTGCGCGACAGCAACCTTGACGCGCTGAACCGCCTTGCAAAAGATTTTCTCTCTATCAACGACAACGTCACAAAGTGCCGCGACGAGAACGGCAACACCATCGTGCACCTCTCCCTCGACAAGAACCCCACCACGCTCGAGTACGTCATCCTGGCACTGCACGCGGACGTCAACGCCACCAATGCGCAGGGCCGCACCGCGCTACACGAGGCCGTCACGCACAACTACGTGGAGTGCTGCGATTTGTTGCTGGAGCACGCCGCGGACGACACCATTCAGTCCACCACGCAGTCGACGCCGTTCCACACCGCTGCCGCGTGCGGCAGCGTGGAATGCATGGAGGTCATTCTGCAGCACAGCGACGCCCCTGCAGAGAAGGTGAATGAGCTTGACCGGCAGCGCAGCTCCGCCCTGCACAAGTGCGCGTTTGACGGCGATGTGCGAGTGAGCCGGTGGCTGGTGGAGCACGGCGCCACCATCGACGTCGCCGACGCCACCAACGCCACGCCGCTGCTGGTGGCGGTGAAGATGGGGCAGATAGCGGTGGTGGATTACCTGCTGAGCCAGGGTGCGGATTGCAACCGCAGAGATCAGCAGGGCAACAGCGGATTGCACTTCTGTGCCATGCGGTGCGACCTGCCGGTGGCGCAGCTCCTCCTCAGCACCGGGGCGAATCCGCGTCTGGCGAATGCGGAGCTCAACACGCCGCTGCACGTCGCCGCCCAGTTTGCACGCCCCGACGTTCCTGCGTGGGAGCAGATGGTGGGCCTGCTGCTCATGGCCGGCTGCGACCCACTGCAGCTGAACGCGTCCAAGAAGAAGGCGAGCGACTACGTTGGCCGCGGACTTAAGAAGGTCTTCACAAAGGAGGCGGTAGAGCAGCGCACGCGCAAGGAGGCGAAGGCGAGAGAGGAAAGCGAGGCCGAGCTGGCCAGGGCGTGGGAGGCATGTTCGAAGTGGAAGACGAAGGTGCTCGCCGACGTCTCCGGTCGACGCGCCTGGGAGGCCGCGGAGGACGAGCGGCTGGCAAGGGAGAAGGAGGAGCGCATTCGGGCCGTGAACGATGCACGCATGGTGTACGAAGAAGCACTGGCGCGGTGCCGCTTCCAGGAGGCGGAAATTGTGCGAAAGAAGGCGCTGCTGGAGAAGTCCACCGCGAAGGCAGGCAACTAGCGCGTAGGAAAGAAGAGAGCGTTGAATAATATTTTTTCTCCTCGCTTCCCCGCATGATATCAAGAACGACTGCTGAAGGTGTGTTTTAGTTGCTGTCTCATTATTGCGCTTTTTGAAAGAATTACCCTCCCCCCTTTGTGCTTCTCTTAGTGCGATGGATTTCAATACCATGTAAAGTAGCCTGTGCACGGTGTGCAACTTACAGTGAAACAGAAAAGAATATAATTCGAAGGACGAATCCGAGAACGGTGATGCGTACTAAATGATCCCGTTACCTTTTTTTTTGTAAAACGAACGCTATTGCTTTCTCGAGGGGATAGATATTGAGAAAAAAGGAGATATCTTTCTTCTCTTCTCTTACTTTCATCGCTCGGCGAGGCGGCACTGCGGTTGACGAGTTTTCTCTTTCCACGCGGCGTGTGACGGAACGGAAAGCCTCCACTGGGTGAAGATGTAGCAGTGTCCATGGTTTTTTTTTTCTACAAGGCGGAGCTGCACGCTGACCTCACTACTCCTACACATCCTTTTCTTGGGTTTCTTTTTCCTGTCGCACCTGAAATAATGGCTGGACTACTAAGTAGCGACTTTGCAGAGAGCAGCTAAGATACACACATTTCATCGGATTCCATGAAGTCTGTCAAGGAGCGCGACGTTGCCGGGATGGCTGCCTTTGAGCTGGCTCTGCAGTACAACTACATCCGCCAAGACCGCTCTTACCACTTTGTTCAGCTGCTCACGGCGCTGTGCTCGTTCGTTTTCTTCTCCCAGTTGGCGGTCATAAACGTGCTGCTCGTGTTGGTACCTCTTGTGCCGCCCCTCGAGCCGCATGTTGAGTTTATTCGCCCTTACACCCATCCACTTCTCTTTGTGCTTTCTTTGATCGCACTGTTGCTGATTCGCGCCTCGAAGAAGCGGTTTGTGATCGAGCCGGGCGAACAGACGATGGAGCGACTTAACCGCGATGTTCTTGAGCCGTGCTTTGGTATGAAGTTCGATACGCAAATGGGGAAGTTGTTTTCTGACTTCCGCGCTGGAAGCCTGCGTGGCCGCGAGAACTTTTACTCCCTCCGCTACCTCGAGACTCCGTCTCCGCCCGCACAGTCGGCTAGTGCGGAAAGTTGAGAAGCCACTGAGGGTGGGGAGATCGCTGAGGTGTAGGAGAAAGAAAATAAGGGCAGTAACGGTAGGAGCGGCGACCTGTCTTCGCCCCTTTTAACACCGGTCTTTTTCTCTTGTGCGGATGCCGACGTGCGTGTATATTTGTGTTTCAAGGTGTTTGGTTTGATGACGCCTTCTGCTAAACGATGAACCACAGCACGAATTACTTTTTTCTCCCCAAAGAGAGAGAGAACTGTTTATTTAATGAGGAGCGATCAGTTGGGTGTGAATGGGTGAATGCGCCTTATTCCGTTAATGCGGCCTCTGTGTGATCTCCCCAGTGTTCGGCGTAGGACCATCACCAGTTTGTGCGGCAGTTTTCTTTTTTTGGTTTCACTGCGCATGATTAAAAAAAGAAGAAACAGGTTATATGCATACACAGCAAAACCAATTTCAGCGATGTGCTCTCCACCTCCCCCCCCTTCTATCCAATTCTATGTTCCCAAAGGAAAAGAACGCTCCTTTCTGCTACCCAGTCATCCTTCAGAAGAGTAGCAGCAGCAGCAGTAAAACTAACAAAAGCGTTGAAGCTACTGAAGTCATATTGTGTGCTCAAAACGTCCTACACGCACAACTGTTTTATTGCTAACGCATTGATCACTGAGGTCATTTTGCGACAATCTAAGTGGAAAACAAAACAAAGACAAAAACGTCTAATAATAAAGGCGAAAACACAAAAAATAATTTTAAAAAATGACGTTACAACGCTCGTGTTTCAGCGGATTGAGGGGCACTGGGCTCTTGGTTTTATTCACTCTGCTGGTACTGCAGCTCGGTGCCGAGGCTCGTCGCATCGTTGCCGTTGGCGATCTGCACGGCGACTACGAGCAGAGTGTGTCGGTGCTCCGCCTCACCAACCTCGTCGACAACAACACTCACTGGATTGGCGAGGACGCATTTCTCGTGCAACTAGGCGACATTTTAGACGTGGGCCCGGACGACATTAAGATTGTGAAGTTGCTGATGCGGCTGCAGAAGGAGGCGCAGGCGAGGGGCGGCGACGTGGTGGAGCTGCTCGGCAATCATGAGCTGCGCAACTTCCGCGGCGACTACACCGCCGTGGACCAAGCGAGTTTGGCGGCGAACGGCGGCAAGGAGGGCCGCGACACGCTCCTCTCCAACGCGACGGCGGTGGGCACGTACCTACGTACCCGCAAAGCTATCTTTCACTACGGCCCTTTTCTCTTCATGCACGGCGGCTTCTCCACCGCGACGGCCAGCATGATCACGAGTCTGAAGCGCGTGGAGGACTTCAATGCGGAGCTCACGCAGGCCCTCATGAACGGCACAATCTCTCCGCTGGCGAGTGACGGCCTCGATCTGGCCGAGGACGACGTCGAAGACGTGGGAAATCCCATCTTGGTGCGTAGCATTCTCAATGTGAAGTGCGACGAACTCGCAAAAGTGCTCAAGAAAAAGTTCCCTGGCATCGACTTCGTGGTGGTCGGCCATGTCCCGCACGACCCGCGCGACTTCAACGGCTGGCGCCTCTGCAACGGTCGGCTCATTGACATCGACTTCGGCATGTCGCGGTGGAAGAAAGGCGACCCCGGCCACGTGGCGGCGCTGGAGATCGAGGAGGCAACGTGGCACACACAGCTCATTGAGACCTCCACCGCCATCGGCCCCATCGCGACGGACGACGTGGCCGCGTCTGACGCGGTGACGGCGCACCATCTGCTGCGTCTCTCCATGCTAATTGTGGGGGTCGTGCTGTTGGCGTTTCTCATTGCGTACTGCGTGCCATTCCGGTCTGCGATCGAGCAAGAGCCGCTGCTGGATTGGCCGGCCACCACCTATGGTGCTGCGTAGCTTTTTAATCCGTAGACGTCCGGGAAAAAAAAAACTTGCGGCAACGCATTAGAATAGGAAATGCTGTAGGCTTCACATATTAAGCAGGAAAGGTCGTTTTGTTTTTTGCTTCGATTAAAGCGCTGCCTTGCATTATGTAAACGAGAAGCTCCTGCTGCCTTTCATCTTTTTGTTTTCCTTCTCGCTAAGTTGCTTTTGTTTTTTCTGTTTTGAGGACTCTCTTGTAGAGGCTGGAATACCAACGCTGAAGTGGCGCAGGCTGTAATGCTTCAGTTTTTTGTAAGGTTCTTTTGTGTCCTTTTTTATCACGCATTCTGCGAGTTGCTTCTGCCGCTTTTTTCTTTCCTTTCCTCCTGTCCGCATAAGAAGTAAGTTCGATGACGCAACGTGTTGCGCCTCTACGCGTTTACCAATACTATTGTGTGTGTGTGTGTGTGTGGCATGAAGAACTCTGTAGGAATTCTCTTTTCTTTAAAACATATCCATTTTTTCCTACTCTGTTTTGTAGCGCATCGATCGTCAGAGTTTAACTCACTGTAAGTTAACACACAGTTACGCGTCAAAACGTGGTGCGTGTAGAGTGGTGTGCGAGTGTACGCTGTTGTCGCCTCTGTCTAGCAGCCTTTGAGTCGCCGTTTGAAGAGAAGCACTAGAGAACGGAAGTGAAATACATTTGAATAGTGAAACACAAGCGCACAGCCAAAAGCACAGCATCTCAAATACACCCTCTCTGACACACTCCGCTCATAAATAAACAAAACGCGAAAACGAAAGCAATAAGAAAACAAACAAAACGGCGCCGTGCACGGCATAAATCCGCATCGATCAACTCTTTTTTGGTTTGACGGTGAAACCGTCCAACTGCTCCTATTGAGGGCAGCCGAAGTCATGTTCACAACGGTGCGAGGGGTTGAGTTGTGTCTCCGCGTGATGGGGGGCGATAACGATGGTATTGCGCCTACAAGCGTTGTGTTGGCTCTGAGTGAAGGCGACGTCTCTCCAAAAGTTGACAGGGGCGTTGTGGCTCCCCGCTAGATTGTTCGCTGCTCAATGCTCCTCTCTCTTCTCTCCCCTTCCTCCCCAGTTTATGCAGGTACATGTGCGTAATCAACACCGCTTCTTTTTTCTTTTTCTTTTTGACTTGCACGTGCGCTGAAACGCTGATACTTATCGCTGTGCACAAACTCACATTTCCGTCTAGAGGAAAAGGAATCTTTCCCTACCGACAACACGCAGTACGCAACGATAGAAAAGAAAACATCTTTCATGCCGAAACGCGAGAAGGAAAAGAAGTCGGCGGTCAACACCGCCATCTTGTCAAACCTCGCGGAGGAGGAGCGTGCGATAGTGGTGTACTTGGTCGGTTGCCAGGAAATCGACACGGCACAGGATCTAATGGTGCTAGTGAAAGTCAACAATGAACAACACTGCATAAGTCTGCGCGATGCCGTTAAAGAGGCGCAGGCGGGTGCATCAACCTCTGGAGATCCGCCGACGGCCTTCCTGCCGCAGCTGCTACCGCTGTCTCAGCAGGTAGTGCAGGCGGGAGGCTCGGCAGCCTGTGACACGCTGGTTAACTGCCGCGAGGCCCATCGCATCGAAGTCTACAGCTTACCGAATGTGCCGGGGGGTGGGGAGGCCAATGCGGGTCGACGAGGGAGTCGAGTGGGAGAGAAGAGGCCGAAGGCTGCGGCAGGCGCTGCCAGCGGGAAAGGGAAAGGTCACGCTGCGGGGTCGGGCGGTCACGTTGCCCCTCCTGAAGGCGCGCACTGTATCGGCGGCGCCTCCCTCTCGCTCATCCCCCTGCTCACCAGCACTTCGATGGACGCCATCGTTCCGCTGTCTGCCCCAAGCGTTGTCGTTGCTGCGCTGCGATTCCGCGTGTGCTGCCGGGATGCACCGCTGCTCACTCCGGAAGGCGTGCTGCAGTGCCGACCCGTGGTGCTGCGGGTGGGCGGCGTGCAGGGGCTTCCATCGACGCCAACGGGCAGCGAATCCGTGACGAAGGACGGCGCTGCAATGAGCACCGTCGCCTCGTCTCGTGTTCTGCGAGCGCGCGTGCAGCTGGGCGATGCGTGTGTCTTGACTCATGCCTTGTCCGTTGCTATGCCTTCCCCCTCTACTCCTACTACTGCTACTACCGCCACTTTAGTACCGCCTCGCCGGCCATCCCTAGAAGCCCAATCCCTCTCCACCCTCGCCAAGGCGGAAGCCCCGTTCGATTACCATGAACACGTGCTCTTTCTCGGCACAATGGGAAGTCCGTTGGAGGTCTACCGACAGCTGTACTCCACGCCGTGCACGGTGTCGCTCTGGCAGTCCTTCAACACGAGTTCAGCAGAGGAGGCGGCGACGTCGCCGGTGAAGGAGCAGACGAAGAAAGGCAGGTCGGAGACGTTGCTCGGAAGCGGCGGCTTCTCGGTGCGCGATTTTCTCTCGGACGACCAGTTGCGGTTCTCAGAGTCGGTGCAGCTGCTGCCCGATCGAACCACGGTGACTCTCGCTGGCGGCCAGACGTGCATGACGGCTGCAAGCACGATAGAGGTGGCCCTGGATTTCCTCCGGCCCTTCCCACCGCTTCAGCACGTGGACCAGACCGGCGCGTTGCTCCGCCGGAAAGCGTTCCTCACCCACGCCATTGTTCGCTTGCCCTATCAGGCGCCGTGGATGGCCGACTGTCTGGAGCTGCTGTTACAGGAGGTGACGTCCATCCCGCGTGCGACCGAGGATGTGCACCTTTACACCCCGCCTCCTCCGCCCCCATCGGCGGACAGTCAAGATGCCCTGGAAAAGACGACCTCTGGCGGGCGCACCAGCGGCGGCAGTGGAGCAAAGGCCTCCAATGCCGGAGGGGGTGGTCGCTTGGGCAGTAGCAGCCGCAAAGCGAAAGGGGGCGTGAAGCCGGCCACCGGCACAGCGGCGAAGATGTCGAGCCGAGTCGGCGTCTCGACCTCGCCGGAGCCTGTCGCACCGCTTCCAACGCACCGCTTCGACGCACCGCTGCAGCTGATAAGCCCTCCCGGACTGAGTGGCTTCGAGGTGACCGACGGCAAGGAGCGGGTGTGGTGCGTAGAGGGCACCGTGCCAGAGGTGCATCACGTCCTCACCCGGCTTACGGCGTTTCTGGAGACACACCAGTACGCCCACGTCGCAGCGGCGATGCTCTTCAACGCGGAGCTTTTTGTGCCGGGGCGTGCATATTTGTCGTTCCCTGCGTTGGTCACGCCGCCACCCGGGCTCAGCTCAACGACAACGGCTGCGGGCAGCCCGCACAGCTCCGCTGTTGGGGCGGTGGCGCTGGAGGTGGAGCCAAGCGGGACGGGCGGTCGATTTCACCGCATCCGCCTTCGCACCCCGCTCGAGGCGCTGCGCCAGACGCAGACCCACTACCTACGCCACATCCTCTCCGACGAGTGTCTTGGCTGTCTCCACTGCCTCTCCGCGCTGCTGCGGGCCACGACGATGCGGGAGGTGGAGGTGCGGGGCTGGCTGCCCTCCGCGGCGCTCCTCATCTCCCTGGAGCGTTCTTTTGGACAGACGCTGGAAAACGACGACTTGTACGGCGCCGCGCCGCTGCTACCCACCTCGCACGCAACGACCCCGACGACCCAGGCCGGCCGGCTGACAGACGCAAGTGAAATCCCGCTCCCCCTTTCCGGTTCTTCTGTCATGGACGGCGTGCTGGTGGGGAAGCTCGTGTTCTTTGACGGCACGATCAAAACGGGCAAGGGCCCTCGCCGTCCGATCCCGCCGGCGGTTCGCCAACGCTTCCCCGTCGTGGTGTGGATGGTCGTGACGGAGACGGAGGAGGAAATCCTCTGCGCCTTTTCCCACAGCGCCCCCACAGGACTAGTGCAGTACCACGTAGAAGGGCAGGTGGTGCAGACGGCCGGCGTGATGCTGCTGTACGTGCTGAAGTGTGTGTGCCTGGCGCGGAGCTTTACGCACAGTCACAACGAGGAGTACGACCAGCTGTTGCGGGAGCGGCAACACGCGCAGCATGCGAACTTCGTGCGACGGAGGATGCTGTGGCCGGTAGGAGCCGGGGCGAGTGGCACGCCGGCAAAATCGGATGGTCAAGACTCCGAGCGCCGTCTGCAGCACAGTCAGCGGACGGATAAAACAGCAGCAGCGGCAACGACGAGGTCTGGCGGACATGCGCAGAGGACGTCAACTTCGAGCAGCGATGACGGGGCAGATGGCGGCAACTGGCTGGCATCCGACTTCTATGACCACCTGGAACCGTCTCCGTCGTCGCGCGACGCTCCTTCTTTTCCCGCGACGAAGACAAAAGATCGACGCAGCGGGGATTCGGCTAAGAGCGGCGCAGAGGGGCGCCCGCACGCGCGTGACTTGGCAGCGGCACACAAGGCGATCATGGAGGACGAGCGCGCCATCACCGCGGACACCCTCCCCAGCCTCACCCCCACCCCCACCTCCGCCACCCCCACCTCTGGATCCCCCGTAGGCGGTGAGAGGCTGCCGCCGCTGCACCGCTGAGGGAGAACCCGAGCGAAATCGGCAGAAAGCACACCCACCCGGCTGAGTCTGCCGATCGATGAGAAACGAAGATGTACATTAACTTCCTACGCAGAAAAACTCTGTCATTTACAAAGAGACAAAAGAAGAAAAAGCCTGCTGGTCGAAATCTAGAAGAATCCTTTTCCAACATTCATTGGCAAACGATGGCGCCGACTGCTTTTCTTTGTTCCGATGAGAGCGACTGGAATGCGTTCCATGTAGTGTACGGAGTGTTCTCGATGAGCTCGTTTTGAGCTATTCGACAGGACTGGCGCATTACACTGCCTGCTCTCCCACCAGTTCTCATGCGGCGTTTAGAACTTCACCTCATGCCTCTCCTATCCCTTACTTCATCCAATGCGCTTTGTCGATCTTGCGAGGGTCGACGTACAGCACATTTCTGTGTCAACATTGAGAAGAATCAGCGAGGTTTTCTAGAGTGTATTCACCGCCGTCTTTTTTTTTCATGGTGTGCATGGCTTCGTAGGAGTGCCTTGTCCATTTATCTAAAACAAAACTATATACCTGACAATCGGTCTCTCGCATCACGTTGATGCACAGAAGCACAGTAGTCAAACCGCATTAAATTCTGGCCAAAGAAGGGGCGTACCAGCACGAAAAGGGTCGCACATATTTCCACTTGTTGGGCTCTCAGCTACATTCAAACCCAAGAAGAAAAAAGAACCGACCAGAGCGCAGCAATGAAGCTCATACTGAAGACGATCACAGGAAAGCAGCACGAGGTGGAGGTCGAGCCGACCGCCACGATCCTCGATGTGAAGAGGCTTGTGGAGGACGAGTACGAGCCGGCGTCGCTGCGGTTGTGCTACAACGGTGCAGTGCTGGAGGACAGCAAAACGGTGGTCGACGCGGGTGTGAAGGAGGGTGAGTCGCTCGTTTTGGCGGGACGGAAGCGCAAGATTCCGAAGCCGCCGGCGCCGCCTCCGGCCGATGCGCACAAAGCCGAGCTGCCGACTTCTTCCTCTACCGAGGCAACGACGCCTGCCTCGGCGGCACCGGTGGTGGCGAATAACGGGTCGGCGCCCTCCTCGCTACCGGAGGCCACGACGCCGTCGGATGCAACGGCTGCGGCCGCCAACGCTCCCGCGCCGACACCGTCTTTCCTCGCCGCGGCAGCCCCCGCGTCGACGTCATCGATGCCGGAAGCCGCCGCGCCCGCCGCCCCACCCGCCGTCAATACCTTCGGCGCCCCCACCAACCTGATCGACGAGGTCTGCTCGATGGGCTTCGAGGACCGTCATCAGGTGGCCCTCGCCTTGCGCGCTGCCTACATGAACGTGGACCGCGCCGTGGAGTACCTCGTCGACGGTATCCCGCCGCACCTCGTGCACGAGCTCACGCGCGACACCACACCGGCGGCGCCTTCGCCAGCGACGACGTCCACGCGGGGTGCGCCGACGTCAGCGGAAGCGTCCGCCGCACCGGCCCCCACCACCGCCTCCTCCGGCACCACCGCCCCGGTGCCGTCCGGGCCGGAGTCGGAGCTGCGTGCCGCCCTGGCTGGCATCCCCCAGTTCGATCAGATTCGCGCGCTATACCTGCAGAACACCGAGACGCTGCCCATCGTGACGCAGCAGATTGCCTTGCGCCACCCTGCGGTGTACGAGCTCATTGAGCGCAACCCAGAGGCTTTCTTGGCCATCATGAGCGAGACCGGCAGCCCGGGGATGACGGAGAGGTCACCGCCGCAGAGCGGGACTACCGCCGCGTCCACCGCCTACGGGACCGCAAGGCTGGATGAGGAAGGTGGCTTTATGAACCAGCTTCCCGCGGAGCTGGAGCTGACCGACGCGGACCGCGTCGCCGTGCAGCAGCTGGTGGAGCTGGGTGGTGGCATGTGGGATGAGCAGAGTGCCTTGCTGGTGTATTTGGCAACGCAGCGCAACCAGGAGGTGGCGGCGAGTATTTTGTTTGAACACGGAGGCGTGCCGCCGGAGCTGCTGACCGAGATCGCCAATCAGATGGCGGAGCAGGATGAGGACGAGGACGAGGAGGGAAATGAGGGTGAGCAGCAGTGAGCAAACGCTGGCTTCTTCTTTTTTGTTTTGTTTTTCGTCAGCGATTTACGTTGTGAGGGCGGGGTTTAGGGACGAAGTGTGCGGATTTCTTTGAGTGCATCATTGACTCTTCAGTTCGGCAGCTGACGACCCAACTCATTTTGTTCCTCGCGTTTCTGGCAACTATTTACTTTATCTTCTTTGTTCTCGTCGTTGTTGCTTCCTTCCTCGGTCTTGGCCTTTTTGTTTTGAAAAAAAGTTCTTCAACTCTCTCCGTTTTGTATTCGTTGTTGTCAACGTTTTCGGAGTTTAGCGCGTTTCTTCTGGATAAGGGCGCAAGCCTCTGCGTGTTGCTTCTCCTCAACGGACTGATCGCCGATATCGCTGCAATGTGTTCGCCGCCTTTAGCGAGCACTCCGCA
The DNA here is from genome assembly GCF_001293395.1 of Leptomonas pyrrhocoris. Lineage (NCBI taxonomy): Eukaryota > Euglenozoa > Kinetoplastea > Trypanosomatida > Trypanosomatidae > Leptomonas > Leptomonas pyrrhocoris. Next base: position 1,730,694 of record NW_015438360.1, read on the forward strand.
GTAATTAAAATATAAATATATATATTTAACAAAAATGGGTAAAGAGAAGCAAACGAAACAAGCAAGCGCTCCACCACCTCCAAATTCGAACCGTGGCTTTCTTGGCGTATATCTATTCTAAAAGGCGTGAATCGAAGAAAAGCAACACCCACAGCCGTCTGTCTCCCCCCTCTTCTCTACCCTCCGCATCTTCTCCTCCGTCAAATACTTTCTTGTTTCTTCACCTCCCACCATTTTCCGCAGAGCCGTAAGCTCCGCCTCCTGCCAGGTGTACAGATACACTCCTTCTTTTTTTTTTCACACGACGGCAGTTTTTTCTTCTTCTGTGGCTGAATGCGTAAGTGCGGTGCTGCAGGAAGCGCTGTGGTGTTCGTTGTTGCCGCTGCGTCATCGTTTAAAAAAGAAAGAAGGAAGGATAAGGGAACCGCCTCGCACCGTATTAAGTGATTGCGCCACCTTTACTCGACCACTGCGGTTGGGGTATCACGCATACATACCCCCCAAAGGAGGTGCAAAACTGTGTGCATCGCGTTCAACGCTGAAAAGAAAAGGAATAGCTAATATGATGGACATTGCGACCGAGCCGGAGGTGCGCTGGGGAGCCCACGTGATCGCCCAAATGCTTCGCAAGAAGCAGTTCGCCGACGTCCTTGAAGCGCTGCGCCAGAACGAGCTGAACCGCACCCTCGACCTCACCGCGCTGGTCTGCATGGGCGTTGGGGCTGTCGTTGGGGCGGGCGTGTTCGTCATCACCGGCCAGGCCGCCTCCCTCTACGCCGGACCCGCCCTCTCCCTCTCCTTTGTTCTCTGCATCTTTCCTTGCCTCTTTCCTTGCCTCTTTACGGGCTTGTGCTACGCGGAGCTGTCGGCGATGGTGCCGGTGGTGGGGAGCACCTACACCCAAACTTCCCTCGCGCTGGGGGAGCTGGCGGCGTACATGGTGGCGGTGTGCCTCACGCTGGAAAACTTGGTATCGGGCTCGGCCGTCGCGGTGAGCTGGTCGGCCAGCGTGTGCGCCTTGCTGCGGGAGTTGGGGGTGCACTTTCCAGAGCTCTTTTCCCACTCCCCTGTCGTCGTCGACGGCTACCACTTTGTTGCCTCGGGGTCGATTTTGAACCTGCCGGCGGTGGTGATCTGCGCCGTGGTCACGGCGGTCCTCTGCGTGGGCATTCGCGAGTCGGCCATGGTGAACAACGCCTTTGTGTGCGTGAAACTCGGTGTGCTCAGCTGCTTCGTCTGCTACGGTCTGTACTACGCCGTCGGGCACTGGGACACCTTCAGGGAGAACATCACGCCTTTCATCCCGCCGAACGAGGGCTCCTTCGGAAAGTTCGGCACCAGCGGCGTCTTCCGCGGCGCGGGGGTCGTGTTCTTCGCCAACGTCGGCTTCGACACCATCTGCGCCACCGCGCAAGAATGCAAGCAGCCGCAGCGTGACCTGCCGCGGAGTCTCGTGCTGACACTCGTCATTTGCACGTGCTGTTAATGCGCCGTGACCATCGCCTTCACCGGCATGATGCACTACACGGAGCTGAACGTTGACGACCCCGTCATTGAGGCGCTCGTGCACGTGCGGGCGCCGTTCCTGCTGCGCGCGCTCGTCGACGTTGGCGCCATTGCGGGACTGACGTCGGTGTGTCTGATGGCCTTTCTCGCCATGCCGCGTCTGCTGCTGACGCTGGCGAAGGACGGCCTCATCTCACCCGCACTGTCGCGGGTGCACGTGCGGTGGCACACCCCGGTGGCGGCGACGGTGTGCTCTGGCGTCGTCGGTGCTGCCGTGGCGGGCGTCTTTCCGCTGGATATGCTGGGCGAGCTCATCTCCTTTGGGACGCTGGTGGCCTTCTTGTGCGTGTGCGTCTCCATGTGGCGTCTGCGCTGCACGGCGCCGAACTTCCCGCGCCCCTTCAAAGCGCCTCTTTTCCCCTTTACACCGGCGCTAGGCATTTTGTTTAACACGGTGCAGCTGCTCGCGCTTCCCCCGAGCACGTGGCGCAACTACAGCGTCGTCGTGGTCATTGCCTTTTGCTGGTATTTCTTCTACAGTCGTCATCACAGCACACTGCAGGTTCACCCGTCCTCGGCGCTGCACAGAACGGATCATGCGCTCTCTGTCGGCGTGGCGGCCGCTGCGGTCGATGAAGAAGGGAACGCAGTTGGTGAAGAAGACGAAGCCGACATGCTTGCAGAAATGGAGAAGGCCGATCGAAGGTTGACGTGCATCGAGGAAGACTCCCGAATGACGCACGCCACTTTGAGAGAGGACGATATGCCGCTTCATTGACCTCCTTTTTTAGAAACCCTTTTTACCGTACTTAATGGAAACATGTGACGTATGTGCTGCTGTGCTGAGGTTTGACCTCTCTACATTCAAGCCGAGTCAAGAGCAGTGAACCGGGGACGATCGGTTCTTTTTTCTTTCTTGAAGTCGTACGTATCGTTACATACATCAATACACATATATGTAGGCTTTCACGTTTTATCGAATTCGCTTTTTACTGTTTTATCTGCTTATGATGCACTCCTGACCGCCCGTAGAGCCGGAGGAGCGACGGACTGCATCCGTATATCGTATCGGTTCACATTTTCTTTGCCAATAGCTTGGTGACGTCCTTCACCTTTCATAAAAAAAGAGCTCAAACAATGCAGAGGAAAAGAACGAGAAGGGCTCTCTCTTCAACGCCACTTCACGTGGAAGTGGCGGCGTTTCAGCGCTGCCGCTGGGCACCACTGGGAATGAAAATGTGAAAAGGTCAATATAGTGCTCAAACGGGATGATGCAGTGTTCTTCAAGTGAGGGACATCATGTGGCCCTTTTGTTTTGCGCTGCGGCGCCTGCAGTTCAGCAATTGACACGGCGCTTCCCATTGTACTTTTTCCTTCTCCTCCACTTCCCCGTATTTTTTCTCTTTTTTTAGTAAGGCAGTAATCTAGGCCTGCGTACTCGTGACGTTGAACGTTCTCGCATTAACAATTTTCACGCCACAAGATCAGAAACGTCAGCTTCGCCGACCGCGTCTTGTGCCTGCAAAAGCACGAATAAGCCACCACGACTGTTAGAGTAGTTCTTTCTGTTCTATTTTACCGGTGTTTCTTCTCGTCCGCTTTGGACGCACCTTCTTTTTTTTTTCTCTTTCTTTTCGTTTCTTTGTTGTTGACCGCGTTTGCTCGTCTTCGCTTCCCACTATCCGGGTTTTTCTCCCCTCCCCTTCTTTTCCCCTTAGACCAAACACCACTACACACCCGATCAGCCGTTGGCGCTTCCGCGTGCAGCGAAGATGATGTACACGGGCGAGATTGAGAACGGGCAGATGCACGGCCGCGGCTGCCTCGTCTACCCCAACAAAGAAAAGTACGAGGGCGACTGGGTGTACGGCAAGCGCCACGGCCACGGCGTGTACACGTACGCGGATGGCAGCAAGTATGACGGGGAGTGGGTGGAGGACAAGGTGCATGGCAAGGGCACGTGCTACTACGCCAGCGGCAACCGCTACACCGGCGACTGGACCTTTGGCCGCATCAACGGCCGCGGCACCCTCGAGTACGCCGACGGCGATCGCTACGACGGTGAGTGGAAGGACGGCCGTATGCACGGCAAGGGCATCTACTACTACTCGAACGGCGACCGCTACGAGGGCGAGTGGAAGGATGACAAGCGCCACGGCAAGGGCACGGTGACCTACGCCGGCTCCGACGGCAGCGTATCGGAGAAGTACGAGGGTGACTGGGTGGAGGGCCGCATGCAGGGCTGGGGTAAGTACTACTACGCCGACGGCGGTGTCTACGAGGGCGAGTGGCAGGACGGCAAGATGCACGGCAAGGGCACCTACATCTTCCCCAACGGTAACAAGTACGAGGGCGAGTGGGTGGACGACGTGAAGCAGGGCTACGGCGTGCTCACGTACGTCAACGGCGAGCGCTACGAGGGCTACTGGCTCGACGACAAGGCGCACGGCACCGGCACCCTCACCTACCTGCAGGGCGACCGCTACACCGGCGAGTGGTACCAAGGCAAGAAGCACGGTCAGGGCACGCTGGCCTACAGCAACAAGGACACCTACGAAGGCGAGTGGCGCAACGACAGCGCGACGGGCCACGGCGTGCTCGAGTACGCGAATGGCTGCCGCTACGAGGGCGGCTGGCTGGACGACCGCCGCCACGGCGAGGGTCAGCTGCTGCTGCCCGACGGCTCCAGCTACGAAGGCGGGTGGGTGAACGGCAAGAAGGAGGGCCGCGCTCGCATCATTCTCAAATGCGGCTCCGTCTTTGTCGGCAACTGGAAGGACAACCAGATCGTGGGCCAGGGTGAGTTCCACCTGTCCGATAACTGCGACCTCAGCAATCCCGACTACTGAGTAGAAGAAAAGAGTTTCATTTTTTGGCGTTCTCGTCTTTTTCAGTTTATTTGTTTATCGCTAAATGTAGAACAATCGCACGTGCTCAGCAGCTCCTTTTTTTCATTCCCGCCTCACTCGTTGGCACTCTTTCTCATTGCCTCTGCCTTTCTCTTTTTCGAAAGTCACCAGTCTGCTTTCTCCCTGATGGTTTTCCATTCTTTGCCTCCTGCGGAATGGAAGTAGAAGAGCTGCCGCTTTCCGTTTTTAGATGGAGATCGTCCTGGCTTTTTTTGTTTCTCACGAACGTTGCAAGGCGTGGCATCACCTGGGCGTGCGCGGCGAGGGCTCGATAAGAAAGACACCTGTACATATTGTAGGCTTCTGTTTTGTGTCCTCCATCAGCCCTTTCCGGCCACCGTTGATTTGTAGGGTGGCGAATGACAACTCTCTGTCATTTTTTCTTTCGCACCTTACCTTCTTTTTTTTTGCTATCTGTTCGCTTTTTATAGATATCTTTCTGTGTGCTTGTTGAGGTGGCGTTATTCAGTATATTTATGTTTTTTCCCTCCACGACTGGATATGGCGCTTGTCTGGTTGCAGGCGCCCGCAGGAGCGCGCGCACAACGCTGACGGGTACGGCCGCACTAACCAACGGACACCCGTTCACACCTGCATGGCAGCGAGGCATTGAATCGCCCATCAACCAAGATGCAGCAAATATTTGATGTAGGTGAAGTGCCGAGAGCAGCGCAGTGTGCGGACCTTGTGCAAGCGTGGCGACTGTTTCATACCCTCCCTTTTTTGTTTCTTCGAAATGCACTTTCAAGTGTGTGTGTGGTGGTGGTGGTGTGGTGGGGGGGGGGGAGGGTGGAAAGTTATGGTGGTCGCTGATTTTTTGGTTTTGTTCTGAACTCCTGTTCTTTCCCGTCGCAGCTCTCACCGGCCTCCTCGGCCTCCTCTCTGTGGTGAGTGAGGCGTCGTAGGGCCGGGTTTGTAAGGGTGGTAGAAATGTAGAACAGAATGCAAGTTTATCGGTAATGATGTGTGTGTGTTTGTGTGTGTGTGTTTCTTGAACATCAGCTGGTTGGCGGTTTCTTGCATGCCTTTTTGTCTTCTTTTGTTTTTTTCTTCTCTGGAGTCTTTCGATGATGCGACGGTGAGGGTGTCTACAATAGAACGCACACACACACAAGGTATGAAGCAGAAAATACAAGGGACCAAACATGCTCCACGAGTACGCGCGTCACGAATGCGTGCGCGGAGCTCAGCACACCTGCAAGAAGGGTCGATCGGCGCGTTCGCTTGCCTCACAGCGGCGACGGCGTATGGTGCCGTGCGTTCGAGAGCAGTGTGCTGTGCTTTCTGCTTCTTTCGTAGCATTGCCGCCGCGCCGTACGAAGAAAAAGTCGGCGTGTGAAAGGTGACATTCGAAGAAGCGGGCCGGCGACGCAGCGAAGGTAGAAGGTATTGTCTTCTCGAATGAAGAAGTCGAACTTCATCCAGTGACGAGAAACAAAAAGGCGGCGTCGTGTGTCTTCTTTGTAATTCTCCTTCCACAGCAGCACCGAGGCGCTTTCTCCTTTCACTCCTTTCTTTTTTCGCGTTCTCTTCTTTCTTCTCCCCTTCTTTCTTTTCTTTTCAATGCTGTGTGCGCACGCAAACGCACCTCCACCCCACACGACCCCGCAGTACCTTTCTTTCTGATTGGTGCAGATGCCCTCTCACGCGAGGGGATCAGCGTTCGTCCCTGGACCCCTTCTTGTTTGCCTCCCGTATTTGCCCTCTTCGTCCCTTTAACTTGTTGTCAGCGTTGCCTTTCGTGGTTGTCTAGTCTTCACAGATGTGACGTCGGTGAGAGGTAATGCAAGAAATAAGGAGGGCAGCGGAGACAGCGAAAGGGACCAGTTTGCGAAGACTTGGTTTTTCTTCTCCACACGGCTGTAGGCGGCGAGTGGCAACAGACCATCTTGCTGCTCTTTGCCTTGCGCGCGAAGCGACGGTGATCACCGCGACGTGCGATGCATGCGGAAGGAAAAAATATATAAGATGTTCTCGTTGAAGGAGACAAGGAAGCAGCATGAGGATCCGCAAAAGTAAGCAACACACTCCCCGACCCTGTTCGTTTGCTTCCTCGCAGACAAAAAACCACATTACATCGTTGAAGGGAGAGTTTACTATCATTGTGTGTTTTGCGAAGGAGAAGCGGAAGGGTTTAATTGATATGAGAGAATAAAAGGGTAGTTCCAATTACCCATTCGATGACAGGTAGAGACGCTGTGTGTGAGTCCATTCTGTTGCACAGTTCTGGAAACATAGGAGTATGGCGTACAATGTACGCGCAATCTCTAACCCCATCGGCGCTCGCTGACGCCGCCGCCACGGGTGTTGTGCGCAATTGGGGGCCTCAAAGAGGTCCCCCGTCAGGCGGTCGGTGTACCCGCAATACGCTCAAAACACGTCCCTAAGGGATGACGAGCCACGCGGACGTATGGGATGAGTCCGAAGACGCAGACTCGCGTCTTTCGACGAACTTGGGTAAAGGAACCCGTGCCGGCGTTGGTAGCGCGGCGTCACGGAGTGGGCGTTGAGTGGAATTCCACCCTCTGCTCTTCCCCATGGGGCCGCCGCGTGGCAGACGCTTACGGCACCACGGCGATTTTGACCCACGGGGTGGAGGAGTCGCAATTCGAACTGAACCCGCCCCCTGCAGTGCCATCTGCCGGGGACAACGGGAATCTGCTTTCGTTTTGTGACTCCGACTTTTTTTTTTCAAGCATTGATGGGAATTGCTTGACCACGCTGAAAAGAGCAAGGTTTCTGCTTTATTTGTACCGTGGCTGCGAATGATTGAAAATTCTTCAAAAAATCTGATGTTATCGCATCTCAAAAGCCTTAGAACCAGGTTGCTTATCTCCACTCACTCCACGCAGAGACTGTTCTGCACCAACAGACACGCACACGATACGCAGGCGCCACATAACCCTAGATGGGTGTTTTTTTCCTCCAGCTTAGGTCACTGAGAGGGGGCTGCCGCGTTGCGTTCTCTTGTTTTTCCCCAAAGGGGCCCACCGACACACATGTCGACACACGAAGGCTCGAGTGAATCAGACCGACCTTCCGTCATGCTACGACCGAGCGTAGCTGAACCGAGCACCAGTGACATACTGGTCTACTGAGTTGGATGAAGCGTAAAAAGAAGACGGCACAATTCCAGCAGTTGCTGCGGCCACTGGATGCCCTTCCTGGCGGCTAAGTTTTTGTTTTCTGGCGAACGAGCTCGGAAAAGAGAGGGGACTTCGATCACCGCAAATTATTTTCCAAACACAACGTCTGTAGACGTTTTTGCGCAGAGGAGTAATCTGCATGCAAATGCGTTTCCTGAACACATTATGGACGAGCACGCTGGCATTTAATCTACCCAGCTTGAATGGCAAAAAAGCGCCTTTTTATTCTCTCTCTCACTATCTTTTAGACTTCGAAACCTTTTTCTTCTTCCCCTCAGGTCGTGTGGGCTTCGGTGACTTGTCGAACCAGGAAGAGACTCTTCTCCTTTTTGTTTTTCACTTTTCTTTTTCCTACTTGCTCAAGACTCGTGACGCATGCGACGGCGGAACAGCATAGGTGCCTTTTTCATTCTTATTTGAAGGCTGTTAAACTTGCTGTTGAGGCTGAAGGTGTCGGCCAACGTCGATCTCTACATGTATGCTGCCGACACTGGGAGGGGAAAGCACCCGGTCTTTTCATTTTTTCTGCCTTTTTTCTTTTAAACTGTTTATATATATATTATCTTCTTGGAGTTTCTCGGGTCTGAAAAGGAAAAAAAAAACACACATGCTAATTTCACATCACAGGAAACAGAAGCGCGATGGATGTGTCGGTGTTTGCACCTTAAAAGCGCTTGGTTGTTTGCTAGACTCCCGAAATAAAAAGAGGGGAGTTGAGGACTGCGCGCGCTGGCTTCGCGAGCAACGCGCAGCTGCCACCGTGAGGCTGTTGTAAAGCTTTGCGATTACAGCACTGCTTTGCACGAGTGACACAGAAAGCAAAAAAAAACCTATTGAGTACGACAAAGGCACCAGAGCAGACCTTTCCTAAAACGCTGCTTTTTTTGTCGTTGCCCTCATATTTTCGGTATTGGGTTTATCGCTGTTTTACAGCCTTGTTTTCACCACATCTCTCTCTCCTTTCTTCTCACGGGCCTGCAAAGGATTGCTTGTCGTCCTTTCTCACACTTCTACAGTCTTTCGCACCTTTTCCATGTGGGTGCTGACGTGCAAAGCACCCTTTCTTCTCTCCGCACACGTATAACCGCCACTTCTGTTTTCCTTTTTTTCAAGTCCACATCGTGCAGCTACCGCCCTATTGACCACTCCCCTTTTTCTTCGTGCTGTTGTGCGAATTTCAGCTAACGAGAAAGCAAGTGAACAACCTCTAAGTGTTATCCACCTCTGTTTTTTTTTCCTATTTTTGTGCTCAGCGAAAACACACCGTTACTCACGCAGGAGCGCCTCCCAGCTTCGCGTCACACAATGGAAACACTCAAAGGCTTCGCGCGGCGCACCACGCAGAGCCTGCGCGAGATGGTGTCGGGCGGCGAGTCATCCCCCGCGGACGCGCGGTTGACGGAGATTTCAAGCAAGGTGAAGACGATGGAGGCAAAGGGGGAGGTGATTTGCCAAAAGGTGATCCAGGCAGCTCGGCTCATGGAGGAGCTCGGCACCACCTTGAAGGAGCTGGGGGAAGAGTACAAGGGCGTGCCGGACCTCCCAAAGGAGAGCCGTGAACTCGCCGAGGACGTTTTTATTGTCGGCATCAAGCTCATGGAAACCTCGCAGGAGCACCAGAAAGGGCTGAAGGACAACGGCTTCGAGCTGCTGCGTGCCTTTTCGAAGCAGTGCGCGCACCTTCGCGAGGTGGAGGAAACGCGACGACACCATCAGCTCGAGTACGACTTTTTCAAATCGAAGGTGCAAGACCTCCGCTCCGTTCCTCAGAAGGACTTCACGCGTCTGCCGCGCAATGAGCAAATCTTAGAGAGCTGGCGGGTGGAGTTGTGGCGCGTGTCGGAGCAGAGTAAAGCGCTGTGCTCGCAGCTCTACGTGGACGGCCGCCGCGCGATCGATCGAAGTGTGCTGACGACGGTGCAGGTACTGCACAGCTTCGTCGAGATCGCCTCTTCCGGTTTCGCGCAGACCTTCCAGAGCGTCCGCCTGCCGTCCTACCCGCTGGAACCGGTGCTGCCGCCCACCGCCCTCCCCGCCGCGCCTGCACCCTCTTCGAGCCCCGCCGTCCACTACGGCGCTAGCGGCGGCAGCTACGCCCCGCCGTCGGCCCAGGGCTACGGCTACGCCGGCGGCAACACCAGCGCTTCCGGCAGCTTCAACGTCCCCAGTAGCAGAGCGAGCCTTCTCGGTGCGAGTGGCAACGGTGGTGCGCCCGCCCCGGTAGCACCGCCGGCTCCCGCGGCCAGCGCCGGCTCCTTGCTCGGGCCCCACACCCCGCTGACGTACGCGAGCGCCTCTGAACGAACCGATGCGACAGGCGGCGGCGCGGATTACGAACCGCCGCCACTGGACTCCTCCGAAGGGCGTGGAGACGCCTCAGGAGGGTACCAGCCACCAACTGTGTAGCGCGGTCTTCCGTTTCATACCTGTTCGAGCCTTTATAAACACCCACCCCCACCCACACACATATGAAGGAAAAGGTCCGTGCCTCTTCGTTCAAAGGGAGAAGTGCCTCCATCTGCCTTTACCGCCGTCGTCCTCTGCTGCGGATGCGTTCTTTCGCGATGACAACTGTTGTCTCGAAGCCGCAGCAGAGGATCTCTTGAAGAGAAAAAGACCTCTGTTCTGTTCCTCGTTTGCGCGCCGTATTCTCTTTCTCTTTTTCCTTTTCCTTTCGAGATGCGTTGCTTTGTTGTTGCTTAGATGCCATACATCGCAGCTGTGCCGCAAGATGGCGCCGCTCTCTTGCGTTTTTATTGCTGTTGCGGGAGTTCTCGTTGTGTTTCCTCCTTGACGGAAGAAAAGGAAAGGAAAAGCAAGAGCGTGCGGGCCGATGAAGAAGAGGACGATATGTAGAAGAAGCAGATAAATACTCCTCCCCTCCCCCTTTTTAAAAACTTGTTTTGCGGATCTTACACCCGAAATAGCGTAGCATGCAGGTGACTTTTAGCGGTGCCTCATCCTTTGCTCTGGGACATGCGGTTTGTGCCACGCAATGTGCGTCTGCGCTCTTCCTTCCCTCGACGTCTCTCCCTCCTCCCTCCCCTTTTCTCCCCCTTTCTCCCCCTCTCGACACCGCTCCAACTTTTACCGCTTGCGCTGCTGACGGATGCCTAGCGAATCTGTTAAAAGACAAAAAGGGTTTCTTTGTGTCACTACTGTTTTCTGCTGCTCAACACTGCTCAAACTGCAGTGGATTCATCTGTTGACGAAAAGCATCAGCTTCCCTCCTTACTTTGTTACTATTACCTATTCCGTATAGTCCTATACACATCCCCGTCTGTCAACGAATTATGCCCGACGCCTACCAGCTCATCCGCAACGCGACCACCGTCTTCGAGTACGGTGGAAAGAAGTTCCTGATTGACCCGATGCTGGCGCAGAAGGGCGCCTACCCGGGCTTCGAGCACTCCGCCAACTCCGAGCTCCGCAACCCTCTCGTGGACCTCCCGATGCGTGTGGAGGACATTTTAAAGGGCATCGACGCCGTTATCCTGACCCACACCCACCCGGACCACTGGGACGAGGCGGCGGTCCAACTCATTCCCAAGTCACTCCTCTTCTTCACGCAGAACGCGACGGATGCGGAGCTGCTCAGGTCTCAGCGCTTTACCAACGTTCACATCATGGAAGAGAGCGGCACCGACTTGGGAAACAACATCACGCTGCACAAGGCACCTTGCCAGCATGGCTCCGACAAACTCTACTCCGTTCCCCAGCTGGCCGAGATGCTTGGCCAGGTGGCTGGTCTTGTTTTCCAGCGGCCGGGAGGCAAATCGGTGTACTTCGCGGGGGACTCGGTGTGGATCAGCGGCGTGGAAGAGACGCTGCAGAAGTACAAGCCCGATTTTGTCGTGTTGAACGCTGGCAACGCGACGCTGGATGACTTCGGGCCGATTATCATGGGTGAAAACGACGTGATGCGCACCTTGGCTATTGCGCCGGATGCGGTGGTGATCGCGCAGCACATGGAGGCCGTCAACCACTGCGTGCTGACCCGCCAGCAGTTGCGTGAGTTCGTGGAGAAGAAAGGCATCGCCTCGCACGTCTTCATCCCGGCGGATGGCGAGTTCGTCCCTGTTGCGTAAGAGCACAGGAAGACGAGACTCCCTCCCCTCTCCTTCTGGCGGTGGCAACACAAAAAACTATTTTGCCAGGATGCTACAATGCGTTGTCGCATAGCGTTCTTGTGAGGCAGTCCAGGTGCTTCATGTCACACCTCCTCCCCCTTATTTCAAGGGAGCCAACAGCATTACCACAACGAGAATTCTGGTGCTCTTCTACCTTTTCAAGTTGTACTGCTGTTGCTGTTATTATTATTATTATTATTACTATTATTATTACTACCTTAACCTTCCTTCCTTTGCGTAGTCGACGAGAAGCGAATTCGATGTGGACGAGGCTGTAAGAGAAAATGGGTAAGCTAGGGTGAGAAATTATCGAGGGATATCGAGTGGCGCAAGCCACGAGATCAACACATGTCACCCAACATAGTACTAGTATAGGGGTACTCTCCTCGAGATGCCCCTATAAAAGGACTGTAGACTTTTGTCTTGTGAAAGTCGGGAGCAGAAAACGCTGTTTTTACACACCACACGTTTTCCGGCAAAACGCCTCTACATGGGGTCGTATGCCCAAACAGGCACCAGTTTCCCAGGATTCGAACCAATTACCCACTTTCCTCGACTGATTCCCTGCACTCCTTACCTACGGCGAAAACCGTAAAGCCTAGAGCCTTACGGTCCGTCCAAGCGTTTTTTCGTCCCGCCCGACCCACCCGTCGAAAAGGAACACGCTTTGCAGGCGCGCAGCGGGACCAACTCGGGAAGGCAGGTAAAACCGCTCTGCTACGGTGGGCTGCATTTGGTGCCATTGTCGGCCTTCTTTTCCTTGTTGTTGAGCTTCAGGCTACCCCCCTGCTGACGTTGTTTCCCAGTCAGCACGGCGGACCATTGGTGGGTCCCAGGCGGTAGCATCGCTCCTGTTTTGTTGTTTCTCTGTTAATTTTTTACTTGTTTGTTTTCCCGTTCGGGCATCTTTTTCTTTGCTTTCTGGTTTAGACAGGCGCACCAGGGGAGACAGATCTCACCCTCTGCCAGCCAGCACGGCGGCTAACGCGTCCTGTCGGCGACCGACCACCGCGAACACCTACGGAACACAAAACGTCTGCAAAGTTCCCTTAAACGGGGTGTGCCTTGGTCGGCGCTCTATTTTCATGTGATTGCTATTTTTCAGTTTAATACCTACTATTATGCTACTTTACCGGTTATACCTAGGCGATCTCCTCTACGTCCGTCCGTCAGTGTCTGCACACCTTTCACCGGTAGTCCACCGGTGGGTGCGTGGTAGGTTTCCTGCTTTGTTCACTACCACCACCACTTATTCTCCCTGATCGGTGCGCACGGGGACGGACCACGGCCAACAGACCAGGTCACCGACATGCACCCTAAGTAAGCGTGCTTCCGGTGGACCGCTGCGTTGTCTGGTATGGACCGTGTCCTCACACGTAACTCCATCTATAACATGTGTTTTTCCTTTTTCCTTTTCTTAACATGCAGTAGAGGGATCGGCCATAATAGTTTCCATTACCACGGGCAAAGAAAACGGTGTCTGCCTAATGTGACTTTCTGTAGCAGCACCATTAGTTTGATGATATTCGCAGCCAGATCCAACAACGGACTGGTTGTCTAGCCAAACCAACATTGCAACGAAGCGTGGTATACATATTGTATGCCACGCGCAGCAAACGTGAGTGGCCATTCCCACTGAGGAGTGGCTGCCATGTGGAAGCACATGATTTGCAGAATGGCTGCTAGCACCTTACGTTCTTCTTCTCCTACAGCACTTGCCTACGTGGACGCACGTGGCACGACTGTGCTCTCCACTACACTCTCGCTCTTCTTCTCACCTCACTTCTCTCTCCAGACACACACACACACATGGACCGTGTGACCCACTGCGCAGACCATCTCTCCACACACTGCGCTGGTCGGCACACGAGGGGTACCTACGGGTACCCACTCCTTCTTTGGTTGGGAGAAGGCGATAACCCTCTACAAAGAGTTTCCGTGACATTAACATACGTGCAGGTGTTGATATTATCTACAGTTTAGCTTCTTTTACCTCTTCGTACCACTTATTGATTTCTCCCTCTTGTTTTTATACTCGCGGTCTTCACTCGAATTACAGTCCACTTGACTGTCCTTTTACGTTTGATCGGAACTGGACGTTCATGTTTGGTGACCGTTTAAATCCGTTTCTCTCTTCCTTTCGACATCAACGAATTGCCTGCTCACAAACGCGCCCGTCTGCCGCCTTGTACACGCGTCCGACTGTCGTTGTTATTATTGCTATTTTTGTTGTTCTCTTCTGTTTTACGTCAGTGAAATCTTGAAACCCAAACAGCGACGACCACCACCACGACAGAAACGGACGAAGAGAAGAGAAACAAAAGTGCCTCAGCTCTCTCTCCTACGCGTACGACTGTCGAACACGTTTGCATGCGTCAGTTGCATACGTTATGCGAAAGCACAACTGGCGGCCATCAATCTCTGGATTCGCTGCTCTGTAGATGCCTGCACGGAGCGATTCGCCTGTTCGCTTTACTTTTCAAAAGCTCTCTTTTTGGCTTTTGAAATGCATGATCTGCGTCCCATTTTCTCTCCTCCTTTTCTTCGATCTGCGCACCGTTTCAAATTCTGCCTCCCAAACTCCTCAGTCTTTTGATACACACCGACACACCAACGAAACATAGATTTCTTTCCCTTTAGATTCACCTTTGCGCTGTGCGTCAAGCAGTTCTTTTCCCTTTGTATTTCTTTGGATTCTCATCCACCTAGACGCAACAGTGCGCAACTGACCAATTATATTCGCTTTCTCATATATATATATATATATATATATATACATATATATATCCTTCTTTGTCTGTCAAGAATTCCTTTTGTCTTTGTGCCGTGATTCACCTTTTGTTCGCTTCCCCACCATCTTTTTTCTGTGTGTACCACTACAGCGCTTGTGTTTCTTCTCCCTTACTTCCTTCTCGCCGTGGTTTCATCGCACGTGGGTCTAGTTCCTTCGTTTCGTCGCTCTGTGATGTGCGCTGTTGAGCTTTTTTGTTTTTGACGGCTGCTTTCTTGGGTTGCACTGCCTAGATTATCTAAGAGAGGGGTCTGTGAACTGCCCTTACATCGCCGCACACGGAACAATTTAACCCCCTTTCCCCTGTTCATTTATTTATTTTGTAGATAGAGCCGGTGGCCGTTCACCCCCCGCCACACGCTGGCACTCCGTCGCCCCTATATATTTTCCTAGACATCGCACTCTGTCCTTCTTCTTTTGTACATTTAGTTGTAGGGCACCATGCAGCAGGACCACCAGCAGCAGCAGGCGACTTCCTCCGCCATGGTCAGCGAGCCGCAATTCGCGACGGTCACCTTTGTTGGGGAGGACAACGTGCCTGGCAGCACCTTCCGTGTCCCACTGTGCAGCACCACTTCGGTGAGCCGACTTGCTAAGGATGCGATGAAGCGGCTGGTGCTGTCGCGTCCCAGCGAGGACCGACACCGTCAGTTCCCCGCCATTGTCGTCACGGAGGTGTACGTCGGCGGCACTGGCACGCAGCCGAAAGCCGAAGTGTTCGCGCAGGATGTCGTGCTACAAGTGGTGCGGGTGCGGGAGGAAATTATTTATATGAAGCTGCGGACGAGTCCTTCCTCAGCTGTGCCATCGCGACGCCCGAGCCCGCCCCCGCTGTCCGAGGCGACGCAGAGGAGCACCGTTGCGGACGCAAACGTCGATGCGACGGCTTCTGGAGACCCATCAGAGACCGCTGTGGCAAGGCAGAACGAAGATGCGAAGAAGGATAGCAAAGAGAGCGCAGCTGCTGCGGCTTCCGGACATTCTTCTGCCGTGCAAGCACAGCCGCCTGTCAGTCGGGAAGGCTCCGCGGCCCCTGCGACGCGACCCACGTCTTCTGCCATCACTGAAGTGAAGAAAGAAGCAACGCAGCCGGTTGCTGCAAGCGGCACTGCTGTTGCGCACCCCAAGCGTCCAGGCTGGGGGCCAGAGGCATACGAGCACTTCGCCGACAACTACGTCTCCACGCCAGGCAAGCGCCCCCGCCACGACGTTCGCAGGCTCGCCGCCGCTGCAACAGCAGCCGAGCGGCACGACACCAAGAAGACGAAAGCGGAGCCGAAGTCGAAGCCAACCGAGACGACGACCACCACAACTGCCAACGAACAAGAGACGATGCGGGGGCTGCGCTGGGGCCCCGAGGCGTCCAAAAGTTTCCCTTCCAACTACGTGAGCTCACCGGAGAAGCTGGCCCGCCTCGCGCGGCAGCAGCAGCGACGCATCGCTAGCAAGGAAACGGCGCAGTCAGCAGCAGCGCCACCTCCAACAGCACCTGAGCCGAAAGCCGGGGTGGCACGCGAGCTCGTGTACCCGGTGGAGCAGCAGGAGGTGGGCCGCACGACGGTGGGTCACCCTGTCGAGCGAGAGGTTATAACGGTAGAGGAGGACACCGCGTCCGCGACGCCTGCGGTGGGATTGCCGAAGGGGTGGGGCGCCGAGTCGCTGCGCTACTTCGACCCCAACACGTACTGCGATGATCCCAAAAAGGCCCGGCTGATGCCCAACATGGATCTTTCCCGCTCTATTCGCCAGCGTCGTCCGGCCTCGCCGTAGCGTTGGGGGAGGGGGTGGGGGTTCTTTTGGGGAATCCACGCACTCTGCGCTGTGCTTGCCGTCTCTTTGCTGCTTAATTGGTGCGTTGCACGCGGTACAAATACCAGCGGCCGCCTGTCCTCCTCTTTCACTGGGGAGCAACGAAGGACGCCGCGCTCGCCGTACAAGCGCACGTTGTGCGTCGTGTGTTTTTCTTTCGTTTATTCAGCTGCCTCGTCTTTTCGCTTTTGTCTTGCCCTTTACCTCTAGAAAAAGTTGTACCTCGTTTACCACCTATTAGATTCACACCAGCCTTCTTTGTTTGTTTTCTATTGAGCTTGTTGGAAGCCGTGGTCAAGCAGGGCCGGCCCTCGCCCTTTCTTTTTAGCTTCATTGTAGTCAAGTTTTTTCTTCTCTGTCTTTTCACGCTTGCGTGTGCGAGTACCGGGAAAGTTCCCAGCACGGATGCTTGGGAGACGCCGCACAAAGCAACACCTCTCCTTTCCTTTGTCGCGAGATCGAAGGCCATGAGAAAGAGAGCAAGAAGTCGAAGGCGGATCGTGCGTCTCGCAAATTCTCGCTGTGCTCCCTTGGCGTAGATGCGTAATGATGAATGAACAAGCAACCCCAAAAGGAACCAGTAAAGAAAAGAAAAGGTGAGAGTACGTTGTGCTGAACGCGGCGCAGATGTGAGGTGTGTCAGAAACAGATATATTTTTGTTCACAGCTCTCACTCGCCTCTTGCCGTTTAACGGCAAGTGGGGGTGTTAATTTGTACGGTGCGCATTGCAAAGCGCGCGAGCGCCGTTCGGTGCGGTGCTCGTCGCGCCCAACGTGCAGAGTACGAGGCGTTGGTGGTCAATCCTTCACGGAGTCCTTCTGGAGACGTGCCGCTCCACCAAACCCACGTGACAGAAGAAGGAAAGTGAAAGTGTTCCTGAGAGCACGATTGCGGCGAAGGCCTGGAAAGAGAAAACTTTCAAAACTCCAATGTCAAAAACTCTCGTCCTACCTCGTTTTTCTTCATTGGGTTCTCCAACACCGCACCTCTCCTATTCTCTTTCAACGGATACATTTACAACGATCAGGCTAACTGTAGCTCCACTCAAAGATGGTCAAGGTCAAGAGTCACTCCACCCTGCACATCCCGGAGGGCGTCACCGTGGAGGTGAAGGGCCGCAAGGTCACCGTCACCGGCAAGCGCGGCACCCTCACGAAGGACCTGACGCACCTGCAGCTGGACTTCCGTGTCGACAAGAAGAACCGCACCCTCACGGCGATCCGCTGGTTCGGCTCTAAGATCCCGATCGCGTGCCTGAACACCGCCAAGGCGCACATCAGCAACATGATCACCGGCGTGACGCGCGGCTACCGCTTCAAGGTCCGCTGCGCCTACGCGCACTTCCCCATCAACGTCTCCGTCGATGGCCAGAACATCGAGGTCCGCAACTTCCTCGGTGAGAAGCGCGTGCGCCGCCAGCTGGTGCCGAGCAGCGTGTCGGTGTCCCAGACCGACCCGGCCCAGGTCAAGGATGAGATCATCTTCGACGGCAACGACATCGAGCAGGTGTCCCGCGAGGCCGCCCTGCTGCATCAGATGTGCCTGGTCAAGAACAAGGATATCCGTAAGTTCCTGGACGGTATCTACGTGCAGACCAAGACGAACATCGTGGTCGAGGAATAAGCGCACCTTGCCTGTGTGGTTTTGCTTTCTCATTTAGCCCATTACGGTAAATGTTCTTTATCATTTCTTTACTCTTTAATAATAAAAAAAAAAACAATCCAACAACAAGAAGAACAAGCACGTTCATTACGTGCCGAATAAGATGTGTATGCGGTGAATGTTTTTGGTGAGGTGTCAGCCGCCTATCTCGGATATCTCGTCATGGGCAAAACCCCGCTTGATGCACTTGGGACTTCACACCTGTGCCTCTCTTCTCGTTCCTATACCATTCCACGCAGGGGGAAGCACACGACGTTGCTTGCGATGCCTCTCAATTTCTTGCGGAGCTGCTCCGCCCCGTCTAGACCGATCAGCTGCGCTGACAAACAAGTGCCTCTTTTGTCGCATGCTCGTCTCAAGGGGTTTCACGCCTTCGCAACGTTCAGAGATTCTTCCCTTCTCATCTCTTTGCTCTTCATCTTTTTCTTTCTCTCTGTGTCAACTATCGGCTCCTTTGTCTTTCAATTCGCTACTGCCATCTTGCTTTAAAGCAGCAGAGGACTGCGAAGGAAACGTATTTGTAGCTACCGGCCACTCTGCTCTTTGCCCCATCGTACCAGCGGGGCGCGCTGACTCAACAAGAAGCCTTTTTATCTGTGGTGAGGATTTTTCCTTCTTTTTTCTTCGAGCGACTGCGCAAGTTTTTGCGGATTGTGGTCTCCGCAAACATATAAGTACATATTTCTTTTGCTTATTCGCCTTTATCGATGCGTTCGTCGTCGGTGCGGTGTATGTCCATGTGGGACAGCCCCGCCTTCGAGCACAACCCCCTCACCCGCTATTGGAAGAAGATGATGGACCGCAGCGGCAACACCCTCACCTCGCAGAGCATTCCCCGTCACATCCACGGCTACCTGGAAGGCTCCAACGCGCGAACCGAGAGCCACCTCCGCTGGTTCCCCTACAAGCAGGAGATGACGGTGGACGGCCGCTACGTGCCGACGTTCAAGGATGTCATCTACACCCACTACTTCCCCAAGGAGTTCAACGATGATGAGCGGGTGAAGTACGTCGCGATCAAGACGGGCCGCTCCGAGCTGGACATCGCGGATGAGATATTCCTCATGCGCAAGATGAAGCTCTTCACGGCTCAGCTCCTGCGTAATAAACTCCGCAGTCGACCACTCCGCATGCCGCAGGGCGTCGACTACAGCGGCATCGAGCGCCGCTACACGCTCGGCATTTCGAAGGTGGCGCAAGCCATGGGTATGAGTATGTACAGTACGACCTCCTACAACCCAGTGCTCATGCACTCCCCGTATCTAGATATCGGCGACTGCGTGGACTTGATCGTCACGAAGCAGCTTCGCACCTCACAGCAGTACTTGTTGTGCGACATCGTCGTACACCGCGGCATTCCCCACGCCCGACTGCCGCAGGTGAAAGGAGAGCCAAAGGAGCCCCTCGAGCGCATCGAACCGTGTCTTTACCAATTCATCAAGCTGCGTCTCGCTGTGCTTTCCGTCGTCGCGAAGCAGGAGCAGTACGTGGTGGATCACCAGTTTGATTGCGGTCACCGCTACGGTGGGTGCTTGATTCACCTCTTCCCGTCCCCGCTTGATCCGGAGGTGATTGACCACGAAGTCGAACACATCGAAGTGGACTTGGAGCTGGCGCATACGTGGATGAAGCACTACTACGACCATTACGTGGCACCTCGCCGCAGTACATGAACAAAGCTTGGCTTACGTTTTGTTTCTGCTTTTACGCTTTGCCTGTGAGGGGACAAAGGAAGGAGCCGCACATCATTTCTTTGTGAAGTGCACCACGTGCAGCTTCGTTTACTTGCGTCCACTGTTTTTTTTTCCGATTGTATTACCGTTTGCGCCTTCTTCACAGCCTGCGCTGCCGTTTGGCGCATTCATCGATCTCCGCCCTACTCACCGCTGTATTAAAACCAAACAAACAAAATACTACCGAAAACGAATGTTTCAAAGTGAGGCGTTGGTGATCCCTTCATGCTGCTTCTCTTTCGTTAAACAAACAAAAACGAATAGCGTTATTATGCCGTTCAGAAAAGAAAATGTGAGGCTGAGCCGCTCTCTTTTTCTTTTGCACTTGCATCGCCTCTTCTCCTCTTCTCCTCTTCTCTTTTACCCATCCGCCCCCTCGCCCGCCTCCTCGCGAAGGGCTCGACTGGCCAGCACCAAAGAACAACATCAAGAACAACAACTAGCAAATACATTCATTTCGAACGTTGCGCTGCTTTGATCACAGGAGCAACTTCACCTGGCTGATCAGCTCGTGCTTGGTCCTTCTTTTTTTTTTTCATTCGTTTTTTCTTCATTCTCTTACTGCGCTGGCACCGATAACTGTGCAACGCCCGCTGCAGGAAATAGAGGAATTCTCACACGTACCTTTGCTTCGTTTCCTTTTTTGTCTTTCTCTCTTTTTCTCTTTTCTCTTTTCGCTTTGCGCTTCGTCTGCCGTGACACGCTTCCCTCCCTGTTCCTTTGTTGCCATGCTCACATCAGAGTTACAGAGCAGTGCGGTGGACGCCGGCGTGGATCCGGAGGTGTCCGCCATTCTGCGCTCCCTCGCCCCCGAGGAGGTCGACATGCTACGCGATGCCTTCATCTACATGGACAAGGACAGTGACGGCTACGTGAGCAGGGAGGAGATGATGGCGCAGGTGGCCGCCTGTGTTGGCCCGGAGCGGTTCGACCCGCTGCAGGAGTACTTGGTGCCGCTCTTCGGCGTTGCAGACAGGGATGGAGATGGGCGGCTGAGCCTCACAGAGTTTCTGGCGGCGTTCGCCGACGGCCCCGGCGTGGTGCCGGCGGAGGTGATCAACAACTGCGTCTCTGGCGTGCGGGTGCGGCTGACGGATGAGGAGATCTTTGCGCTGCAAGACAACTTCCGCCGCATCGACGCGAATCAGGACGGTGTGGTGGACGCCGAGGAGCTCGAGGCGGCGCTGCGGGAACACCTGCTGACCAAGTTCCCTGACCTCACCGGCGAAAACTTCAAGGAGATCGTTTCAGTCGTCATGGCGAGCGCAGACGCCGACCGAAACGGTGTCTTGTCTCTCTCGGAGTTCATTCGCAGTTACCAGGAGGATCAGGGGGTGCTGCCCGCCACTTTCCTCGAACCCAGTTTTGACTGCGTGAGTGCGGCGAGGCAGCTGACGGAGGAGGAGACGACGGTGTTGAGGGAGGCCTTTGCGGTGCTGGACCGCAACGACGACGGCTTCGTCGACGCGGAGGACCTCTACAACGCTCTGTGGGACACGCTGGGGCGCGGCGTCGAAGACAAGGACCAAATCCGCGACCTGTGCGACCTTATCATGATGACGGCGGCTCGCAGCCGCCACGGTCGGCTGACGGTGACGGACTTCATTCGTGGGTTTTTGTCTAACGTGCAGTTGATGCAGATTCCCGTAGCGGTGGCGCAAGAGCGGGTGCGGGTGGCCTGCGACAAGTTGCAGGAGATGCACAACTCCGGCGAGCTAGAGAAGCTGGTGCTCGTGTACGAGGACCTGGACAGCGACGGCGACGGCTACGTGGCGCGGTCGGAGATGGTGAACGTGCTCAAGACGCTCTTCCGCGACGCTTTTCCAGGCTGGGACAATGAGATGCTGACCTCCGTGATGACCGCCATCGTCGTCGGCGCCGAGACGAACAACGGTGCGCGGATCTCGCTGGAAGAGTTCATTCGCAGCTTCGTTGAGGGCCCCGGCGCACTCTCCTCTCCGGCTGGGCGGTCGTTGAAGGTGTCGAGTTGGCGGCAGGCGAATGCACCGGACGCGACGGCGGCCTCCGCCCCGCACCGCGAGCGCAACCTGAGCACCGCCACCGACGAGGACCTCCAGCGCATCAGCGAGGCCATCCGCAACCTGCACGCGCAGAGCGGCAGGGACGGCCGCGTCGCACCCGCGGTGCTGCACACCAGTATCGCCCACGTCTACGCCGACGACCCCCAGCACGGGGAGGAGATGTACCAGTACGTGCTGCAGCAGTTTGTGCGGCCCCGCAGCGATGGGGCGCTGGAGTGGAACGAGCGTGTGCACATCGAGGACGAGGACGAGGCCGAGGCCGGCGTCGACGTCCACTGCGCCTCCGCCGGCCTCGCTGCTGCGGCGTCCACGCCGAACGGCAAAGCGACGTTGAACGGAACAGCGTTTGCGGAGGAAGCCATGCGGACGCAGCCGAAGACCCTCACCTACGGCATCAGCGGTGGGCGTGCCGCATCGGGAGGGAAGGCGATGGCGGTGCCGCTGAAGCCCTCCGCACTGGATGGACTGCACGCGTCGCAGGACGGCAGCCGCGGCAGCAGCGTCTACTTCGACGCCGACCTCCAGCAGCAGTTTGACCGGTACGACATACGCCACAAAGGCTACCTCGACCGAGAGACATTCAAGAAGACGTACCGGCAGATGGAGCACTTCGGGCTCGAGCCGTCGCCGAAGGAGGTCGATGTCCTATTCCGCCGCTACGCGAATGGGTCGGATAGGATCTACTTTAACGAGTTCTGCATCCTCATGCTGCAGCGTGCGCGCTTGTAGAGGGGAAGGGTGTTTTTTTTTTCCGTTGTAGCTGTGTTGCTGTGTCATTCAACGTAAGGCGATCCCTCTCTTTTTCTCTGTTCTATTTTCCACTTTGTGTGCACTACGCAAATGCGATTCTCGGTGTAAGAATAAAGCGTTACATTCGTTTGTGTCCGTTCGACATTATCGTTTTCTGCGGTTTCTCATTTTTTTTGTTTTCCAATTTACTTGGAGTTTGAATCGATGTGATGGGCTCTTGATTAGCCTGATGTATTTCAACCTTTCTCTTCTTCTATGGAAAAGGTATTTTGCGCTGCTCTCTGATGTTTATTAAGCCTCTCTTGAAACAACGAAAAAGGCGATGTTTCTCTATATTTATTTTTTCTGCGCTGACGAGGCATATTCTTGTTGTCTCCCCTTTCTCCCTTCTCGCTGTTGAAGCGGGTCATCTGCGCTCAATTAATATTGGCCTTTTCTTCCTTGTTTCTGTGTGCTGGTATGTGCGTGTGTTTGCTTCACGCCGAGCTTCCGGCTACCTTCACAACCTTTAGCGGTGCCTCTGTTCGGGCGTCTCTCCCCATCGGGACTTCTTTTTTCCTTCCTGATGTTATTGTTGACATGTTTTCCACCGTCGCGGATGATTGTAAAATCAACAGTAGACATTTTACTATGAAAAAGAAAAAGACTCACATAGTTAAGAAGAAAAAATAAAAATTCATCGACGCGCCGCCGCGAATTTCGACTGCACAATGATGCAAGATTCTCAACGACGCTTACGCAGAGTAAAATCCAAAATAGCTATGATGGCGCCTCATGTTTTCAAACAGGCGCCTTCGAGTTTCCACGCTCTTTATCTGCCAGATGATACGAGGAAATCATTTCTTCCTTGACGCAAAAATGTTCGGGGACACCCGATCATAGGTATATCGCTACTCTCCTCTCTCTCCTCTCTCTCTTCTTCTCGCTTTCACCTCCACTTCGTTCACGCACTGGCCGGAACTTTTGCATAGGTGCTTCAGGTGCCTGCGTTCTTCTTTGCTTCCTTTTTAATCTATGTAAACTCTTTTTTTCCTTCTTTTCGACTGTATTGGTGGTCGTCTTTCGCAAGCGTTCCTCTACACTCTTGGCTCAACGAAGGAACAAAACACGTTTTACAGATTTCTGCTGCGGTATTACTGAGCGTTGAACATAAGATTTGGGCGTCGTGTTTTTTTTTTAGTTTTCATCTCGGGTGCTGAGCACACTCATAGCTGAGTGTGTGCGGTCTTGCTTTACTTATACCCCAACAACACCTGTTTATTTGCTTTTTTTTCTGTTCTCTCTGGTTTTGCGTTTCTGTGGCTCTAAATCGTTGTTGGTTGGGCATTTGTTGTTGCCACTGATTTCTTGCTATATAATCTAACTTGTGTGTTTCTTTCTTTCTGCTGTGGACCGCTTGGTGTCTCGCAGCTTTTTTTCATTCTTTTATTTCTATTGTGTGTGTGTTTTTTCCTTATAAACAGATTTAGTCCGTTTCTTTTTTTCCCTTTGTTACTTGTTCGTTACTGTTATCCTCCCTCGTTTTGTGTATACACCGTTAAAAACCTCCCTTCTCTTTTTCTTTCTCTTTTTCTCTTCTCTTTTCTTTTTTCTAAAGTTGAAGAAAAGTCTGTTGTTGTTGTTGTTGAAAAGGCGAAGGAACAAGTCGCGTAAAAAACAACACGGTTTTACCTCGCGGGTCTTTTTTCTAGTTTGGGTGTGACGTGACGCAGATTCGTGGAGGCGTTCTCCCGTGAGACAGCCGCGGCACGCAAACGCTCTCGCACGCATCACCGCATCGACACTTTCACATCCCCAGAGCTGAGGCGTACTCGCTCGCAAGCAGCGGCACCAGCGAAGAGTCTCGACTGCATTGACCCGTGAGCACGTATTATTGTATTCTTTGTTGTGACTACATCCTGTTTTCCCCTTAGTATCATTCCTAACAATTTATTGTTACTGTTATTATTATGTTTCTTTTCTGATCGGTGAGTGTTCTTCTTTCCTTTTTTCTTCCTGTTTGTTTCTTTAGGTTGGATTTTATGAGTGCTGTTTTCGCTCTCTCTAGTTTGCTGTTGTCACCGGTGTTGTAGTGAACGTCATCGCACACACACACTTTCTTTTCTTCTTTTTCCCGTAACGGTTTTCTTTTTTCTCTCTTCTGCTGTAAGTTTTTCCCTCCTTCCTTTTTCATTCATTTACATTCTTTTTATTTTTGCCCTTGCCCAGTCGAGGTTTTTAGTGAGTCTCTCCGACAAGTGGGTGTATATATATTTCTTTGTATTAGCTGTAAGTTATCCTTTTTTTTTTCTCTCTGTGTTGTTGCGTAATACCACCGTCAGTATTGCTCCGTTGTGCTCCAGTACCGGCATTAAAAAAAGAAAAGAAAAGCTGTTGATCACTGCTGCACAAAGAAGCACGACAGACACAAACATTGTAGAGAAGTGTATCATATTTCAGAGAATAAAGGGAAAGTTCTCGGTTTAGTGGGTTTTTTTTTTACACTGATTTGCGTTTCCATCTTCTTTTGTTTGCTGGGGATTCTTTTTGCGCTACACATATTTTGGTTTCTTGTGCCGGACCGACGTACTGTTTCTTGCGCACAGCACGAAACGACGCACAAAGCAGTGCAGTTCAGACTTGGCGGGTTTTGAGCTCCTTCCTTTTTTATCCTTCTTCGGTGTGTTGTGGTGGACATCACACTGGCGTTCCTCTTTTTTTCTCTCTGTTTCGTTATTCAACAGTTGTAGGTAGTCTTGTTGCAAATTCAAGTTAAAAAGAGGGGCTTTGCGGGATCTTTGCCTGTTCTCGAACTCTTGTTGTGATCACCCACACCGTGATCTTCTCTTTTTTTGCTTTCATTTTGGTGTTGTTTCTTGCGTGACAGCATGGATAGTCCTGTGTCTTCCATGGGCCGGGCGTGGCACGCCGGCGCTATCACCGCTGCCCCCCGTCCCATCTGCACCTTCTTTGCCATGGGTGGCTGCAACAAGGGCGACCGCTGTCCCTTCTCGCACGAGTTGGTGCAGGTCGCACCGAAGGGAGTCGACGTGTCCAACGGCTTCTACATCAGCGGCAACGTCGCGAATTACAAGGCGGCCTCGACGGTCGCCTCGCCCTCCTCGCCGAACTCAGGCCGTAAGTCGGAGGAGGCCGGCAATACCAGCAGCACCGACGGCCTCTCCACGCTCGCCTCGCCGTCGTCATACAGCGTCACCGGCGTCTCGCTGAGTGCCGACGCAAAGGAATGGGTGAGCGCCGACAGCAGCGGCGGCGGCGGCGTCGCACCGGTGCCGTGGGGAGGCGCGGCGACGGCGACGGCCGCCACCGCTACATCGCTCACGACGCAGCGCCCCGCGATTTCGCCTACGACGCGCACCACCACGGCGTCTCCGACGTACCCGCCATCCGTGCAGCCCCCTCAGACTCAATCTGCCCCAAAGCCACCACCTCAGCAGCAGTCGCAGCAGCGTGTTGTGCCAACCCCGCCACAGCCATACCCACAACAGCCACAGCAGCCACAGCAGCCACAGCAGCCACAGCAGCTCCAGTACAATCGCCCACTACACCAGTCTCCAACACTACCGCAGAACACGCCGCAGATGCCGATGTCCGTCTTCGCTTCGCAGAGTCAGCAACCCCCGCAGTCACCGCAGCGGCCTCCGCAGCAACAACCTGCCGCGCCGCTCCCCCCGCAGCCCCGCAGCGTCGCTAACGCACGCCACACCGTCGCCTGCAGTACGGAGAGCCCCGCACCCGTGCACAAGTACACGGCCCCGTCGACTCCCACGCAGACCACCCAGCCAATGGCGGTGGTGGGCAAGTACTCCATTTCGCACCCCGTCATCCAAAACCCACCGCCGCGGAGCGTGACGAGCCTGTCCTCGCTCAGCTGCTCCTCGCCGGCGCCAATCTCCCCCGCCGCGGCCCCGACGTCGTCGCCATCCTCGTCGACACCGTCCAGCATGTACGGGCAATTCCGCAGAGAGTCGGACGGGGTGCCGGCCATCACCCCGACGGCGCCGCCGCGTTACACCGCCTCCTCCACCGCAATCGCCTCCCCCACCACGCCCACCCCGACGCCGGCAGCGACGAATGCCACCGCGGGTCGCTTCTCGAGCGCCGGCCTGCCGCAGCTGCCGATGGGCACGGGCACGCTGGCGACGCGCGCCGAGGCGACGGTGCACCCCGTTGAAGCGCCGCTGCCGCGCAGCCGTGAGGTGAATGTGCCGGCCGTGGAGCACGCCGTCGCGGTATTGTCCAAATTTCATCCGACGACGACGCTCTCAGCGGCCAACCCGACCGCGACAGCAGCCCCGCCGCAGTACGAAACGAAGACGGTGGCCGCCACAGCAGCAGCCGTGACTACGGTGGCGACCTCGACGGCTCTCAATGCGCAGAGCCGGGTGGTGCCGCCTGCGCCGCGCTCACTGCAGCAGCAACAGCAGCAGCAGCAGCAGCAACTACAACAGTTCCGTGCCCAGCTGCAGGTACAGCAGCAGCAGCAGCAGCAGCAGATAACGCCTCAACCGCAGTCCCAGCACGACGCTCCGTACCAGCAGCCTCAGCAGCACTACTATCTGCAAGCGAAGCCGACTCACACGCCGCCTCAACAACAGCCGTCACAGCTGCAAAGGCAACCGGCACAGTCGCCCACACAGCAGCTGCAGTGCCAGTTTCGGCAGCAGCAGCCACAAAAGGCCCAACAGCAGCAGCAGCAGCAGACAGTCTACCTGCTCGCGCAGCCTCGCTCCGCTGCCACGGCCACCCCACCACGTGAGAGCTCCGCTACCGCGGCCAACCAGCTGCCCCACGGCTACTCCATCGCCTACGCCCTCCCCACCAACGCCACCTCGCCAACGCAGATGATCACCACCGAACAGCCGAATGGCACGCGGCCGACGTACTCCGTCCTCTCTTCCGGCAGCCCGCATACGCAGCAACAGGCCTTCCCTCAGTCGAAGAACACGGTGCTCTACCTGGCGGAGTCGCAGGTGACCTCGCACCGCAACAACACCGCAGCAGCTGTCGACAACTCCGCTCCTCGCTTCATCCTGGTCAAGGCGGATGGCACCTTCACGGTGCTGCAGACCGCTTTCTGAGCAGCGAGCCGCCGTCGACTTCGACGGGAACGGATTCTTTCTTCGCGTAGTTTCCCTCGAGTTTGGCGTGCATTTGTGCGGGACGAAAGCCGTGCGGAGAAGACCGGCGACGCGCTGAGTGTTGCTGCTCGAGGCCCCAGAGAGGGCAACGAAAGAAAACGAAGAAACTGCTCGAACAGCGCGGCACGGGGTGAGGCCGGATGGACGTGTGATGCACTCGCCCTTGGGACGGCGTAGAGAAATGTGGAAACGGAAATCGTGCTGCTCGTTGCAAGCTAGACTGCTGGTGGTGGACGACGTGGATGCTGACCGCGTGCGTTGATGGGTGACGGTAGCTTTCGAGTGTGAGTGGCTCCTTAGCAAGTGAGGTCAATCGGTGCGAATAGAATACACGTCATCCGCACTCCATACCTTTGCCTTGTTTTATATATTCAAAGTGGTCATGCACGTCCCACGCTACTAAACACACTCACACACTTCCAAATTAGCTTTTTTTTGTCTTCTCTCGAATATTCTAAGCTCCTTGTTCACCGCGACGGCTCTCCAGCTCGCGTTGTTCATCTCTCACCTCAGCTCCTTTTTCCTTACTCGCTTCAGTTCCATCAAATGAATTCTTCTGTTTTCTCTCTCACTATCTCTTCCGCTCACGTGTTCTTCTTTCAAATATCGGCTTCTCCTCTCTTCTGTTGCTTCGGTCGCCTCTTTTCTTTTTCATTTTCTTGCCTTTGTTTTTCTTTCCATGTTTCTGCTCATTCACTCATGCGTTCGACAACGTTGCTGACAAAGGATGTGTGGGTTTGTTTTTCCCTGTCTCCACGGAAGTGTGCACAACGCGTTCACTGCGGTTGATTCTTTTTTTATTGTTTTATTTTTCCCTTTCGCAAGTCTTTGTGATCTGCCTTCTACAGCTATTCCCCCAACCCTTTCCTACCCCGCATCGTTTTTGCGTCTCTCTGTTGCTCCTTTTCTTTTCTCGCATGGCATCTTACTTGCTTCTTGTCTGCTTCGTCGTTCTCGATTGGTGCGTTTTTTAATGGTGTTTGATTTTTGTGACTTCCGAAATTCTTTTTCCTTTTTCTTTTTCTTTTTGTTTTTGCTGTTCCTCTCTCTCTCTCTCTCTCGCGAGACAGGCGTGTTATTCCTTCAACCCAACCTTTGTTGCGTTTCTTTTCTCTCCTTCTCGCCTCTTGGGGTAACTGCTTTCTTCTTGTGCTTGATAAATCGCTGTTTTATTGAACCGCGCTTGTGTGGGGTCGCTGTGCTTTTCCTTATCCTTCCCCCCCCCCCCTTGTAGATACTCATCCGTTTGGATGACGTTGTTGATGTGAAGTTGTATAACAAAATCAAAATCAAAATAAACACGCCACCTTGTAGTTTGCTGCTACAGTTTTTCTCACCTTTTTTTCCTTATTATTTTGCTTTTTTTTTTTGCCTTATTGAGTCGTTTTGAAAAGGAAAAACGAATCATTTGCCCGCAGCGTGTTTTTCTCTACGAATAGTAAACATTTCTTCTTCGGCGCGCTTTTGCTGCTTCTACGTTTCTTTTCGTTCCGTATTGTGTGTGTGTGTGTCTTTGAAGTCGGTTCTCCGTCTTTCTCCTTACATATATCTATATATATATATCTATATATTTCACCATGAACGAGTTTCTTTCTTTATTATTATTTATGTGCCGCGCTGCATCGAGGTTGTCGAAATCATGCGCTGAGTTGAACGGTGTTATTTGATTATTATACGTCCTTTTTTTTCTGATAAACTTCACAGGCATTTCGGTTGATTTGACTTTATCTGCTCGTTACATCGTTGATTCTCTTTTTTTTTCTTTTAGTTGGTCTCCGACTCGTTGTCCTTGTTGCGTTGGCAGGGAAAATTTTGATCGCTTTCACGAAGCGCTGACTTCCATGTTTTTATTAATGGTTTCGTTCTCTTTTCATACTCTGTCTTTCCTGAATTAGTGTAGTGCAACACGTACCTCCCAAAAATTTCCTTCGATATCACTTTGGTGTGTTCTCATTGCTTTTAGATATTCGCACGTTCCGCACTCGGGTTTTTTTTCTTTATAATTTTGTTTCCCTGGCGCCCTGTTTTTGACGTCATCGTTTCTCGGCAACCAACGTTGTCGGTTTAGTTCTTTTTTTCTTTCGCTCACTCCCCCCCCCCAAAAAAAAAAACGCGAATAAACATGTTTTTCTCTTTCTCGGTCGTAGATACTAATGTATGATGCACATACATATATATGAATGTTTTCTCCATCGTCGTTGTGCGTACGATGTCCTGCGAATGCAGGAAGCGAGAGGCGTGGTCAGTAATAATAATAATTATATATATTTTGATGACCGTCAACCCCAAAGTGGTCAGACTCTAGCTTCTCGCGACTCTGACTCGGCAGGCTGCTTCGGGTACTGCTTCCGTGTGCGGTGTTTCAGCATGTCTCTCGTGTTTCCTCTTCTGTCTTATGGCAATATCTGTCCTCTATTTCTTATATATATCTGTGCGTCACAAAGCCAGTGAGAATGAAGGGAAACTCTCTCTATTTGTTTCATAGAAATGTTATTATCATCATTTTTGCATCGATCATGATATTTGTTTAACTTTAATGAGCAACGCCATCGTTCAGCCAAAAAAAAAAAAGAGAGTAATAATACCCAAGAAGAATCATTCTTCTCACGTTTAACGACTCCGTGAGCTCTTCAAAAACGCGTCCACGACGCCATCACGCCCTTTTTCCTACTACTTTTTTCCCGGTTGTTGCTGTCAGCCATCTTTTTTTCTTTCAAGTTCTCGTCTTGTGTTCTTACACTTTTCTGTTTTGTTTGTTTTGCTTTGGTTTTGCTGTTTTGCGCCTCCTCCGGGTTGGTAGACGACGCGGATGTATACGTTGATGAAGAGAAAAGGTAATAAATTTCAATAAACCAAACAAGGTATTTTTATGCTACCAAGTTCTTAACGCTTTTTTTTTCTTCTCCTGTGTGCTTTTTCATGGACGTCGTTTTGAAGTCGCAGTTACATCTGTTTCTGTTTCTGACTGACTTAGAACTGTTTTTGTTATATTGTTGCAATAACTGTGTTTTGTTTCTGCAGTTGCGTGAGAATGCGTTTGAGCCTTTTTTTTGTTTGCTCTCTCTCGCCTACTCGTTTCGTCTGTGCTTTCTCCGCTCCTTTCCCATAGATGAATGTTCCTCTATGAAGAGTGGGAAAGGTAGGTGCAGCGTGTGTGTGGTGTGGTCTCCTTTGCTCTCTTCGCTTTCTTTTGGCTTTCTTCTTCCTTTTTTTTCTTTTGCTTCTTGTGATATTCATTCGAGTTGTGTTTCTTTTTTTTTTCTCCTTATGGCTGCGCCCAAAAGCACACGCACAGAAACAACAAATATATAAATGCGAGTGGTCGTGCCGAAGCAGCTTGCGAAAAGAGAGATCACCTTCCTTTATTTCCTCTCTCTCTTTGAAATTTCTCCTATATACGCTCATGTTGTTCTTGCTATTCGCTACCTTTGCGGACCTTTCGTTTTTATTTCATTGATTTGGATTCCTTCTCAGCTGCATTGATGCGGTGCCTGTCTTTCTCCCGTTTTTTCCTTTATCATTAGGTTTTGTTTTTATATGTAGCTGTGCTTTTGTGTGATTCTGTCGATGCCGTTTAATCGCTCTATGGATGTTTTAGAGTTCGCCCCTCCTGTTCTCTGCGCTTAATTTCTGTTGTCTATGTTTGTTATTGTTTTGTTTGTTTTTATATACCCGTAAGAGTATTCAAAGGATGTGCCTTGTCGCTCTCTCGTCTCTCTTCTCTTTTCTGTCTCCTGCCTTCGGTATTTTCTTTTTCGCTTCTTTTTCTAAAGTTCTATTCCTTGCAACGTAAACGTGCTACCAAACGGAAAGACGAAGGTTTTCTGTTTTCTTTATTTGAATTGCCCTTCAGTAATTATTCCATTGTGTGTATCGAGACAAGAGGAAAAAAATGAATCAAAGCGATACGCGTTTGTAAAGCACCAGCCCCTCCATAGATCACAGGGGGAGAAGACAGAGGAGGAGGTGCGCTAATAAAATTCTTGCGTTGGAGCCGACTAGGTAGCGGTCACATCTTCTGCTGCAGCGTTCTCCGCCGTGGCTTCAAACGCGACAGGGCTGCGGCGTCGCAGCAGCCTCGAATGTTGCGTTTTGTGTTTTGGCAGTCATCACAAACTGCTACATCATAAAAGGCCTGGGATGCTCCCCCCCTCCCCCTCCTGCTGCGTGTGCTCTTTGCTTTCAACATAAAATGTTGTGCTGCTCAACGACACAAAGCGTCACCTCGTCACTCGCTCAACACACTCTTTTCCTCCACTCAATTTCTTTTTGTTTCTGAAACGTTACTGCGATCTCTGTGCGCTGTATGGAAATGCCTTTCCTGCGCGCTCTGCTAGAGTACCAAAAACCAACTCTTTCTTCGACTCCCACGATCCCTGTTGTGGTGCTTTACTTTTCCTTCTCCTACTCGTGCCATTACGGTTGTCCTTGTGCCTTTTCTTCCCATCAAAACACTGCCGCATCGAAGCACATACATACAACACATCAACACCAAAAAAGATAGACGCAGGCGGTGAAGGACGGCTCCTCCAAGGAGAGGTCGCTTTTTTCTCTTTTGTTTCCTCTCTTTCCCTTCGTTTCGCAAGAAGCACATCTTCATTATTATATTCACAACGTTTCACTGAACAGCAAAAGAAAACATAGTTCACGTAGCGAACTTCACATTTACCGTTTCCCAGCACAAATCCATGCGACACGAATAAAAACCCACAACAAGCATTCTTCTTGCTTCTTCTTCTTCGAAAAGGTAAACTCTGCTGCTGCGAAGACGACTCTGCCGCCTCAACACTGCCTTCTCTCTTTTTTTTTCTTCTGTTGTATTTTCCTCTACTGGTCGAAGTGTAGCGCGTCTTCAGCGTTTGGTTTGGCTCGTTACGCTGTCCTGCATTGCTCTCTTCGTTTTCTGTAGCACAAATTCTGGTATTTTTATGTCTTCTTTTCCTTTCTTAAAGCAGTCGTATTTTTGTTTTTAACATTGTACATACACACACGCACATCCCCGATCACAAATCCATATATATGTCTACGAGCACGCGAATTGTTTAAAATTCATAGCTCTTGCTCTCTTCCTCGCACACTTGACAAAACCACCACAACACCGACACAATCATGTTCGAGGAGTCGAAGATTTTGATGATTTTCAAGTCGCTGCGCGACATTGTAGTAATTGGCGACAATGACATGGTTGTCACCGACATGAACGAACCCGCCGTTAAGTTCTTCGGGTGGTCGGTGGATGACGTGAAAGGGAAGAGCATCACGTTTCTCGTCCCGACCCACCCGCTGGATGTGCAGGACAACACGGTGACGCTGATGGCGCGATTGGCGAACTCG
This sequence comes from Leptomonas pyrrhocoris, assembly GCF_001293395.1. Classification (NCBI taxonomy): domain Eukaryota; phylum Euglenozoa; class Kinetoplastea; order Trypanosomatida; family Trypanosomatidae; genus Leptomonas; species Leptomonas pyrrhocoris. The sequence goes on from NW_015438360.1 coordinate 1,763,648, forward strand.
ACGGACGTGCCGGTGGTGATCCAGACGACGCGCGATCCGCATGCGACGATGGTGGCGTGGACGGTGCTGCCGATCAACCTGCCTCGCGTGTACGAGTTCGGCGTGCACATGAACATCCGCGCTGCCCTGACGCCGAAGCTCTCCGTCTCGGACCTCAACTTCGCCAACCGCACCGTTTTTGTGCGTGTCGACTTCAACGTCCCCTTCGACCGCGAAACCGGCGCGATACGCGATGACAGCCGCATCCGCGCCGCCGTGCCGACGATTACAAAAATTATGAGCGACGGCGGCCGCGTCGTGATCGGGTCGCACCTGGGCCGACCGAAGGCGCCGAACGAGAAACAATCGCTGCGGCGCCTCCTACCTCGACTGCAGGAGCTGGTGGGCAAGGATGTTCTCTTCTGCGGCGACTGCGCCAGAGCGAAGCCGGAGGTGGAGAAGATGAAGAACGGCGACGTGATGCTGCTGGAGAACCTGCGCTTCAACAAGGGCGAGGACAGCAAGAACACCGCCGTGCGCAACCGACTCGCCGTCGCACTTGCATCCTTCTGCGACATTTTCGTGTGTGACGCCTTCGGTACGGTGCACCGCATGACGGCGAGTATGACGGGGGTGCCGCGTGTGCTGGGCGCCGGTGTGACGGGCTTCCTCATTGAGAAGGAGATCAACGCCATCAGCATGGTGATGCGCGATCCCGCGCAGCCGCTGGTCGCCATCGTGGGCGGCGCGAAGGTGTCGGACAAGATCAACGTGCTCGCCTCTATCTTCAACTTCGCCCACACGGTGGTGATTGGCGGTGCGATGGCCTACACCTTCCTCGAGGCACAGGGGCACACCATCGGCCTGAGTAAGGTGGAGCGCGTCGTGCGGGAGAAAGGGCGGGATGTCGACCTGCACAACACCGCGCGCGACCTGATGGACCTGGCCAAGGCCCGAAAGGTGCGCATCATCCTCCCGGTGGACCACAGCTGCGCGAAGAAGTTCGCCGACGCGGAGCCGATGGTGACCAAGACGGCGGATATCCCGGCGGATTACATGGGGCTCGACTACGGCCCCAAGACGATCGAGCTGGTGCAGCGCGCCGTGGCGGAGGCGCGCACGCTTATTTGGAACGGCCCCGTCGGCGTCTTCGAGTTTGCGCACTTTGCAGCCGGCACGCAGGCGATTGGAGAGTCGATCAAGACGAACAAGCACCTCGTCTCCATCGTGGGCGGTGGCGAGACGGCGGCGGCAACGTCGGCCTACCGCGACTTCATCACGCACGTGAGTACGGGAGGCGGGGCGTTCTTGGAGCTGCTGGAGGGCCGTGCGCTGCCGGGTCTGATCTGCCTCACGGCACGTGCCTCGCCGAAGCTGTAGCCTCAAAACGCTTCTTTTTCATTTCACTGTGTGGGTTCTACCCCCTCGCCTGTCCCTTTGTTTATGGCAGGCAGTAGTGGGCGAGGCGGCTTGAAAGGAAGAGACGGAGAAGGTAGTCAGCGAATCACACACTCGGAATGGGGCAGGGTCGCGGCTGTTTGGAGATGCTGCCGGGTAGGCGCAAGTAGGAAAAGAGAAGAGAGACGGCAAAAACGTACGTCATAACTCTCCACTTTTCATCTCCCTGAGGCGCACACGCGGGAAAAAGTTCACCATCCATGCGATGGATGCCCGACGGGCCCCCATCCCTTCATTTTTCCTCTTTCTGTGTTCTGATTTGCCCACGGGCTTTCGGCGTGCTGTCACCGGCGGAAGTGGCGATGTGACCTGCTCTACCGACCACGGCAGTATCAACAAAAGGGGAGTAGAAGTTTGTCAAGTCTTCAATTGAATGACGAGTTGGAAAAATGGCCCCTCCCCCACTTCGATGTGAACTCTGCGCGAATAGTTATTGGGGCGTGTTGATTGGCCCCCATCTTTGTCTTTTAGTTCTCTTTTCTTTTTTTTTTTCTTCTCATTTTTGTTTTTGCTTCCGTTTCGATGTTCTCCCTGCGCCGCTTCGACTCGTTTCCTCCCACGTTGCGATCGTCCGTTCTGGCCAACAATGGCGGTAGAGGAAAAATACAAAAGAGTGAAGTGTTGTCGATGGAGTGGGCGAGCTTCAATGTTGCTTTTCCTCTTCACCTTTCTCCTTCGTGTTCTCTGAAACGTCGCAGAGGGTTGATGAGGTAGTTGCAGACGTGTGCGAACGAGTCTTCCCTGGCGCTAGCTACCTGTATTCTCTTCTCTCTTTGTTTTCATTAATCGCCTTCGGTAATAGTTGGCGTACGGCTGTGCAGCGACGAACGCATCTGTCTGTCTCTCTCTTCGACCAGCTTCACAGAAAGGCCGTTTTTGTGCTTCGGTTGCTATTTGATATATATATATATATATATATATATATATATATATTATTTCGTATGTG